>NC_056731.1:1986875503-1987188003 GCF_019279795.1 Protopterus annectens | reverse complement strand
CCTTTGAGGTTGCGGACATATGTGAAGAAGGCCATATGATTGTCTATAGTAGATGTGGCCAATTTGGACTCAAAATGTGCTTTGGAGGATTTCACTAGTGCTCTAATTTGCTTGTTCAGGCTAAGGAGACATTGCTTCCAATTGGGAACTTGCTCCTTCTTGGTCTTGGACAGGAATTTCTTCCTGTTGTTATAGAGTTTCTTTATTGCAGATGTCCACCAGACAGGTTTACTCTTCCTTGTAGAGGATGATTTAGTCCTGTCAGGTATTCCTGATCCCATGCATCTATATATATATGCTTGTATAGTGCTTTGGTGTAGTTTTGGATATTGGTGCTAGTTCCTACAGAGGGGGAGCGGGCTGTGAAGCTGTTTATACCATCCCTCAGGAGGCTGTAATCAGCTTTGGTTTCTATGTATGATTCTAGCTAGAGGCAGGTTGGGGGAGATGGTGACTTGAAAAGTGACCGCTTTATGGTTGGATCTTACCAGGGAGGATAATACTATAGAGATGCTGCAGTGGTTACTCATGTTGGTTAATACCAAGTCCAAGATATTATCACCTCTTGTGGGGGTATTGACTAGCTCTTCCAAGGCATTTGCATTGACAAAATCGTGGAATCTCTGGGCATTTCTGTTCTGGCATGAGTAGTTCTTTCAATCTATGTTTGGGAAGTTAAAGTCACCCAGGATCGGGGTAAAGGGCTGAATCTTGATAGATTCAAGCAGGTCCAAATAGGTGGATTGGGCATCTTTAGTCAGATTTGGGGGCCGGTAGCTAGCTATGATTTGACTAGTGGTCTTGTCAATGGTTAACTGCACCTAGAGTGTCTCCTGTGCATCATACTGTTTGACCAGCCTGGAGGTGTGTATGTCTTTAATGTATATTAACTCCACCTCCTTTGGCTTTACTGCCCACAGTTTGGGGTCAGAATGTATGATAGAATGAGTAACCAGGTAAGGTTGGGGTGCTCTCCGCAGCTTTGAACCAGGTTTCTGTGACTGCATAGATGTCAGCATTTTCCAGGGTTAAGAATGTTTATAGTGAGTGCAGTTTCATGCTTAGACTCCTAGCATTTAGCAGCATTACCTTTAATCTGCATTTTGTTGAATTTTTTATGTTGGTTTTATCAATCTCAGGACGTTTCCTAAAAAGGCACTGTTGGGGAGGCAAAAGCCTTTGCCAGAAGCCTGAAGTCCTAGTGAGACAGATGCAGGCCATCTCTGGAAAAGCATCATGGTCTGTCGATCATATCTTCCCAGGCTGTCAGGTACTGGATCCCCCTGGAACGACACCAGAAACTAAGCCAATTGTTAAAGTCAATCAATTTCTGTTTGTATTGAGGCATCATTCTGGATGACGGCAGAATGCTGTTTAAGGCTAGTGACATACCTGCCTGGGACACATAATCAGCAAACTCAATCATGTTTCTCTTCATATAGTCCGGAGAGGTACATCTCAAGTCATTTACACCAGCATGGACTACGATAGAGTCATAACATTACCTACTATTGAGAGACTTGAGTGCATATGTGATATGGCGGATACTGGCACCTGAAAGACAACTTACCATGACTTTCTCCTTATCCAGCCTGGTGAGAGGTACATCTGTGTTTCTCACAATGGAGCCTCCTATGACTAATATGTTCGGGTTATGGTGAAGCCTTAGTGGCTGTGAGACACAGGTGTGTGGACTATGTGTGGTATGTAGTGTGGAGGGCTGTAAAGATCGCGTATGTTTTTGCCTTGGGGTCTCCTTTGTTTGAGCATGTTTATGCAGGTCCTCCGCATGTGTGGATTTGTGTTGTGTAGGTGAGGGTGGTGTTTGAGGTGTAGTGATTGTGTTGACAACCTTTTCAGTGCCAGATATACCTGATGCCAGATATGCTTTATCCCTTAACTAAAATCCTACCACACAGTCAGACATCACTTGCATTGCAGTAGAGAAACAGAAATGCTTTTTCTAAGTTGATGTGCAAAGTAAGTGTAAGGGGCAGAGTTAGCATGCGCTAAGGGCTTTGCCTTATATTACAAAACCCCTTTCTGCAGCACTATCACTGCAAAAGATGCTCGGACATACACTACAAGCAAAAAAACTCATGTATAACACTAAATCTACCCACCTATCTAGCCCTTATCTAACACTAGTCCTCAAACACTCAAAGACACACTCCCATCTTCTAATGCTAAAGATTTCAGTATATCTGAAAGATTCAGCATTAGTATCTCAAACCTACACATACCTTACCCACATGCAGTTAGACTTCCTACTTCCAACTTTTTCAACATTAAATGAACGGAAAGCTCAACCAGAATTGTTGCTAGATTATCAGGCACTCCATGCAGTTCATCAAATTGGCATCTTGTTTTCTTCATATCAAAGAAAAAGAAAAGTCTTGCTGAGTCCCTAAAAAAAAAAAAAAAAAAAAAAAAAAAACTGGCACACATTTCTATATGCAATTACTGCATTCCAACAGCATTGGCACCGGAAAATAATGACCCCCAACATCTTATGTCCAGAGCAGCGATCCCTTCATCCCATCTTATTTCACCTCTGCACTAGATGTATCTTCCAAGTTATTCTCTCTCTGGTGTCAAACTGTAGATTCGGCAGAGTAAATTACACCTATATAGATGTGTGCATGTCTATGTTGCTTGATCTAATTAAACAATATCTAATATTGAAACAAAACTGATCTAACACACAACTTGTCCAAACCAAGCATGACTCAAAGTAGCTCCACAAAGACAAGGTCATTGTATTTAATAATTGGCCATGTAGCTAGTGTCATTCTAGGGAGATCCAGTATGTGTCAGCTTGAAATAATATGGTTGACAAGCCTTTCTGCTTTGCACAAATGAGCTGCTTCTGGCATTCACATTCTGGATAAAATCTTTGCTGTGCCCATATTGCCTTTTTTAGGCAGAGTACATCTGGCAGACATTCCAACGTTGTACATTTTAATTTCAAGCACATTAATGTGGCTCTATTCAGTGCCAAGAGTCTTCACAAAAATAAATAAATAAAATATAAAAAATGCTCAGCCTCAGCCTTGATGACTGGATGGGAGATAGGAAATTCACCCAGGGGATCATGTCAGTCACCCTGCTAGACAGGGGTCCAGGGAAGTAAATATTGTTGGAAGAAATATCCAGGACATTGTTATGGCTAGGCTTGTATAGGCCCTAGGGCTGATAGCCTAGTACCAACCTATGAACCTATGAATCTATGACTCTGCTGTAGCTTGAATACATTCATATATGTGTGGTCATGTAAACATTGTTTCCAAGTAATACAAGCACTCTGTATGTTTCTGGGTATAGGGAGTATTACTTCTTCAGATCTGAAATTGTGAGGAATATCAGTATTTGTTAAGGATATCATCACTTTGTCTCATGGAAGGTTTTTTGGGACATCACAGTTGAACACCTAGAGGTTTTAATCTCCATAAACAAAACTAATTACCACTTCATAAGCTAGCCATAGAGTATCCTTTATATCCCCTCCTGAGCATAATAGCTACCTTCACACATTACATGCAACCCCCATTAAACCCAATGCCATTACACTGGAGACTTCAACTGTTCGTCAGTAAACTATCTGACCCACACTTTGAATGGCTGGCACACACAGGTCTCCCTTGACATTAAAAATACTAGCTGTCACTTACAAATAGTTAATTATCCTACTGGGGGCCTCATTGTCCATTATCTGGTACTCCAAATTATAGCCACTAGGTGCACATTTCTATACCTGTCATCTTACCTTGTTAGATCAGACTGTAAATTAATGACCTTTTCTTTTAAAAGTGTTTGTACCTCCACTGTAAATACCTCTGTGTTTAAGGACTTCTCAAACCTTTTTCTGTTATTTGACCTAAATAAATTCTGATGTAATCCTCCTCTAGAGGAACTCAATGTTAAAGTTGTTGCCTATGCCTCTGATATTTTCTCCTACATTAATAGCTATGTTGATAAGGCAGCCACCAAATACTGCAAGAAAACAAAAAAAAAAAAAAAACCTGTGGTGGAGTGCCCATATAAATAAATTACGTAACAAGAAAAATAAATTGCTTAATGCTTATAAGAGGTCTCTTTCTACCTACCATAAAAGCACACTTAAGCAAACTATTATAAAGCTTATAGAAACTGCTAGTTAGGTCAAAGATGAGTATGAACTTAAAATAGACACTAAGAGCAACAATAACTTCAAATTTTTCTTTAACTTTGTCAAGAAGTTAAGAACTAATACACAACATTTAGAGATAGTCCGCAGTAATATTGTACACTCTGACCCAGAGGAAGTAGCTAATATCATAGCTGATAAATTTAGTACACATTTTTCTACACACCAAATTATAACAACTAAACAGATTCCACGTTCCCAGCCACCCCCTTTAATTAGTATGAAACAAGGTCTCTCAGACCTAAGAAAAGCTAAGGACATTTCATCCATGCACTCTGATGTTATACTATACTGCCTGATTATCAGCACCAAATATGGTTGATCTGAACTTCTACTTAAACTCGTTAATTAAGCCTCTCCTCTGCTAACATTCTCAAAACCTGGAAAACAGACATTGTAATACCATTACAGAAGGATGGCACATCCACAGATCCTGACAACTATATATCCATTAGTTTCATTAGCCTCGTATGTAAAGCAATGAATCATATTATCACAGACCTCATTAATCTGAACATTGAAGTCTCTTAATACTCAATGCTCCTCAGTCTGGCTTTGTCAAAGGAAGAGCGTCCCTCTTTAACCTCATTAATTTTATAAAAAGTAACCAAAGCAGCAGATAGCAGTTATGCATTATATACATCATATCTGGACCTGGTCAAGGCTTTTGACACTATTTACCATGTATCAGTTATTAATAGACTTGTAAACCTGAATATAAATCCTTATGTTATGAGATGGATTGTTAACTGGCTGTCTGACAGAAACCATGTGGTTAGAGTTGTAGGTACTGCTTCTGAAAGCAAAAACATTGCCAGTGGTGCACCATAGTTTTCTTTGTCGGGATCTCTCTTATTTGATATCCTGGCCTTGTAAGTTCATAGATAACTGTAAATCAGGTGCTGTTATTCAGTCTTCAACTGACTCACAATTCCTTTCAATTTAATTTTCTGAATCCTTTGGGTTTCTATTACCATAATGGGAATGTGCCCCATTCCTAAGTCAGAGTATAACTGAAGGTCTTGAAATTTGTATTGTTTCAGTCTTTGATGTTAGCCAAAATTGCTCTTTGCAGCACCTTCAATGTGCCTAAAATTGACTCATTCTGCAATTCATATGTAGTTATATGTATTGGTAGCGAACCTACGGGTGGCACAGTGGTGCAGCTATTAGCATTGTCACTTCACAGCAGGAAGTTCTCCAGTTCAATTCTTGGCTGCCCTCAGTGCATAATCTGCATTTCCACCCTGTGTTTGCCTGGGTTTCCTCCAGGTGCTCCAGTTTCCTTCCACATTGCAAAGACATGTCTTTGGAGCATTTCTCCCATGGCCTCCAATGAAAATGGGTTCTGTCCCAGTCAGACTTTCCCTGTAAACAAATGTTAAATAAAATAAATAAATCTAAATATGATGGTATTTTTTATTAAACCCATTGCTCCCACTACTATTGGAACTATCTGTGTATCTTTCTTCCACATTGCTCTCATTTCTGCCTGCAAATCTTGATATTTTATGACTTTGCATCTCTCTGTATGTGAGATACTGTAATCACTAGGTATAGCAATTTCAGTGATCAGTGCTTCTTTTGTCTTTTCATCATGGACTGTTATATCTGTTTTTCTCAGATCTATTTTTCAGCTGTTGATAATGGGTGATCCCATGCAATGTATACCTCATCATTCTCTGTAATGCTTTGCAGTGCATGTCTCCAGTGCTTCTCAGCTACATCTATATTGTAGTGTTTGCACAATCCCCATTGCAATAGTCTTACCACATTACTATGCATTTCAGTGTACAGGCCCTCTCCCATGACTGTTTTCAATTCTTTTTGTATAAAACCTAAATTTATCTGTTTCTCCCACATGTTCAATGGACTTTGCAGACCGATGTATACATAATCTTCTGTCTTGAGTTGCCATTGATCGTTCATCCCTTGGTTTCAGTTCACCTGTCCTGAACCATTTCAGGGTCAAATCTTGATCAGCATGTTTTTTTTTTTTCCAGGACATCTCTGTACTTGCCACTATATTTATGGCTTTTCCCAATTTCTTTCCTTCTCATCTGATCCTTCTCCTTATATTCTTTCTTTTGTTTTTTGGCACATTTAGTTGCTGTCTGTGTTTTCTCTATTTCTGATTTAATCTCCGTTCCCACTGGCCACCTCAGTGCTTCTGCTAAACTAAGCAGAGAGGCCATCTTAGACTTCCTCTCCTCATGCTGTAAAACTTTTACTATGTTTGGATCTGATGAGGTCAGCAGATATGTATGCAGTCCTATGACTGCAGATCTATACATATAGTCAATTTCAGGGACACCCATTTTTCCTTCAGAGTGTAGGATATTTATTTATTTATTTATTTGCATTTGTTTACCAGGAAAGTCCACTGGCTGGAGTGAACTCATTTTCAGTGGAGGCCTGGGGGAAAAGCTCCAACATAAGTACGTACAATATAAACAATGAAAGTGATTTAAAAAATTGTAAATTACATAAAATTACAATACAGGTACAAGCAGTCAGAAATACAATATATCTTGGCATATTCTGATTTTTATATATCATTTGATAAGTATGAAGCATTTTTTTTTGTGTATCTGTCCAACTATCGAATACCTTTTGGAGCTAGTTAATCACAACAAACTGCTTAGTTAAAACAGGAAGATCAAATTTGTTTATACCTTGGAGTTTATTCCTGTATGTCAAGGCTGTTTTCAATTATTAGTTTTAGTCTTCTGAAGTATTCCTTAATGAGTTTTATTTGTATTTGTTCATGGTTTTTTTTTGGACGCATCTTCATCAGTTTGCAAAAATTTATACACTCCTTCCTGCTCAAGTTCCTTTATATCACATTCGTGTGCTAGATTACTATTTTCTTGTACTGCTCCAAAATGGGTTTGACCATGATAAATGTCTGGTGCAAGGACAATAGTCTTAAACCAAATGTTAAAAAATGCAGCACAATTCCTTATTGTTTGACAATCGTGACTCCACAGTAGTTCAGAAATTCTCCAGTCTGTCTCATCTAATTTCCAAAAGCATCTCCACTAGATCCAAAGAAGTCTTAATTCCCTGTTACTCATATCTCATTAGACCCATTGCTAAATATAAGGCAGCTGTTGCATATATATTTGTCTTAAAGTATCAGTCAACTTGAAAGACTTCAGAGATTCATAATTAAAAAGATCAGTGACCTCAAAAACCTTAGTTATCAGGATAGCTTGCAACCCTGTCTCTGAACTCAGTTTCTTACAGACTCTTCTGTGCAGATATGAGTCTACCCTTTTTAGCCTTGAAACATCTAGCCTTCTTTCACTTTCTACTCTGTCACAGAACAAATGATACCTCAAGTACATGTTTAAAGAAACTAGCCTTCAGCAGCAGATAAACAAGACACACCGCATTGATAGATTCATATTCCAATGTATTCCTCACCTCTGGAACAAGGTTCCAATACCTGTCAAGCAGAGGTTTACCCTTGCCACCTTCAGTGTAATAGATAACTGGATGGGCAATCATAGATTATCCCCCATTCTATTTTGTACTGCCCTCTTTTAGGTTAGATCAAACTTTTAATAAGGGTATTTGGCTAGGCTTGCAATGGTCTGCAGACAGCCTAATGTTTACCTGCAAAACTATAAGCTTCCCCACGCACTCCATAATCCTAGATTATTCTATTGCTTCCTGATTCTAAAATTTTCTGTCCTTGAACCTACCTAACCTTCCCAAGTTGCTGATCGAGACCCTAACCTGCACTCTGACCTCTTCCCACTCCCCCCTGCTGTTACTTGACTTACCTTGCTTGAACTTGACTACTGTGTTTGAGAGGGTTGCGACACCTTCAGTCTCTCCACATTACTGCTGTTCCTCTCCTGCACATGTAGTTCAGTTACGCGCACGCGCACACACACACACACACACACACACACACACACACACACACACACACACACACACATACTTATATGCCAGTGCTGACCTTCAGGATATTAGGACGTTAGTTCTTGTGCATAATCAATAACAATTGCTTTTGTCTGTAAGATCCTGCATTTGATTCTTCCCTTTTACTTTATTCCCTTTCTGCATGCCCATCATAGTATTGATTATTCCATCTCCAATTTTTCTTAAGCAAGTTAGCTACATTACTCTTCATGTTTTAGGTTACTTATCAATAATTTAATGGGTAGACATTCTACTCATAGGAACATAGGGAATCCTGTATTCCATTCCAGATAAATAACAATCAGTTTTACCATTCAACAGGCCTTTTCTATTTTCCATCATGAAAAAAATTGCAATTACCTTTACCATTGCTGTAAGATACTCTCTAACTACTACCATAGTGATATTTTGGACTATGTCTGGATTCTTAGAGTTGAGCAATTATAGAACTCTAGGCTACTAACCTGGGGCACATTGTGTGAAATGGAAGTCTCTGGAATTCCATGTCTTGCAACATTTCCTTTTAGGCACACAAATCATTCCTGTGCTTACAGTATCCTGCAGTTTAGCTACATCTGAAAACACCGAGTCATAGTAAACACATATAGCTAATGTCCGCCTGTGAAATGAGACAAATAAATTCAAGTGATGTCCATAAAAGCTCTGGCATTTCATATCATAGCACCTATTCCATAGGATTCTGAAATTTATAACAGGCATAAACATTTTGTGGAATTATTTTTAGCTGGTCTGCTATGTTTGTCCAATGCAGAACATTTTTCTCGCTTGTACCCCATAATAGCTAGCGCAATCCATGGTTAGTTTTCGAGTGTGGCTTTTCACATTTGGTTGGGTATAATCACTTTATCTGACATAAACATAAGACCTTGAATACAGCTATTTTTTTGTATGTGTTGTGCACTAATCCATTTTGGGGTACGAATGATACTTGGACTGGTTAGCTTTTCTGTGTAGCTTCACTGAGTAGTTGTCTTTTCCTGTCTTCTTAAGTATACCTTATGAGGATGAACAATTTATCTTGTGATATTGATAGTTGCAGAATACCTCTTAAACACCATTAATTCTGTCTTGAAAAAAGTTCTTCCATTTGAGCTTTAAGATATGTTTTACTAAATAAATAAACAATGCGAATTTGTTTGCCTGGCCTATAGTAGACTATTAATCCACACTTTTTCAAACTCAGGAGCATTCTTTGCAGTCTAGATGGCGCTTTTGTATAGTGACTTCCTGAGTTTGCCATGCACGGTTTTATAATCAGTCTTAATCAACATAGGCTTCCTATAAATATTTTTTGGAATTTCTCAAATTTGTATACAGTAGCAAACATCTCATTCTCAACATGAACATAGCTAGTCTTTGCAACTGAACCATATGCCCTGATTTGTCTTCCTGCATCCATGCAGCTCTGTTACCATAGTGAGTCACATCCATTTCAATCACACCTGCTTTAGACACATTATAATACTTCAGAGTTAGTGCATTAGTCAGAAGGTTTGTCTATGATTAGGCTTCCTATATATAAGTATGTTCTTAGAATTTCTCATATTTATATACAATAACTAGCATCTCACTTTCAGTATAAGCATAGCTAGTCTTTGCAACCTTAACCATATGCCCCTCACTTGTCTTCTTACATCAGTACAGTTCCATTCTCAGAGAAAGTCATATCCATTTCCATCAGGCCTGTTTCAGACACTTCATAATACTTCAGAGGTGATGCATTAGTCACAAGGTTCTTCTATAATTCAAACCTCTTTCCCTGCTCAACTGGCAAGTGTATGTCACTTCATGTTGTAGAACCGTCCTTAAAATCATCATTTCTGAAATGCTTAATGTAAATGTAGACAAATACTTAACCATTCTAAAAACAGTCCATCAAGGTCTGTCCAGCTTTCGTATAGGCAAAGTAACTCACTGTTTCAACAAGTGATTTCAGATAGCATTTTATAAGAATATTCTCATATATGAAATCTGTTAAAGAGCTATCATAGAGATTGGATAGAAATTCAACAGATAAGAGGTATGTGCAGTGGAAAATAAGTTGGAAACTAGTGTAAATATTTAGTCATGTCAAATAGTCTCACTTGTACAATACCTGTTACTGGCTAAACAAAACCCTGGTAGCCATTTCAAGACATCTTTGGAGGTCAATTTTATATACAATGATGATATTTATTCTGTAGTTTTTCTATGTAAGTGTCAGAGGTTCAAGATGCTTGTCTCTTGGTAACAAGATTCTCTGTACTATGCTGGTACCAGTAGAACAAAGATATCTGGATGGATACAACATCATTGTTTTAGATAATTACAGGTATCTGGACCAAAATAGCCTGAGATTCCCTGTTCATAAGATATACCGGCAATAAGATGTTTGGCCTTATTATAGAATGGCTGAAGTATGCATGTGCTTGCTATAAAAAGGCTAATTAATACATGGGAAAAATACTAGAGACTCTGGAATGAGAAAACACAGACTATAACTATTTTAGTACAGTCATGTCATAAAAACTATGGTCCTATATAGTACAGCCTGTACTGTCTTAATTTTATAAGGACACTTGAATTCATTGTCTAAGATCTGTGAGGCAATCATAATTCTTTGTAGAGCATGAAGATTTATCTGCTCCATGTACAAAAATATCAGTTGTAAAGCACTTAATGGACGCTGACAGAAAGGCAGTGATATGCTGCCATCATGTTTACACTTTCTCTTAATGCCTCTTTACTGTCTAGATTTTTGCAGAACAAATGACAATCATTTGAGTTTCAGACCTCATATCTATCAGAAACCTGCTATCCTGGCAACTTTTTAGTTTATAAGTTTGTCCAGCTTTCTTGCATTAAGAGGTTGAGATGTATGATTAGATTGGCAGATGTTAAGATTTTCTAATACATCCGAAAAATGATAACCTCATTGCCAACCTCTTCGTGTTTCCAATATTGTCTAAGTATTCTGGGTAAAGTATTTCCCCTCTAAGCATGTGCAGTCTTATCCAAATTTTTCTGATAGTCAGGATTTTTATGGCAGATTTGTCACCCTGTAGATCTGAAGATGTATTTTTGGGTACTGGTAGGTCAGGAATAGGAGCTATGTAGCGGTGATCATTACTTCACCTGCTGCATTTCATTGGGATATGGCAGAAACCAGAGCATGCATAAAAAAAAACAAAAACATCTGGGCACACTGAGGGTGGGCTCTCCTGAAAATAGATTACTGCAGTGGTTCCCAAACGTGTTTGATTCTTGGCTACCTTGCTGAATCCAGGTTTATGCATATTTCAGTTATTTATTTATTTATTTGGCATTTGTTTAACAAGGCTGCCCGACTGGACTAGGAGACCTGGGGAGAAAAGCTCAAAAGTACAATAAGAAGACAATTGCCAAAAAGAAGGGTACATTCTGCTTAACAACATAGCACTGATCTAGTATGGCTGAGAGGTAAGCAAACCTAATGGCAACCTTATTAACAAATCTGTCCCTTTTATTTGGCTCTGTCCAGCTGCAGAATGTCCAGATTTTTGCCTCATAAAATTGTTGTTTTCTGACAAATCGCTGGCAGATCATTGAGGTTGAAGTCAGAAAATACTGACAGACAGTTGAATTTCATACCTCATACCCTTCAGAAAATTCATGCTAAAGCAAAACTAGCATTTCTATCAACTTTTTAAGTTTGTTGCTGCTGCCAGGGATCACCACACACACACACACACACACACACACACACTGTCTGTCACACCCACACGCCACACACCCACTTTTCATACATTGCTAGCCACATGCCACACACCCAATTATGCATTCATTCCTACATCTCATTCACACACACACACACACACACACACACACACACACACACACACACACACTTTAATGGGTAGACATTCTACTCATAGGAACATAGGGAATCCTGTATTCCATTCCAGATAAATAACAATCAATTTTACTATTCAACAGGCCTTTTCTATGTTCCATCATGAAAAAATTGCAATTACCTTTACCATTGCTGTAAGAGCCTCTCTAAATAACTACTACCATAGTGATATTTTGGACTATGTCTGGATTCTTAGAGTTGAGCAATTATAGAACTCTAGGCTACTAACCTGGGGCACATTGTGTGAAATGGAGGTCTCTGGAATTCCATGTCTTGCAACATTTCCTTTTAGTTACAAAAATCATTCCTGTGCTTACAGTATCCTGCAGTTTAGCTACATCTGAAAACATTGAGTCATAGTAAACACATATAGCTAATGTCCGCCTGTGAAATGAGACAAATAAATTCAAGTGATGTCCATAAAAGCTCTGGCATTTCATATCATAGCACCTATTCCTTAGGATTCAGAAATTTATAACAGGCATAAACATTTTGTGGAATTATTTCTAGCTGGTCTGCTATGTTTGTCCAATGCAGAACATTTTTCTCGCTTATACCCCATAATAGCTAACGCAAACCATGGTTAGTTTTCGAGTGTGGCTTTTCACATTTGGTTGGGTATAATCACTTTATCTGACATAAACATAAGACCTTGAATACAGCTATTTTTTTGTATGTGTTGTGCACTAATCCATTTTGGGGTACGGATGATACTTGGACTGGTTAGCTTTTCTTTGTAGCTTCACTGAGTAGTTGTCTTTTCCTGTCTTCTTAAGTATACCTTATGAGGACGAACAATTTATCTTGTGATATTGATAGTTGCAGAATATCTCTTAAACACCATTAATTCTGTCTTGAAAAATGTTCTAACTTTTGAGCTTTAAGATAAGTTATACTAAATAAATAAGCAATGTGAATTTGTTTGCCTGGCCTGTAGTAGACTATTAATCCACACTTTTCCAAACTCAGGAGCATTCTTTGCAGTCTACATGGTGTTTTTGTATAGTGACTTCCTGAGTTTGCCATGCACGGTTTTATAATCAGTCTTAATCAACATAGGCTTCCTATAAATATTTTTTTGGAATTTCTCAAATTTGTATACAATAGCAAACATCTCATTCTCAACATGAACATAGCTAGTCTTTGCAACTGAACCATATGCCCTGATTTGTCTTCCTGCATCCATGCAGCTCTGTTACCATAGTGAGTCACATCCATTTCAATCACACCTGCTTTAGACACATTATAATACTTCAGTTAGTGCATTAGTCAGAAGGTTTGTCTATGATTAGGCTTCCTATATATAAGTATGTTCTTAGAATTTCTCATATTTATATGCAATAACTAGCATCTCACTTTCAATATAAGCATAGCTAGTCTTTGCAACTTAACCATATGCCCCTCACTTGTCTTCTTGCATCAGTACAGTTCCATTCTCGGAGAAAGTCATATCCATTTCCATCAGACCTGTTTCAGACACTTCATAATACTTCATAGGTGATGCATTAGTCACAAGGTTCTTCTATAATTCAAACCTCTTCCCCTGCTCAACTGGCAAGTGTATGTCACTTCATGTTGTAGAACCGTCCTTAAAATCATTATTTCTGAAATGCTTAATGTAAATGTAGACAAATACTTAAACATTCTAAAAACAGTCCATCAAGGTCTGTCCAGCTTTCGTATAGGCAAAGTAACTCACTGTTTCAACAACTGATTTCAGATACCATTGTATAAAAATATTCTCATATATGAAATCTGTTAAAGAGCTATCATAGAGATTGGATAGAAATTCAACAGATAAGAGGTATGTGCAGTGGAAAATAAGTGGGAAACTAGTGTAAATATTTAGACATGTCAAATAGTCTCACTTGTACAATACCTGTTACTGGCTAAATAAAACCCTGGTAGCCATTTCAAGCCATCTTTGGAGGTCAATTTTATATACAATAATGATATTTATTCTGTAGTTTTTCTATGTAGGTGTCAGAGGTTCAAGATGCTTGTCTCTTGGTAACAAGATTGTCTGTACTATGCTGGTACCAGTAGAACAAAGATATCTGGATGGATACGACATCATTGTTTTAGATAATTACAGGTATCTGGACCAAAATAGCCTGAGATTCCCTGTCCATAAGATATACCAGCAATAAGATGTTTGGCCTTATTATAGAATGGCTGAAGTATGCATGTGTTTACTATAAGAAGGCTAATTAATACATGGGAAAAATACTAGAGACTCTGGAATGAGAAAACACAGACTATAACTATTTTAGTACAGTCATGTCATAAAAACGATGGTCCTATATAGTACAGCCTGCACTATCTTAATTTTATAAGGACACTTGAATTCATTGTCTAAGATGCCCCCAAGAAGTTTAATGGCTTTTATAGCCTGAGTAGGTATGTAGTGCATGATCTGTGAGGCAATCATAATTCTTTGTAGTGCATGAAGATTTATCTGCTCCATGTACTGTTAGTCACAGGGAAAAAATATCACAAATACTTGGTTGGTTTTCAAAGTTGTAAAGCACTTAATGGACGCTGACAGAAAGGCAGTGATATGCTGCCATCATGTTTACACTTTCTCTTAATGCCTCTTTACTGTCTAGATTTTTGCAGAACACCCAGATTATTCTTTCATATTTTGGCCTCTTTCTCATAACATTTGTGGTTTTCTGGCAAATTACTGAGAATTGAAGTCACTAAATAATGATAATCATTTGAGTTTCAGACCTCATATCTATCAGAAAACGCATAGCTAACACAAAACCTGCTATCCTGGCAACTTTTTTAGTTTATAAGAGTAATATATAAAATTGCTCCCTATTTTGGGCCTTTGAACCCAAGTATTTTAGGCTTTGTCCAGCTTTCTTGCATTAAGAGGTTGAGAGGTATGATTAGGAGTAAGTAAAGCTAACTATATTTATATGTACTCAAAGTAGAACCAACTTGCTGTATGATGAGCATGGGAGCTAGATTGGCAGATGTTAAGATTTTCTAATACATCCGAAAAATGATAACCTCATTGCCAACCCCTTCGTGTTTCCAATATTGTCTAAGTATTCTGGGTAAAGTATTTCACCTCTAAGCATGTGCAGTCTTATCCAAATTTTTCTGATAGTCAGGATTTTTATGGCAGATTTGTCACCCTGTAGATCTGAAGATGTATTTTTGTGTACTGGTAGGTCAGAAATAGGAGCTATGTCTCCACTTAGAAGACAGTGGTGATCATTACTTCACCTGCTGCATTTCATTGGGATATGGCGGAAACCAGAGAATGCATAAAAAAAAAAAAAAACATCTGGGCACACTGAGGGTGGGCTCTCCTGAAAATAGATTACTGCAGTGGTTCCCAAACGTGTTTGATTCTTGGCTACCTTGCTGAATCCAGGTTTACCCTGGGCGCCCCCCACAGTGCACATAAAGTGCATATTTCAGTTATTTATTTATTTATTTGGCATTTGTTTAACAAGGCTGCCCGACTGGACTAGGAGACCTGGGGAGAAAAGCTCAAAAGTACAATAAGAAGACAATTGCCAAAAAGAAGGGTACATTCTGCTTAACAACATAACACTGATCTACTATGGCTGAGAGGTAAGCAAACCTAATGGCAACCTTATTAACTTTAAGTTTATAAGAGCAATATTTAAAATCTGTCCCTTTTATTTGGCTCTGTCCAGCATACCTCTCAACTGTTTAGATTTTTGCAGAATGTCCAGATTTTTGCCTCATATTTTTGGTAATTTTCTCATAAAATTGTTGTTTTCTGACAAATCGTTGGCAGATCATTGAGGTTGAAGTCAGAAAATACTGACAGACAGTTGAATTTCATACCTCATACCCTTCAGAAAATTCATGCTAAAGCAAAACCTGCATTTCTATCAACTTTTTAAGTTTGTGAGAGCAGTACTTAAAAGTATCCTTATTTTGCGCCTTGTACCCCCACTGTTTTTGGCTTTGTCCAGATTTCTTGATCTAAAATGGTGAGAGGTATGTGTCCAGTGGAGTGAGAGGTATGTGTCCAGTGGTATGGTCCAGGCTTACACTGACCTCATTGCTGCTGCTGCCAGGGATCACTCTCACTCTTCACTCTCTCCCCCTGTGACACACGCACACACACACACACACACACACACACACACACACACACACACACACACACACACACACACACACAGTCACTTCCTCATTCATTCCTGCATTCATTCACACATCGCTCTCACTGTCTGTCACACCCACACGCCACACACCCACTTACGCATTCATTCCTACATCCGTCTCACTCTTCCGATCTCACACATACACACACACAACCACTTCCTCATTCATAACTGCATTCATTCACACACACACACACACACACACACACACACACACACACACACACACAGCCACTTCTTCATTCATTCCTGCATTCATTCACACATCGTTCTCACTCTTCCGATCAAACACACACACACACACACACACACACACACACACACACACACACACACACACACACACGCACACACACACACACACACACACACACACACACACACACACACACACACACACACACAGCCACTTCTTCATTCATTCCTGCATTCACTCACACATCACTCTCACTCTCCCAATCTCTCTCACACACACACACAGACTCTTTTTCTTTCATCACGTATTCACTCACACATGCAGACAGACACACACACATTCATACAGGCATTCACTTACCTGCTGGCCCACTTCCAAGTTCTCCATGGCCTAGTACTGGTCTGCGGCCCGGTGGTTGTGGACCGCTGCTATACTTGATGCCAGTTATGCTAAAAAGCTACAGTGTAGGTCTAGACTTAGCTCTCCATGAACTAATAAGCTTAGCTGCAAAATAAACCGCAAACTGTTTGCGGTTTATTTTGCAGCTAAGTTTATTAGTTCACGGCACCCCTGTGAGGAACCCGCTGCTCCCCAGGGTGCCGCGGCACACACATTGGGAACCCCTGGATTACTGGCTTAGGGGGATTAACCTGGTCAACAAAGAGAAAATACAATAGAATACAATGCAATAAATCAAATGTGCACAATCTGAAAAGTAAGCATTCTAGCTGACAAATGAGCTGTACCACTGATTGTTATGATGAAGAAGTACTAACTGCTGTTTCACCGTACTTCCCCAGTCGGGTATAATGAAATCTGTAAATAATTTAATTTTCCAGTTGTATTAAAGCTGTACATGGGTAAAGAGTCTCTATCAGGGAAACACTTATTTCCGAGTTCTGTCTTTACTCAAGATGATTTTCTAGTTTCTACTTAAAGATTTTATTTACTGGATAAAGCGGACAGCCATATTTCAGATTTTTGTTAGATAATTACTTCTGTGAATGGACTGATAGTAGTTTATATACAGCAGCTGATCCATGACTGTTTTTTTTTTTTTAATCTGGATCCAACATATCTGATACACAGAAAATTTAATACATCTATTTTATAAAATCGAAATAAATTGTAATGGCTGTGCCATGTGAACTGAGAGGTAATGTTGCAACAGTTAATACATGCCATTCTGCCATCTTGACATGTCATTTGAAGCCTGTTGGTTGTATGATAACTTTTTTTTTCGGTATACCTTAAGAAACAGGATTAGATAGGAATACAAGGATATGCACACTGTGTTCATCTCTGTGCTATGTTATTTCTGCATCTGGTCATTAAATACCTGTCACCTGTAGTCGCATTAATTCAACTGACATACCTTCTTCCAATGTATAAGGGATGGGCATTACAGACAATGTCTTGCATTTGGCAAGGTTCAGATTCCATAGCTAGAATTTGTCGAGAGACAGCTGATAAGTTGGTATGTTTACTGTAGTGTTGCAGAGATAAGTCTCTTAAAGGTGGAATATATCATGTAAAGATATCTTGATCTGCCTTACATGCGCAATGTGTTACTCATATGAATTATAACAAAAACTGAATACAGCTAATCTGTCCTGCTACATTGCTTCAGATGTGTTAAAAGTATCTCTGTTAAAGCATTCATATGTTTTAAAAATTATAGCAAAACTTAATAAAAATATATTGTAGGTGAAGAAATGTGTAGATTCAAATACTGTATTTTATATTCTCTAAGAAATTAATGTAATGTGTTTTGTTTTCATAGGAGTCCCATTTATACGCAATCCCATTTAACACATGATATGATATATCTTGGCAGACATTCAAAAGACCTGTGTTTATTTTACCACAAATAGTTTCATGGCTAATATAGTTAAACAACAAGAGAAAACAAGAGTGCACTTCCTTTTTGACACTTGATAAGTTAGTGTTTACATCCTTTTAGAGATATAAGTTATGATTTTCCTTCAGCGCTTTTGTAATATTTTAATTGTCACGGGTAACCAGTTTATGTACCACTTTCACAATACTAGTTTTTACAGTTTGTTACACATCTGTGCTGAGAAAAAGATATAGAAGTAATGCTTAGTACTGGTGACAATCCAGTTAGCTCCTCAACTACACAATGCAGTCCAAGCCTCTTAACTTTACTAAGAAAATGAAGGGCCAGCTATATTTCCAAGGGGAAAACATACTTTCACAGTCATATAAATCTTGAATGTAGCAAGAAGTAGCAGTTTGTAAACAAGGCTAAATTTAGGCAGTTCATTTACTTGTTGCAGCTGGACTTTTCACGTAATTTCAATTATAAAACAAAATATGTTGGTATAACATTATTAGATCTAATTTGGACATATCCACTGGATTCCAAAATAATTATTTAGTGCAAAGATTATTAAAGCATGGCAGTTTATTTGCATATCAGCCTAGCCACCTAAAGAATTATCAGTGTCCATTAGAAAAGAAAAAATTCCACTATGTAATCTATGCTTTGTATGAACTTAAACAGACATGCAGGTATGACTAAAACATATTACTCCAGTTATATTCAGTTGCTTACCGCTTGCTCAGAGGTGACCTATGCGCACATTACAATAATGTCAAACCCAGATTTGATTTGATGAACTTGCTTCAAAAAAAAAATCTCCCTCAGAGCCACAAGGGCGGATTAGACTTAAACACCGGATAATATAGATTACGGCTGGAGGGGAGGGATGATTCATCACCCAAAGACTCCCTATGCTGTGGAACAAAACCTTGTTTATGTGAGCAGAGCACCTCCTGGGGCCTTGTTCAAGAGGAATCTTGACCAATGGATGGAGATCTAGATGGCCCCCCCAGGGTTACCATGGGCATAGCTCCAGAGGCACAGCAAAATAATGGGCATAGTTTCTCCAAACTAAAGGGTGGGTAAACCAAAAACTCGGGCAGGGCTTATAAAAATGCTCGGCGCTGCCCCTAGCGCGAACCACCTAATGTATATCTGAAAGCTCTTATCTGACTCCATATTAAAACAAATGTAAGACTGTATTTCAAGGTTACTTTATTCTTAATGAATAAATGTCAACAAAGGAAGATTGTTATCTTTATGTCAAGGATGTGTTATTGATAGAGTTAATAGCATCTCTTTCTCTGTAATGCATACACGGTTATTAGGTATACATCCCTAAATATGGTCCAGGGGACCTGGGATCAGTCAGTGACTTGAGCATCTGAGGCACTAGCAGGGAGGAATGGTTGTGTCATTCAGGAGGTGAGCATTTGTTGACAATGATCCCTGATTGAAGGCATGGTCCACAGAAGGGAGGCTCCCTTGGATACTGTTGATGAATTCAAGGTAGAGGTGGGGAAACAAAGGTAAGTCATAACATAACTCCTCTCAGCAGTGGAAGCAATTGCTGGCACTGCCTCCTAGAATGCCTTTAAGATCCAAATTGTCCCCAGCTCACTTAGAGAAAAAGTTTGCTGTAAGGAGGAGCGGGGATACCCAAAGATGATGGTAACATCGGGACAGTCAGAAATGATGAAATAGCAAAGGAACGGAAAAAGAAAAAGAATGAAGTTGTTACCCTCTATATCAATGCTATACTCACATGAGAAGTAGGCAACATACATAACACTTACCCCAGCATCACAGAACACCAAGCTCAGACTGACACTGAGTATAATAAACACAACTCTAACAGTCCCAATATAGCTCTTAAACTTCTTTATGTCAAATTTTACATTAACAACTTATTTGTTCTCAGCTAAAATCAATCCTTTCGGCTTGCTGGAAAAGATGGGATTAGCCTAATGATTAAGGTATTTAAGTGACAGACACAATGTGCCAGGTTTGATTGTCAGATTTGGTGTCTGTCTCTTTATTAGCTAGCTATATAACAGTCTCCAGACTGATATCCTAGTATTTACTCATGGATCAGCTCTAAGTTGCCTTTACCTATGACACCATATTTCTCTTTGTTGCGCATTGTACCTTTTGGAGTCTGGTGTTTCTAATTAGTAGCATCTAATAAGGTACATAATGTACTTTGGTTATATGAGCTTAGAGTATGTGTTTGGTACAGGTAATTTGAATGAAAGAGCAGCTGAATGAGGTGGTATTTATACTGAGAAGGATAATTTATCCAAGTCACTTTGAGAGATTGGGCATGTCTTTGGTGGCAGAAAAGATAGGGGTCTCCAGGATCAGGGTACTGAATGTAGGTGAAAGCAGCCTCTGAAGGAACGGAAGGTTTACATGCAGCAGAAGTAGCATGCCATGGAGAAGCATAGCAGGTTACATAAGAGAACTAGCAGGGTAGGATAATTTCAAGAAAATGAGCCAGTAATGGAAGGGAGTGGGTCTACTAATAACACTGGCCTTTCTGACATAAGGTGGGCCTGTAACGAGGAGAAGAGGGACAAGTTCTGTGCCAGCACAGTGCAGAACTGTCAACAATGACAATCAAATAATACAGAAGGTGAAACAAAAGTTAGAGGGAAATACCATCTGACTACCTGTGGGAATGAATGACTGCGAAGAAGGACAGCTGAAGAGATGAACTCTAGGAACTATAGACAAATACAAGTAGAAGACATAGGTTGTCATTTTGCACTTCCTAATAGATCTACTTCATTGTACTGTGAATTGAATCACTATGGGTGTGTGTGTGTGTGTGTGTGTGTGTGTGTGTGTGTGTGTGTGTGTGTGTGTGTGTGTGTGTGTGTGTGTAAGAAAGAAACACACACACACGTGCGCATGCACACACACGTCAATATGCAGAGAGGAAAATATATGTATATGCTGCAGTTAAATTCTTTGTCTACAATAGTCAAAATATGTCATGGAAGAAGGAAATCTTGACACTTGGCATAATCCTCACATTTAACAGAACTTTCAACAGGCAAATATAAAAAAGTATGTCTGCATTATGTGTTTTCATGAAACAATTTTATTCATTTGATACATAAGTTATTAGTTACTCTGAAACTTAAAAGTTGTAAGTAAATTCCCTAAAACTTGTAATGTATAATATGGCTAAATTATGGCAACCATTTATAATGTCGCAAATTGCTTTAGCAAGTCCCTTAATATGGAAATTAAATGGCTGAAAAGACAGTCTTACATTAAGTCTGAGATTGACATTTTCCAAAACATTTACTCTTCTCCAAGCTTTGGAGATCTTGAAGTTGGTATATATAATTCCAGAGGAGGTTGGGGGGAGTGGGCTTGTCCCTGCCTATGTTGGAAGTGCAAATTTATAGGAGATGAGCGATGTCTGATATCCATGCTTCTCGTTCCTTTTCGTGGTGATCATCATTTGGCATTACAAGTATCAAGATTTAAATAAGGAACCCTAAATATCAATGATTTCTTATTGTTGATTTCTACCGCAATCACTGGAGGCAATGTTGGAGGGCAATAATGCAAAATTTGTACTATTTTCAATAATCATTGCATTGTTTTAAAACTACCGTACATCAGACTTGTACCCAGACCCTTTTTTTTTTAAACATAGACTAGAACACTTCCTTAACAGCTGAAAAAGTCCAGTGTCATTTGTGAGACTTACTACAAGACTAGGTCCTGGCATTACAGTCAAATAGATTGTTGGGGTATTGCATCAACTGTCACCATCTCTCTTGATTCAATGCCAGTCTCAGACTTTCTTCAACAGTTATTCCTGAGGTTCACAGTCTTCGCTCATACAGTACATCCATCTGTTTGCTGAATGCCCTCATTTCCTCTTACCTTCTACCTATTTGTCCCAAATCTTCACCAGATTGTCTTCTGCTCTCCTGCATATGAGTCTGAACCCCATATTTTTTTCTCCTTGACCTTCTCTGGGATTGAAGCTACTTTGGATTCTGCTCTGATGTCATTATTTCTTCATCTGTCCCACAGTGTGCATCATACCACCCATCTCAGGCACTTTGCCTCCATCACCTCCAGCTTCCTCAGATGGTCCACCTTTACTACCCCAGGTTTCTGTACCATATAGTAGTACTGGTTGCACCACTGTTTTATACACTTTACTTTTCAGCTTCTTTCGAATGTTTCTGTTATACTCTACACCTGTCAGTTGGCTGCAGCCCCTCAGATTCTTGCTTTGACCTCCTCATTCAAATTTTACTTTTCTTCAACCATCTCTCACAGGTATCTGAACCTGTTAACTTGTTCCACTATGTTCCCTTCTGTGTCATTTCTCATCTTCTGATTTTCCCCATTTGCTGGCATTAAAATTGTCTTTTCTTTACTCAGTTTCATCTCATGTGCCTTGAGTTTTGCATTGCATTCCCATTTCCTCTGCTGAAGTTCTTGTTCAGATTATGTTTCTAATGCTGCATCATCTGTGTGCAGAAACGTTGTAGATCTGTCCCTTTAGAGCTGTTTGCCAATGTAGTCCATCACCAATATGAACCACAGTGGGCTCAGAGATGAACTGTGATACACAAACACACACACACGCACACACACGCACACACACGCGCGCACACACACACACACACACACACACACACACACACACACACACACACACACACACACACACACACACGCACACACGCACACACACACGCAGACACACACAGACACACACGCACACACACACACACACACACACACACACACACACACACACACACACACACACACACACACACACTCCCACTGGGAACCCCACTGTGAGTCTGAATGCTGTCTGCATTTGTGTTACTGGGTTCTAGTAAATAAAGTACCTTAATTCTACCTACCTCTGTTCGAGTCTGAAACATTGCAGCACTACCCCAAATCAGCTTTTTAGGACCTTGTCTTCTGCTTTTTCCAATAACTGGAATGTCCATTTGGATGCCTTCCTTAGTTCTAGCTTCTTACCCATTCTCTATGTAACTGCAAAAACTGGGTCAGTTGTGCTGTATCATGATCTTAAACTGAACTGCTCACCTCCCATCTTGCTTTCTATTACTCTGTGTATTTATTAATCAATCACCCTCTCCATGATTTCCATGCAGTGTGCTAGGACGTTGATACCCCTATACTAACCTCAGTTGTGAATGGTAAAAAGAGGGTTGTTGATGATGATGATGATGATGATGATGAAGAGGAGGAGGATAATGATCAGATTGTCCCTTGTCAGTTAGAAAGACAAAATTTTCCCTAAAAGCACAAAGACAACCACCCCCTTACATCTACCACCATGTACTCAGATCCTATCGCAGGCATACTCACCTGAAAGGGACTTACTAAAGTCACACAGTAGGACAAGGTGTGTCCAAAACAAGGGAGAAGTGTATCAGGATCTCCTGCTGAGTAGACTAGAAGGTATATTGTCCATCCTTTACTAGTTCAGTCCTTATAACTCAAGAATGTACTCCCATATCAGTTATGTCTGCTATAGTGGGACAGCACACTGTTACACAAAGCCGACATATTCATCAATGGCATTTTGTGTGTTGTATGACAAACCTGGCATAGTGAAAATGCTGTTTCATTGCCAAATCATTAATTTACTCTGAAATACTAAAAATAAAAAAAAAAACAAAGACCAGTTTCTCAACGCTTAACAATCTCACAGTTTATTATTTCTTTGGTAGTAGACCATCATTGTGTTATCTATGGGGTGTATGGGAGGTCTTCTTTCCATACAAAGCAGTTAATATTTGAATATATAAAAATTATACATGTGTATCCATAAGCATCGTTTATCAGCATGGCCATGCAGTCTAATGGATAAGTAGTCAGAAGACTGTAGGTTTGAGTCTTGCCATGGTCATCCAAAAACAAGGCAGTTGTTTTAAATGGAAAGTATTATCATGAGAATGATAAACAATGTTATAAGATATATTCAGATACTGGATTCAACCCAGTCTTGTTTTATCAAGGGCAGGTCATGCCTAGACATCCTGGCAGACTTCTTCAAGAAGGCCATCAAAGCAATGGATGAGGGGAAAATGATGCATACTACATACCTGTACCTAGTGAAAGTATTTTACACAATACCTTAGTCAGGAACTGTAGACACACTTATGAAATTATATATAGTTCTGTATGTCACCCACTGAATAGCCAGCTGACTCAAAGAGAGGGCAAAGATAGGATAAGCTTTAGAACAAAATTAAGAGAATTTTGACCAAAAGTAAGTATAGTAATTCCCAGAATGAAAAAGCTCTCATCCAAGAAATGAACAAGTCAAAAGCTAATAAAATTCGCCAAAGACAAGTTTGTGGCTAAAATACATTCCTTAGCTAAACACAATTATGAGGCCTTTTTTCAGAAGCACAAAGCAGCAAGGCGCTGAGATGATTTTGAATGATTCTACCTACACTGAGGTTGAAGATATAGCTAACCGACTGTGTGATAAATTCAGCTCAGATGTTACCCCACTTTCCTCTCTGTATGCCCCATAAGATATACCTGAATCTGATTGTCCTAAAAATAAGATATACCTGAATCTAACGTATCCAAAAAGTGCTATCCAAAGCTAAATATACTGCATTAATTGATACTGGCAGTATGCCTGAATGCATCTTAAATAGCATGAAATATGATTTAGCTACCCCTCCTAACAACACTGTTCAGTCTCAGCCATACCCCTAACAACACTATTCAATCTCAGCCACACCCCTTTCAACACTGTTCAGTCTCAGCCACACCCCAAACAACACTGTTCAGTCTCAGCCACACCCCTAACAACACTGTTCAGTCTCAGCCACACCCTGAACAACACTGTTCAGTCTCAGCCTCCATACAAGTTTTGTACCATGTGAATGGAGAACATGTACAGTCATTCTACTTTCTAAGGAAGAAACTTGCACAGGTCCAGACAATTGCAGTTCCTTAAGTCTGACCATCCTCATATGCAAAGCCATGGAAAGACTTATGGAAATAATCAATAAAGACATAGGAAACCTCCAAATCAATGGGCTTATCCCAGTTTGGATTCATCAAGAGCAGGTTGTGCTTACTCAATCTGTTGACATTTTCAGAGGTCACCAAAACAATGAAGGAAGATGCAATAGTACAAACTGCATATCTTGACATGTTGAAAGCTCTTGGCAAAATAATCCATTATACTTAGTAGAAAATGTAAACAAACTGAGAATAAACCTGTACATAACCTGCTGAATTGCCAACTGGCTCACATATAAGATGCAGGAGATAAAAATAGGGAAACCACCATCATCAGTGGACTTCTCCAGGGTTTTAGTGGTGGGACCTCAAGAGGCTCTGGCTCACTAAGTTTGTAGATAACTGCAAGCTAGGAGGAGTCATTGAATCTCCAAATGACTTAACCACTTGGAAAGAAAGTTTGCCCCAAGTAAATAACTGGTACAAAATCATGGACTGAAACTAAATGTCAAAAAAAGCATTATTGTATCATTTGGGAAGTTATCTAGTCCAGAGACCTGCCATGTTAATAATACACCCATAAGAATTGACCCACTTGTTCAGGATTTGGGAAGATGTGTGGACAGAGACCTAACGTTTGACCAATATGTGTCCACTGTTGTAATAAATTATTTCTATAATACATAGCTAGCCTATTAAATACTTAAGAACCTTTGAATAAAGAAGTTAAGATAGAGGATTCTACCTCCAAAAAATGCCATTCACTAGTGGAGCCACCCCATGGCTCAGTGCTGGGGCCACTCCTCTTTTTGTCACCTACTTCTCTGATGTCAAAGCCAACATCAGGGGCCTTTGGCTGACTGAGTTTGCAAATGATTGCAAACTAGGCATAATAATTGAATACTGCAAAGATGCAACTACACTCCAAGAAGGCCTAACAAAGATCATTATCTGGTAATAGAGCCATGGTCTAAAACTCACTGGCAAGAAATATGTAAAAGTATCCTTTGAGACGATGGCTACCCGCAGAAACTACCACATTTATAATACACCCCTAAGAATATACTCAGTGGTCAGGGATTTGGGAATGCATAGTGAGAGTAACCTGACCTTTGACCCTCACGTGTCTGCAAAAGTATGGAAATCGTTCTATTTTTGTACAACTTATAAGCAAGAGTATGGCATCTATGTCCATGAATATCATTGTTACACTGTATTCAGGCCCTCATTTTACCAGTAATTCAGTACAATCTCCCTTAGGTATGTACCTGACCAGGCATATGCAACAAATGGAACAGTCACAGATGTTCCTCACAAAAAGAATACAGGATGTAAGCAGACTGCCACAAAGCCATATCCCCGTGGCTGATGCAGACTGCCACAAAACCATATGCCTGTACTCTGTCTCCTACAGACTGCTGAGAAGTGATCTATGCCTGGTCTGCAAAGCATTCTGTCATCCTGCACTGATGAATGTGTTTCACATATGCAGGACAAATACCATTAGATTACCCGGTCCAACTCAGCTTAAGCATAACTTGGACCACTGGATGTGGACTTGGAAATGTACCCCCTGTTCTGGTATCTATGTCTATATTAGACAGATGCAGCCTGTAAATGCTTGACCACCTATGCTCAAGTCTAAACTTAAAATGCACTTTGGGTATCAAAACTTATATGCATTTGAAAAGCATGGCTTGGCTTAAAACGGCCACTGTAGTCGGTAACCTAGTAATCATTTATGAACATATCATAGCTTAGCAGTTCTGATTTTCAATACATTCATAGTGTACACATTGTCATTTAATCTTGGGAAAGCATTCACATTCAGTTTTAACTGCTATAGAATTCCTTATATTTCAATTTGTTTTCCCAGTCCCCATGTCTATCATTGATTACCACTCTTACTATGATGAAAAGTGAACTTGTTTTTTTAAATTTGAATATTCTTTGATTTACCCTTGTTCTGTTTTTACCACATTAAATCCTTCCCATATCATATATTTTACAATATATACCACCCCATTTGTGGAGTAATTGAACCTGCCATTGGGTTCAATGGTTCTTAATTAATTTTCTACCATGAGATACAGGCCTTCTAAAATAGATCTGCATTGACTACATTTATAACATTTTTAATTTCATTCCTTCTTCCAGTATCGCTATCATTAATTTTGTCAGATTTTAAGTACTATTTAATGTTATTAGTCTTTTTGCAAATAAAATGTGGTGCTTTGCCCCATTTTTCTAAATAGTGCTTAATTAAAAGTCCAAATGGATCAATTCTTTTTAATGTCCTTCTTTGTTATGTCTGCATCACTGGAGTAAGCTGTAACCATGCCTATGCTTTGTTTTCCACCTGACCCCTTATGTTGTAATATTCCACAGGATAGGTGAAAATCCTTATACTTAAAAATTCATTTGCTATTTTGTTTGTTAAAACATCTGTGTACTGTCCATCATGAAACACAATTTGCATATCTCCAGAATCTAGTAAGCATCTTTTTAAAGGTTATAGAGACTGTGAATGGTGGTCAAACAGTGCCTAACCTAACTTGACCTAAACAAAGGCTTTTGACATTATCCACATGCTGGTATTGTTGGAAAAAAAATAGATATACCTAATGTAAAGCCCTATCTTATCCACTGGATTGCAAGCAACAGTTCCCAGGTTGTAAAAGGTGTTGGTACCCCCACTGAATGTAAAACTGCAACTATGTGGGTACTGTGGGGATCAGTGGTGGCCTTACCCCTTGTTGGCATTCATTTTGAAGACATCCAGTGCAATATCCCCAAAATGATGTTGACTGCATTTGCTGATGACTGCAAAATGGGCACTGTTACCTGCTCATCTACTGATACTAAACAGTTCTAACAAGGGCTATAATATGCACATGCCTTGTGTGCTGAAAATGGCCTCAGGTTAAATGCAACAAAGTGCAGCATAATAGCTTTCAGTGTAAAAAAGTCTATTCCCACTTCATATGTCTTAAATAGTACTCCTTTTCAGAGAAACAGTCATAAGAGACTTGAATACATATGTTGTTAATTCTCTCTCTCATCTAATCACGTTACCCAAATAGCAGCCAAATGTGAATACCTTTCCTAAATCATTTCCAAGAGAATGATGAAATCATCATCGACTTTGGGAAGGATAATAAGCCACAAACCCCTGTCATCATCACTGGTGCAGCAGAGGAGAGAGTAAATAGCATCAAATTCCTAGTGGTACATATCTTGCAAGACCTAAGTTGGACTGCAAACACTTCCGACCTTATAAAGAGAGCCCAGTCATGTCTACACTTCCTTAGGAGACTTTGTAGAGCTAACCGCCCTCCACAGGTCCTACTTACCTTCTACAGAGCCATGATTGAGAGCGTACCGACAAACAGCAGTGTTGGGAGCCATGATTGAGAGCGTACCGACAAACAGCAGTGTTGGGAGCCATGATTGAGAGCGTACCGACAAACAGCAGTGTTGGGAGCCGTGATTGAGAGCGTACTGACAAACAGCAGTGTTGGGAGCCATGATTGAGAGTGTACCGACAAACAGCAGTGTTGGGAGCCGTGATTGAGAGCGTACCGACAAACAGCAGTGTTGGCTGGTATGGAAATTGCTCTCGATCTGATTGGAAGCCACTGGACAAGATTGTTAAACAGGGCACAAAAATCTTTGGCTCCAATCTTCAATTCCTACATGATATATATTCAAACAGGTGCTATGGTAGAGTCTGAAAACTATTGAGGGATATACACCATCCGGCTTATGAACTGTTCCAACTCCTGCCAACAAGAAAGCACTACAGAAGCATTATATGCAGGACATCCATATTCCATAATAGCTTCTTCCAACATGCTATCAGACTGCTGAACAACAAACCCATAGCCTAACCCACTAAATGGATAAATCATTATTTGCAATATGTCATTGTTATTTACATAACTCTCTACAAAGCTCAGTTTATATGCCTCTATCTGTACTATGAAAACCGTAAACTGCAGGTTTATGGCATATATTGGTGGTGGGTAAGTTTTATTTTACATGTGTGCCTGTTTATTTATTCATAGTACTGTTTGTTATGTATCCTTATATTTCTACCGAGTCTCTTCCTGTTGTTGTATTTGTTTTTTTTTCTGCTGTAAAAAGCTTTAATTTTGTTTTACTTTATTTTTAGTATCTTTTTGATTTCTATTTTTAGTATTTTAAATTATTTAATTTAATCTATCTTTTTTCGTAAATTGTCATTCATATGGTACGAGTCTGAGTACTGAAATTTTGTGCAGAGATACACACTTTTTCCTCTGTGTTGATCTGTATAACAATAAAGTTTAGTTTAACATTGGCTTTGACTTTGAAAGGTCCAAGGAAGTCTCCCTATCACTGTAATCTACCCTAATCAGACTAATCATTAAAGAAAATGGTTCCTTCAGTAGGTTTAACTCAAAGCATATTGCTCAACTGTAAAGGTCCCAATAAAACCAAAGGCCTTAAATCTTTAAACTGTTTTATCATTTTCTTTTGCCTAAAGGCTGCTGCAAGGTAACCCTTGTCTTGTGTTTTGAGACATGCAAAGCCTAATCCTGTTTTACTTTTTCTTTCTCTGCAAAGGCAGTGGTTCTGCAAACACCCTCACTAGTAACCTAAATCTACATAAAAAAAATAAAACAAACAAGACTGGCTAGAGAGATCAGTTCTTAATTCACAATATTCCCAGCCTGTGGAATACATTACCACTACAGGTCGAACAATGTACTACTTTGGCTACCTTTAAGACCAGTCTTGATGATGGTATGGGTAGACATAATGTCATATATGGCCCTGATCAATTTGGGACATAAGCTCTATTAACTGCTTGAACAGGTAGGCATGAACTTTTAACTGTGTCTAATTAAAGGTGTATATGTGTAAGCATGTAATGGTCAATTGATGATCACTTACCCAGTATTGTTTTTTATGTTTCTATCCTCTTAGTGTTTTTTCACAATCCAGTCTGTACAATTGCTCTCTTAGAAAACCTTCCATGAACATTTTAAATAAAATGCACTCTATCTCTTTATATGCTAGATTCATTTCATTTTTGTGGACTGCAATGCATGAAACCTTCCCCTTTAACAGATTGAACATTCTGGACGTATAATTGGCATCATCCCTCCCTCCCCCCATGTCAGGGTTCATAATATGTAAATGTCTGTTCTTACGTAGCGATATAAGCAGACAGCTCTCTCCAAGTGTCCTACATTTCTTATTTTTTTCATTTGCTCTACTACTAATCCCTGCTATACACTCGACACTCAAATGTTACTAAGACAAGATACAAGGAAAGACTATAAAGTTTTTTTCTTGTTATACTATTAACATTTTCACTTTTTCATATGTTGTCATTAACTAAGCAGTAAACTGAATCTCAACTTTAACACATTTTATTTTAACTAAACTGCCTACTAACTCTGCACATCTCATACTAGCAAAATAAAAATAAACTTTTTTTTGTGATTTCTATGCCCACATAGCTGAAAATCATAAAATCTTCACGACCTCTAGTTCTTAAATCTATAGTTTTCAGTGTGCCCGGCCTTATCTCCTCTTCTTCTTATGATTGTGTTTCTAATATCAGTGATGACCTCCCTTCTAAATTCTCCTGTGATATGATGAATCTGCTAGAGTTTTGTTGAAAATTCAGTGATTTCCTTGATTTGCAAGTCTCTCTGATCTTTGAAGGGAGTGTGTAAAAATATAATTTTTCCTTAACATTATCATAATTGCTAGTATTATTCTTAATATACATAACAGGCGTATACTCAGTTTCTGCTGTGTTGGAGTTAATGTGTACATTTTGATTCTGATTCTGTTGCTGTGCGCTGCTGTTCTTAAACTTCTCCGTATATCTGAAAAGTTCCTTCCCCTTTTTTGTCCTAATGTTTTCACATAAAGAATTCAGTTTTTGAAAAGCAAGTGAGACAAGTGAGAATTATTTGTCAGTAGTGTACAGTAAATCATTTAAAATGGTGGAATGCAAGTGACTCATATGACATAGCACTTATTCCTATCATTCTGTAATTGGGTTTCATTAAAACGTTCATTAAATCACCCCCTGCTTTACTAAATAAGGCAATTAACTCATCAGGAAAAGTCATACACTGCTCATGCCCTTTGAGGAATTTCTAGAACTGCAACAATTTAGTAAAATGCCCTGTTTAATGTATTCTTTAAAATCTGCAAACCTTTGAGTTTTTAAATTTTGAGAAAAGAGCTGTTTAGATATAGATTTTATGCATAAAATTGATGTGAAGTGTCTGAGGATGTGGAATATGTGTTGAGGATCTTTTAACATTGTAGCTATTACTGGGTGACATTTAAAGCTAATTTTTTGAGTTTCTTACATTGTTTTGTTCACTTTCTTGCCACTTTTTTTGTTGAGAATTTTAAAATGTTGAAGGTTGAGTGCCAGTCCTTTGGTGAAACAAAGCTTGATTAAGAACTGCAATCTCCTAAATCCACTATGATTGATTTCCATATTATATAAGCCACGTGTGGTATGAGGAGTAACTGTGTGGTTCCTTGTCCCCTTGAAATCCTTGTGTGATGTAGAGCCTGAATGTGGCAAATGTGCATGTGGATGACAAAGTTAAGGCTTTGATAGTGATAGCCATAAATCAGTTAATTTAATATGTGTCAATGGTGTTTACTATGTAACATTTGATTCTCTAACCTTATTGAGTACGATGGATGGCTGTTAGATCCTCTCTCTGTGGAAGAGGTAGGTAGATTGCTAGGTACGTGTGGTCTATCTAATGGCAGTTAACATTTTTTATGCCCTCAGTCACAGATTAAGACTGTTCTTGCTTTCTAGAAAATATTTGCTTAAGGTTCTGACATCTGCGGATATATTTATAACTTGACATCCAATCAGTCCTTCATACTAAAGTTAAAGGCTGTCAAAAGGATTTCAAAATTAGGATGGTCCAATGGTTTCCAAGTCTTTTCTGTCTCATTCAAAGTAGTTGCACACAGGACATGGATGTCTTGGCTACTTTACATTCATTACAGAATGTTTTTTTTTTAATTGTGGGAGTAGGAAGTTGTGAAAAGCTATGGAGTCTCAGTTAGCTATGCAAATGATCACGACACGTTACAATATAGAAGCATCTCTTGTTTTGACTGAGAAGCTAATTTCTAATTCTTTATCAAATCTCATTTCCAATTCATAAAAAACATCATAATGATGATGGCATTCCTTTTTTTAACCCTTCAGTTGCTTTTCTGTTTTGTCACAGTCCTTACCAGTTCTTCATATCTACTATGGAAGCCCATCTTTGACAGACAAAGACATGTCTTTTTAACATAAATCTCACCAGGAAAGCATACAGCAGTTTTTAACGTGACATCTGAGACCACTGCCAGATAGTGACATATATTTCTTTAACTGAGGTCATTGTTGGGAGATGCTGCTTCCTTGCAGCAAGTTATATCAGTTAAAGGCATGAATTCAGGTGACAAAACCACCATGAAAGGAGAAAGATTTATGTTGTCTTCACCCCTAAACAGAAAAGCATCATCTGTATTTTAACTGGTTTCTTCTGATATGGAATTTGAAATGGGTGTTTTATCTGCTCATGAAAAGGAAATGACCACCTGGAAAAGTTACTGCAGTTTGCTTTCTTCATTCCCATCATTGTGACACTGACATTTTCACTTCTGCTTTTATGATTCCTCTTGGTGAAACCTCCAATCTTTCATAAATACAAGGCCATGTCATGTTGTGCATTACACTTTAAAATAGTCATTAATGTAATGATGTGTACTTTAACCTCCCTGTCTTGTCTAAGTTGTTTGCTTTCTTTTTTACTCTCAGCGCCATGCATTTGGTAAATGCTCTCTTATTTTCCCTATTTCACCTATCATTTCGCACTCTTTCTTTATAACTGTTCATGTGACAATGTAGACAGCTCCAGTGATTTCCCTTGCCTCACTTTTATTCTGATTCCACTCTTCAAAGATCCTTCTGAAAGATTGTCTCCCCAGGTAACATTGTTTCTGTCACTTCATAAATCCTGTTTAAGAAAAAACTATTATACATCCCTCTGTATGGACCTTCTAGCCCAGAATAAGGGGTCTGGTACCCATCGCAACCTGAGGATATGTAAAGATTGGATGATTGACTAATGAGATGACTGACAGGTTTCTGTTCCATGACCTCTAAACTCTGAAGTCATAAAGTGCTATGAAATTAAAGTGTGCAGTTGTAAAGTATTAACTAATGTCTGTTTTCACACCTTACCATTTCCCCATTTTCTTTGATATATTACATTCATGCCATATTCCTCAATGCATGCCTCTAATCCAGTTGGAAACATTCATACTATGCTGAAAATTCATGTTAAGTTTTGCTGTCAGAAAACTATGTCACCCATCCCTCATCCCCTTTTCTATAGGTATCACTTGTAAATGAGTCAGATGTATACATAGCTGGTTCTGGTACCCAGTGCCATTCTCCTGCATGGCACACCATCTCTAAGTTGAGGAGCAAAAAAGAGTCCCTTTCCATCTTTTTAAAGCAAGCAGTTGCTACAGTTTATACCACACACACAGCGCTAAGAGTAGAGGTGTAGCTAGCCATTCTGGTGCCCGGTGCCATCCACCCTGTTCTTTCCTTTTAAAATGTAGCAACTGCTTGTTAAAAGTAGCAAGCAATTGCTAAGTCCATGAGTGATAAAGCACTTCAGTTCTGATATCCCATTCTAAGATTCATTGAAAAAAAATGTTTCCTTTTAAACCGCTGCAACTACTTTTGACATTTGTATTGGTTTTGCACCTCTCATAGAGGCACTATTTTAGGAGTATTCAGTTCAACTAATTCCTCCATGAGAGGAGGGTACAGGATTCTATTCATGCCTTGTTTTAGTCCCAAGAAATGAAAAGAAGGAACCTGAAGACCCATAGTGTACCTCTTGGTACTCAACAAATGCCTGGTAGCACCCATATTCAAAATGGTGACCCTGCAAAAATTCTTGCTATTCATTTTCTCCAGGAGCAAGGATGGTGACTCTAGATTTGAACAATGCCTGTCTTCATACTCTTATCATTCAAGAACTCAATAAATTCTTACATGTTCAAGCAAGTTTTGTGCCTTGCCATTTGACTGATCTACTGCATCCAGAGTATTTACCAAATGCCTGCCACCAGTTATTGTGTTTTGCATAATCAAGGTATTTCATACTTATTTATATTAAGATAACTACCTGATCCAGGCAACATCTCAAGCAGAACTTCTGACAGCTATGAAAATCATCATGTATTTCTTTCAGAAGATGGCCATCCCCCTGAATGTTCAGAAGTCACAAGTGACAAACATCAGCAGGGTTACCTTTCTGGGGGCAGACCTGTCAGACTAAAGGCCGTTCTACTAGAGGACAAAGTAGTGTTTCTTTCTAAATACTTCAAGCTTTTACGTTATAGCATTACATTTCTGAGAATGCTGGGGAACATGGCTTCATGAATCCAAATTGGCTGACTAGCAATGTTGCACAAGAGGAAACAAAAGTGGTCCCTAATGGATTGCCAGTCCCGACTCCAGCACTCTTTGGAAGCAGGAATCGCTCTCCCTCTACACCTGAAAAAAGTGATTCTTTTTGGCAGGACAGTGTCAAAACCACCTCAAGATCCCCCTTTCAAACTCCAAGAACCAGTCCAATATGTAACCACAGACAACTTGGATCTGGCTTGGCGAGTGCATCTGTGCGACTTCAGAATCCAGTGGATATGGAACAGCTGAGCTTAACAATATAAAGAAAATGACGGCAGTTGTACTGACCTTTAGAGCATTGCAAGAAAGACTTATACCAGGGCAATAAGCATACAAAAGGAGAACACTGCTATGATCTAGTATAGCAATAAACAGGGAGGAACTTATTACTGCCACCTGCAGGTTACACATGGAACTATGGCTACTGCATACCATCATACACCTTGGGACAAAAATGTCTTCTCTCAATACCCCTCATCCCTGGGGTATTACAGAAAGTGAGAAGGGCAGACCAAGAATGATACTGATGTTCCTTACTAGCCCAGGTAGCACTGCTTCTCCTTCCTCATGACTACCATCTATGGAAGAGTACCCCCCCCCCCGCCACATGGACCTCATAACCCAGAATATCCCAATCCAAGGACACTCAATATGACATCTTGGATGATTTAATATTGATTCTGCCCATGCATTCTTTTTTAGGGTACATTTAGAATTCTAAAGGAAGCTAAAAAGACGTACCAGAATGTCATACATACTGTACTCTCCTCACCAAATAAGGTTAGAACAGGTGTAAAATACCTGCCTTTCCTTTATAAAGACGGATTGTCTTGTTGTACAGTAAAAGTCCATGTTTCCATCCATATCTGCCTGCCTTGCATGCTCCTTTCTGTTTATGCTCATCCTCACATGAAGCAGGTCCTAAATGGGACTTTACATATTAGCCCCTCCAGGCAATAACTTGTCCCCTCATGGGACCTAAATATGAAGATAGAAAAAGTTGCATTACTGAAATTTGAACTAGCAGCCTCAGGGATACTTAAACTGCTTTCTTGGGAGACAGTCCCACTTGGCACTCACCTCAGCCTTATATATATTGCCAAGATCCAAGCCCTTATGTGTATGGAGCCTGTTCTTGTTTTTCACTGGTAAAGAATAACCTTGAGGAGTATTCCTTTCCTTTTGCCCCAGGTAATATCAAAAGTCACCTTGAAACAGTCTATTCATCTTCCTGTATTCTTTCTCCATCCAAAGAACAAGGGAATTCCTCACTCATTAGACTATCAACAAACTGTTTTACTTTCTGATTTTTTCACCATATTAAGAAAAATACTGGCAGAGTCAAGGCATATTCTATAAGGGCAAAGATGACCACCACAGCATTTCTAAAACATAGACACCATCACAGTCCATACTAGATGCAGCTACCTGGTCTTCTGAACATACCTTCCCCATACGTTACTACCTTGGTGCTATATCCAAAGGAGGTGCAAAGCCTGTTTCGACTATACTGCAGAATCAGGTGCCCTTGGCACAAAATGTTCTCTAAACTCATCAACAGGAAAGCTTTTGAAGTACTTGTACAGCTTATTACTGCAGTGTTGAGTTTGATGAACATTGAACAGTTGTATAGATAATTTATCATAAATGTAAATGTTTGAATAGATCAGTGTTGCACTCCCCCCTCCCTTCATCCTACCCCTCTTTTCTGCTACCTGTGCGGTTGGGGTGGGTGCCCAACTTATCACTTTTCCCCTTCCCCCTCATACCCTACTTCCTCAAATAGACTACCATTTGTTGTTAGTAGGCTCAGTGGGGCAGATTTTGATCTGCATGAGGAACATTGGGCTTTGGTATTGCAAACAAGAAAGACCTGAAGATGGCACTGGACAATGGCTCTTTATTCCTGAAATGTCCTGACATCTTATAGAAGGGGCATTCACTGGCTTGAGGTGGGGGTGAAAGACTCTGATTTCTGGGCTAACTGTGGGCTTCTGAATGGCAAGAAGTCCCAAGACTTAGTACTGCAGTACTGATTTACTCAAACATCTACAAAATCCAATGCCTGCGTACCATGGAATTTACTGTCTGCATCCATCCATTCATTTTTCGCTAAAACTGTCTCGCATTCCTTCTCTAATTTCTCCATGTATGGCTAGGTTGTCTATTTCTTGATTGTTTTTCCTTTTCTGGCTTCCTCCTCAGCTCCTTATCGAAATGTCAGCAATTGAAATGCCAAGTGTGAACATGCTGAATAAAGACTGAAAACACAGGAGAAGAGAGAGAATCATGAAAATCACTCTTCTCATTAAAACTTCTTTATGTAGAGGGGGCAAGCCCTCTGCAACACCTATGTGGAGGCAAGCCCCCCCTGAATTTATATATATACCAACTCTGAGATCACCGTACCTTGGAAAAAAAGGGAATATTCCAATAAATGACATCTCAAACTTAATATATTTAAATCCTTTGTTTTTGCCATTCAGTCTCCATATTTTGGTACTCATTTTAGTGGGTCCATATATTTGAAATGGATACCTTCCTCCTCTGATCACACCTTGGTCAATGCTCCATTCTGCTTATCTCACCTCCTTATTTGACCAGGTCACCTTGTTCAGGCCATCTAGCATCCAGCACTAAGTGTTTGAATCCCCTGAGGCTCCAGTTCCAGTGTTCTCTTCGATAGTATGATGTTCTGCTTTTCATATATTTGCTCCTGCTTCTGGTGCAGTTGCTATTGAAATCTCCTGTTATAGTGGATTTCTGCTTTGATCTGTTTCTTGTTATCACTGTATCTTTATTGTGCACCCCCTCATAGTTCCTGTATATTCCCTGATCTGTTCTTTCTTCTTGTTTTGTAGTCCACTGTGCCTGCAGTCTTGTTTTCCTTGCCTGTTTTGTTGACATTGCCCGGTACGCTTTGGTTTACTTTATTTTTAGTCCATTTTCCCAAAGGTGCTGCTGTGTCAGGTGTTCTTTGCAACTGTTTTAATTCTTCCTCCTTTTCATATTTGTCCGGCAGAACATTTCTGCTGCTATATTTTGATTTGTTTGTTTATTTGTGATTGTTGCTGCAGATTCCATTCTGCATGATCTCTGTAACAAATGTCTGTGCTTCTCTCTATCTATGAAACCTTTGCCTGCTTCCTTTGCATACAAAAGTTAAAACATTGGGCTGCATAATACACATAGGAATTCCACAGGCTTTCAGTGGCCTCAGCAAGTCAGCCATGTTTTTTCATAGTTTATGCTGTGACACATAGCTCATCTACACAGTGTGCCCCTCAACCTAAGCCCCTAAGGCAAAACAGCTTGCCCACTACACTAAGCATAAGTGACTCAATAGTGAGTCACACTGATGTCCCACTCACTAGATTGAATATGGAGAAGGTAACAGTCAGCTGTCTATCAGGTGCCAGAACCCAACACATAACACATGCACTCAGGTCATTCCACAGCAAGAACAAGTATGACTCTGTCACTGTCCATGTGGGAGTGAATGACCTGAGATGCACCTCCCTGGACTGCATGAAAAGAGACATGGAGGAGTTCTCGGATTATATGTCCCAGGCAGATATGGCCTTAGCCCTGAGCAGCATCCTTCCATCGCCCAGAATGATACCGCAGTACAAGCAGAAAATGATCAATTTCAACAATTGGCTAAGTTTCTGGTGTCATTCTAAGGGGATCCTGTATCTGTCTGCTTGGGATGACATGATTGACAGACTTCAATGCTTTGCCAGAGATGGCTTGCATCTGTCACCCCTGGGTTTCCAGATACTGGCTAAGCCTCTTGCCACCCCTATAGTGCCTTTTTTAGGCGATGTTCCAAAGACCAAATTACCACCATAACAGCTATAAATAAATGCAATCTGAGGGTCATGCTGCTGAATGATAGAAGTCTAAATGTCAATATGCACTAGCTCGAAGCAGTCCTCAAAATGGAGAACATCGACATTTGTGGTGTAACAAAGACCTGGTTTAAAACAGCAGGAAGCACCCCTGTGCTACCAGGATATAACTCATTCCATACCATTTGACCCAGAACATGGACCGAAGCTCCAAAATTGGTGATATCTCCATATTCATAAAGGATATACATGCCTCCAGACTAGTAGCCCAGCATAACACATCCGAGATACTTCAGGTACAACTAACATTGGGAAAGATGGCGATTCAGGTCACAAACTGTTATAGGTCTCCAACCATGCCCCAAGACTCTCACTCCACATTCCTAAGCACCCTGGAAACTATTAGAGTCGAACCCAACACTCTCATACTAGGTGACTTCAACTATCCCTCCATCAACTAGGAAAACTACTTATTCACCAATACACTGGGCCAACGCTTCCTGGAATTCATAATTTCCAATGCCCTGGACCAGCTCATTATTACCCCACACTAGAGGACGCAATATCCTTGACCTGATTATTACTAACATGGGCAACCGTTGCTCTACACCAATAGTCAATTGCTCCCCTAGTTAGATCCCACCACAAACTAATCACCATGGAAATCCACATCTCACCCACACCCCCTGCAAAGGTAACCACCATGAAAAACTTCTCCAAAGCTGACTTTGGGCTCTTAAAAACAGAGTTGGCTTACTTCATGGCACCCATGTCAATGGAAAGTGGAGGCATGACTGCCGAATCATACACCAATGCACTGTACGAACACGTACATAAATGCATGAAACTAGCCATACCTAACAGAACTGAGGCGCTGCCCTCCAAAAAAAGGATGCCAATCTGGTGGCCCTCTGCCATTAATGAACTCTACAACAGAAATAAGAAACTGTTGCAGAAAAAGGTGAAGTCCCAAGACTGAAAAATCTCCCTTATTCGCATCAACAAAAAGTTGAGATCCCTCATCAAAACCTTTAAAGTCAGCTATCAGCTATGAAGGCAGAATTACAGAAGACACTAAAAACAACCACAAAGCATTCTATAGTTATATCAAGAATCTCCATGGCAACACCCAGTTTTCCTCTGAGTTACTGCACAATGGTACCTCCTATACTGGTTCAATAGATATTGCCAACATAGTGGCCGACAGATTCAGTGCCAACTTTACCCCCCCAAAAGGACCAATCACAATACCAGAGGATTGGCAGGTACCCAGCATTACTGTAGCACAGGTTAAAGCTGCATTGTCCAAGGCCAAGAATACAGCTTCTGTGGGACCCATAAATAACCCTGGATGTGTTCTACATGATCGACAAAGTAAACTGGCACCACATCTGTGTGCCCTGTTCAATCACAGCCTCACCTCAAGTGTTGTCCCTACCTAATGGAGCACTGCTACAGTAATCCCTCTCCATAAAGGGGGAGCAACTACAGACCCTGGGAATTATCGCCCCATTAGCCTGACAAGTCTGATATGTAAGGCTATGTAGCACATTATGGACCTAATTAACAAGGATATAGGGAATCTCCAAATTCTAGATCCCACGTAATTTGGTTTTGTGAAAGGTAGATCATGCCTGCTCAACCTGGTTGACTTCTTTGAGTCAGTCACCAGAGCTGTGGATGAGGGCAAGACAGTTCATACAGCCTACCTCGATCTGGCCATGGCATTATACCATTCCTCACTCAGGAATTGTTGATAAACTCACCAAACTAGGCATCAACCCCTATATCACTAGGTGGGTTGCAAACTGGCTCACTGATAGAACCTACAGTGTGAAAGTAGAGGACTCCAAGTCAGACTGCCAACCAGTGACAAGTGGAGTCCCACAGGGATCGATCCTTGGTCTTCTCCTGTTTGTCATCTACTTCTCAGAAGTCCAGGCTAACATGGAGGGAATCTGGCTGAGCATGTTCACAGACAACTGTAAACTGGGAGCCATTCTTAACTCTCCAAGTGATGTAGATAGCCTACAGAAAGGCCTTATTGAGACCAATAACTGTTGTCGAAACCATAGCCTTAAGCTTACTGCTAAAAAATGTGTTGGCATCCCCTTTGGGAAAATCTCAGTTCCCACTAATTACCACATTGATGGGAGCCCACTGAACAGTGAAGGCGTTATAAGAGATCTGGGGACACAGGTTGACAGCAACCTCTCCTTCAACCACCACATTGCAACTGTGGTCAGAAAGTCCTTCTATGTGGCACATCTCATTACCAAGGGTTTTGCATCCAGGAAGAAAGAGGTCATCATCTCTCTCTACTCTTCCTTCATTAGGCCAGTCATCGAGTATAATGCCCCATTTGGCATGTACCTCGCTAGGCACATGCAACAGCTGGAAAGGCCACAGAAGTACCTCATGAAGAGGATCCTAAGCCTTAAACACATGTCCTACATGGACAGAGACTTACAAAGCCATGTCTCACCCAGCTCTGTTAGAAATGCTAAATTTAAAGAAATCCCAATCCCTCCACACCACACTCTCCAGAGACCTCACCCTCATTACCACAATCAGCAGAACATGCTTGAGGGACAGGTTCATAACATAGAGACTGCCCATGCTCTGGAATAGACTTCCCATACATATCAAGCAGAGCACCTCACTAGCCTTCTTGAAAAGAAATCTTGATGAGTGGATGGGAAATAGAAAGTTCACCCTGGGGATCACTCCAGTGGCTCTACTTGATAGATGCACTGGGAACTAACGTCGGGCAGCATGATGCTAAGGCACTTCTATGGGCTAGCCTTGTAAAGGCTCCAGGGCCATTAGCTTAGTACACACCTATGAACCTATGAACCTATGAATCATAATAATCATCCACCAGTTTTATGAACATTCCTTTAATGTTATCAGTTTAAGCATTCTGTCTCATAGTTCCTTCTTCAAGTTTAGTAACTGTGCAGACATGCTGATGTGTGTCCTGTCTGCCCTCATGTTGCATCTCCCATGCTACCAACTCTGTGGGATTTTTATATTATTGTCTCTTACAATCTAAGTAAGGGAAATCTCATTCCTAGCAATTCCAGTAACATTTTCCTCTTTCACATTGTAGCTTTCTTTCTATTTCCATCAACCTTCTACTTTGTTTCTGCAGTTCTGTCCTCTTCCAAATCTTTTATTATTTCTTTCAGTTTATTTGCATGCTTTGTTGACTGCTTGTTGATCCCCTCATTAGTCCTATAACATTAGCAGCAATTTGTTTTTCCTGTGGAACTGCTTCAAACTGTGCTCATTGCTCCCCTTTCTCATTGTCCTTCATCCTGTGATGTATCTTGTTTTTCTCTCAAGAAATTGATTAATTAATTACTTTTTTCTAGACCATTTGTCAAGAGCTCTAAGCAGCCAACTTGACTAGGCTCTCTGCTACTGGTTATTTTATATTGTTATTGAATACCTAAATATTATTATTGGTTTCTGCTTGCCCTTGTAAATAATTAATATAAAATGTATGACAGATATTTATTGGACAGACATATTCCACCCCATTGTTTTTCCATATTATGTCACACTCCCTAATACAAAAGAAACATAAAAACAACTGTCCAAGTATGCAACACATTTACAATAAAAACAGTGATGGCAGGACTTAGCAAATACATTACAATCAATGGCTAGACATCTGTAGATGCAAAGAAATAAACGTTGATGCAGAAAGTGAGTATTAGGAAAGTCTGTTTAATGAGAAATGCATACTATGTAAGCTACGATCAAAATATGTAACTTAATTATCTAACTATAGATTGGATTTTTGATCTTGGCATTCAGACTGGAAGCATGTTGATGCTTTGCAAGATTACATGCAAAAGGGGTTAAGTGTATGTAATCTTTTAATTGTTGTGACATTCAGGAACTGTCACATTAAATCTGTATTTAATATCAACTTTAATATTCAACTTGTTCATTAAAATGTTAATATTCAGTCTGTTTTCCCTCTTTTATAGAGAGCATTTTCATTTCATTTAAATCAATGCTATTTCAAAGGTGAAAGAAAATACAGAGCCATTTATTTATTTATTAATGTTTTCCAAAGGTGAAAGAAAATGCAATAACATTTACTGACTGATTGATTATCATTTTGGCTTAGATAGAAGTAATAACTGATGTTTGCTGGTGTGTCTTCTGCAATCTCTACATACAGCTGCTAATGACTTTTTACAGATTACAGAAATATATCTTGTTCCGTCAGCTTTTCTGTATTGTTTCAGAAAATGCTATTCACCAGCAAACCATGTTACTGTATTTTAAACTTTTAACATACCCTGTTCATTGTTTACAACACTTTTTTCTGCAATTTGTTTTATTTATAACGTAGTCTTATCCCCTAAATCGAATCATATTTTGAACACTTACAGTGTAAGAACTTATTAGTAATAGTAGGTACTCATCACCCCAGCTAATATTACCAAAATGTGGATGGATCAAAAAAAAACTTGCAAAGAAAGTCAAAAATAAGAGAGAAAGAAAATTGTATTTTTCACATAAATAAATATTTTAATTTACCACCATAACTACAGTTTATCTCTAGAATTGGAGTACACACCTTGTCAGACATCTTTTAGTGTTTCATTTCCTTTCTGCTTCATTACAGTCACTAATGTCCACCACAAGATTTCTTAGATTGCTTAACTTAATCATACCAAAATTCATTATGTCAGCTGTTACTTAGCTTTTTGCTTGAACTATTCTCACTAGCTCAACAAGTAGCATGCTTTCCTTGGGGGCAGAAGGTTGGGGGTTCTATTCCTGCAGTCTGTATCTAGATTATTTTTTCTAATACTGACACAGCTGTCCAGCCTAAGACGATTGCTGTACTCCTCAGTGCACTATCCTCATGATGCGATGTTAAACCAAATCCCCATTAGCCTGAGTTGGTTTTTGCTCTGGAGGCTATAACAATATTCCACGTCACTTTCTGAAAAGAGTAGGTATTGCTATAAATGTATAAATGTGTATATGTTTATATGTGTATATATATATATATATATATATATATATATATATATATATATATATATATATATATATATATATATATATATGTATATATATATATGGTTCCCTATTAGAATCCTGAAACACTATAAGCCTGAAAGTCAAAATCCTGAAAACTAATGACTGAAAATGCAAAATCTCGAAAATGCAAAATCTCGAAAATGCAAAATCCTGAAAACACAAAATGGACATACTGACGTCATTGTGGCTTTGCTATTGTTAGCCCTGTGCTGTTAGATCATGCGTTGGGTCCAGGTAAGTGTGCGGTTGGTTTTATGTTAGGGTTTGGGGCGGTATAAGTGAGTTAGGGTTAGTTAGGCATGTATGCAATAGTGACAAATATTGGGGTTAGCGGTTTAAGTGAGTTAGGGTTAGGTCAGGTGAGTGTGCGATAGTGACGGACCTTAGGGTTAGGGTTAGGGTCAGGGTCAGTTGGTAGATATTAGTGTCTTTATAGTGACATATTAGCATTATTTGTGTTTTCAGGATTTTGACTTTCAGGATTTTGCATTTCGAGATTTTGCATTTTCAGTCATTAGTTTTCAGGATTTTGACTTTCAGGCTTATAGTGTTTCAGGATTCTAATAGGGAACCATATATATATATATATATATATATATATATATATATAATATATATATATATATATGTGTGTGTGTGTGTGTGTGTGTATCTTGTTATTTTATAACTGGTCATTATTTTGCCAAAACAAGCACACTGACTGGACAGCCCAATCAGTGTGCCTATTGTAAATCAAGCATATGTCAATATAAAAAGTGTGGTTGCTGATGTACCATTGAGCCAGACTTTTCTATTGACATATACTGGAGAACACACCAAAATATGAGAAAAATTAGATATGTTCTGCAAAACTAAAACAGAAACATATCTGATTTTCCTCATATTTTGGTGTGCCCTCCTGTATATACCAATAGAAAAGCCTGGCCATTAAGTGTCTCTGTAAATGCCTGTTTTTTAACAATTAAAAAAAACAATAACAGAAATTATTTTTTCTCAGCTGCTTCTCTGCACTTATATACTGTGCAAGCATGGGAACGTATTTTCCAAATGCATGCACAGTACATCAGAATAGTGAAGACAACTCAGTAGAAGACAGAAGTCCCTGTATACAATCACATTGTTTAAGAAAGGTAATTTCTTTCCTAAATAATGTGATTGTATAAAAGCAATAATCCACTCCTGTCTGTGGGTATATCAGTATTTACCCATGGATGGCTGTCAATCAAATCACACCAGCCAAAGGTAAATTGTGATATACCCACACAGTCATGTATTATTGCTTTAATATACCAGACCCCTTTCACTCTATGTATTTATTTATTGACATTTGTTAACAGGGTTAGTCGAACTAGGGGAAAGGTCTTTTTTCAACGGAGACCCAAGGAGAAAAGCTCCAAGAGTACAATAACCAAAAACAGAAAATTAACATAGTCAAGTATTAACGTCAAACATGAATATTGCAAGAAATAAGACATTTAAAAATGATTACAGATAAAGTTATATGAAAAAAATACAACCATAACATGATACAAAGTATGACAAAATAAAGATGTTAGAAACGGTCAAGAGGAAAGAGTCAAGAGGAAAGAAGACAACATATTAAGAATGCATATTATGCAAGAGGGTAATAGGTTATATGGCAAGGTTAAATGAAAAATTCAAACATATACGAATAAAAAGAAAGTAGAGTACATATGGTAGGTAGTGTGAAAAGTCAATATAAGAGAGAGCAGGTGAGTTGTAAAATATAGCAAGTTATACAGGGAGAAAAGAAATACAGTAGTTGAAAACTGTAGGGCAAACAGACTGATTAGCAGATAGAAGTCATGTAGGGTCATTGTAAGAGCATGACCAAGAATTATGGAGACTGTCCTTGAGAGCTATTTTAAAGGTGGTAGGATTAAGTAATACATCTGACATTTGGTGGTAATTTATTCCATGCCTCTGTTATGGAACAGGAATAAAGTAGTTTGCCAATATTTTTATCTGGCCTTTAAACTTGCAGTAGGTTCTGTTGTGAGCTACACAGAGTGCGGTTAGGGGTGTAGGGCTGAATGATAGTAGAGAGAGACGGGCAGCATGTAGGTTCATGTAGAACTGAATGAGCCATAAGAAGCTGGGGTAATAAAATTTGGTGATGAAATTCTAGCCACTGCAGGCTCTTTAGGGATATGCAATGATGAGAGCAGTAAGGTAGGTTGGAGGCAAATCTTGCAATTTTATTATGTGACTTCTAATTTAGTCAGAAGATTTGATTGTAGGTAAGTGAGTATAGGAGCAGCATAAAGAAGTGTGGGAAGTAAAAAGGCTTGTGCAAGGGCAAATCTGGAAGCATTTGTAAGGAAGTTTTTATGCCTGTAAAACAGACCTAGCTTTTGATGGGTCCTCTAAATATATGGTTGAGTGTGGAGATCAACTTTAGACGGTTGTCAGTGATAACACCTAGGAGTTTGGTGTGAGGTTCAGTGGAGATAATTATATTGTTGAGGGAGGAGACAAAAGGTAGATTTGTGATGTTGGAGAGATGTAGGAAGGAATAGGAGAAGTTTAGTTTTCTTTGGATTCAGTAGCAATTGATTGGAAGTAAGCCATCTTTCAATGAAGTAAAGAGACTCTTCGGTGAGAGTATAAAGGTGAGTAATATTGTTGGAGCATGAGATGATTCTGGAATCATCTGCATACTGAATAATGGTAAAGGGCAGACAAGAAGTGTGGAGGCTATTTATAAAGATGTTAAAGAGTAGGGGTCTAAGCATGGAGTCTTGGTAGGTAGGAAAGGAGAGAAATTAGACTGACATTTCACTGCCTGTGATCTGTTTGACACGTAGTTGGAGAATCAAGATAGTGCAGAGTCAGAGAGGTTTAGGGAGCATAGTTTGGATAGAAGTAGTCTGTGGGAAACAGTATCAAAGACTTTTGATAGGTCAACAAACAAGCAGGAGACTAACTTATTATTGTCACAGGATTTAGTGATAGTGTTTATGAAGGAAGTCAGAGCAGTAGCAGTACTGTGTTTTGGGTGAAAGCCATGCTGTGAGGGGGTAAGAAGATTTCCTTGGAGAAAGTATTCAAGGAGATGTTTGTGAATGCATTTTTCTAGCATTTTAGACAGGGGAGATAGGATGGCAATAGGCCTGAAGTTGGAGGGGTCAGTTGAGTTGCCACCTTTATGTAAGAGTATGACATACAATTTTTTCCAGATATCAGGTATAATGCTTTCCTTGATGGACCTATTGATTAATATTGAAACCGAGTGCGCAATAAGTCAAATTCGCACTCACACATACCCAAAATTGCTGTTCATCGAAGTAGCAATTTTGGGTATGTGTGAGTGGTGTGCCAGTCGCACTACAGTGCGAGTAAGGGAATATTCCTTTACTCCTCTGTAGTGCGACCTTGGAGTGAAAATATTTAAGTAGGGGGGTGGAGGGCACAGCCCCCCACATTGGGGGGGTGCAGGGGGGGCAAAGGCCCCCTGCAAAACCATTTAATTAGTGATTTTTTTTTTCACAGTTTAACGGAAGCGCTTTTTAAATTAAAGCGTTCGTTAAACTGTGATCGGTATATATGGATTCGGACACTTGCTTTTTCGAGCAAGTGTCCTAAATCCATATATGTTGTTGTGTCTTTCGGCTTTTCCTGGTTAGGGGTCACCACAGCGGAATTCCGGTCTGCTAATGATTGGCAGTAGATTTTTACGTACCGAGTTGCCGGCTCTGATGCACAACCTTCAACGAAGGTACGCCCATTCATGTATGTCTCCACACAGAAGATGCTCTAGCTGAGAATCGAACAGGACAATGTCTTATATACACATATATATATATATATATATATATATATATATATATATATATATATATATATATATATACATATACACACACAATATTTACTACACTTACAATTATATTTATTTATTTTACATTTGTTTAATGAGAAAGTCCGTCTGGGTAGTGCCCATTTTTATCTGAGGATCAGGGAGAAAAGCTCCACAAAAAAAGGGAGAGTATATACAAGTTTAATAACAGTAAACGCAGCACGACAAACAATATATACAACATAAGTTACCGTAGATACAGCAAGTCTAACAGTAGATACAACATCAGATACAGAACTTAACATACAGTAGTGATAATATTAACATAGAACCTATGAGTATTAATTTACATTTGTAATGAGAAAATAATTTTAGATTTATCACACATTTAAGAATAAAAAGAATAAAAGAAAAAAAGAAAAATCATAATACAAGTAAGAACCTTGTCCAAAAGACAGGCTGAACAGCAAGTGGACAGTGTACTTATGATAGCTGAAGATCAGCCAGGGGTGTTGCATGAGTAGAGCCAAGTGTCAGTTAGTTATTTTTTGAGTAGCTTTTTTAAAATGGTGTGTGTTGTCAGTAGTTCTTATATTATGGGGAGGGAGTTCTGCATTTTTGAGATATAGGAAGAGTATAAGCAGTCTCCTGCAATGTTAGTTTTAGAGGCTTGTAGTAAAGGTTTATTCGATGATCATAGTGTTCAAGTGTTAGAGCATAGTTGTAGTAAGCTTTGGAGAGTTGGAGTTTTGTTGGGGTTATAGAGTAATTTGTGGGCCATGATTAATTGGTTGTATGCAAGAAGCTGAGGTTTTCAAGCCAGGAGAGTTTTTTGAGAGCTACACAGTGATGTTACCTGTGTAATGATCTTATAGCTAATTTAGCTATTTTCTAATAGCATGTATTCCATGTATCTAAATCTGTTGTTTTTAGGTTGATGAGTATGGATGAAGCATATAACAGAGTTGCTAGTAAGTGGGTTCTGGCTATGGCAGCTCTTGAGGAGTCTGGTAAAACATTTTTATTTCTGTACAGGGTGCCCATTTTTTGTAGCCTTTTTTAATTGTTTGTGATGTATGCAAGTCAATTCTTAGCTTATCATCTACAATGACTCATAGTTTGGTGTATGATTCAGGTGTAATTATTGTGTTGTTATTAGCTGTGATATAGAACTGTGGGGGCAATCTAGTGATCTGGTAAGTTGAAAGATCATAAGTTTTATTTTTTGGGGGTTAATAATAAGTTAGGGGTCAGCCATTCAAGTTTTACTTTCTGTAAAGGACTGTTGTGTTTTGTACTGAAGTTGTTGCATGGTAGGTGCTGCACGTATTAATGTTGAATCATCTGCATCTTGGATAATGGTGGCAAGTGAGGTGGCTGAGTTGAGGTTATTAGTGAAAATATTGAGAAGATGGCCAAGTATGGATCCCTGTGGGACCCCTAGGGTAATAGGGAGAAGTGTGGAGAGGTCATATTGCCGTTTAACTACCTGCTGATGACCTGTTAAGTAACCATGGAACTATGATACACATAAAGGGTCTATCTTTATGTTTGAGAGAGCAATTAGAAGTTTGTTGTGGCAGACTGTGTCAAAGGCTTTAGACATGTCCAAGAAAACTGATGAGACTGTGTTTCCCTCATTCCTGCATTGTTTATGGTATTGGTAAAACTAAGAGCAGTGGTTGTATTATGAGATGGTCTAAATCCATGTTGGAGATAGCAAGTAAGTTATTGGATCTGAGATATCTCATAAGTTGGGAATGTGTACATTTCTCCTTGAGCTTTGAAAGTGGGGATAGGATAGCTATGGGGTGATAATTAGTTCAGTTGATTTTCCACCCTTATGTAGGGGTATAATATAAGAAATTTTCCAGATGGTAGAGAAGTAATTTTCAGAAACTGAGTGGTTAATCATTATTGACATGGGATAAGATATAGCCTCAGCTGCAATTTTTAGGAAGTTTGCTGGTAAGTTATCAGCTGGAGTTGTAGTTGGCTTAAATTTTTTTAGCAGTTTTTCTATGGTTTTGATGGGGATGGGTTGAAATGAGAAGGAAGTATAATTATTGTTATTTAGATTGTTAGATGTTTGCAGGATATTTGGGTTATCTCTGGTTAGTACAAGAATGCTTTCTGTAAATTATTTGTTAAAGTGTTTAGCAGTGGTTTCTGATTTATTTGGTAAGGTAGGTTATGGTTATAGGGGGTTATGGTTTGTCTGGGATTGAGTATTTACTTCTACAATATTTACATGTACAATATTTTCAGTATTTTACATCTTCAGTTTCACAAATTTTAACATTTTTCTTTCTATTCCCTTTGCTTTTCTCTTTATTCATCTTTTTTTATTTCACCCAATTCATGTTTAGCATTATTTTTATTGAAAAACAATTCATCACAAATTCTTCTCCACAACATACATACAACGATCATCAATATTATATCCGATTCATCAATTTCACAGGTTTTCTTTTTCATATTTTCCAAAAAAATATTTTTACAACCTCCTCAAAAATATGCTGCTGTTTCTTTTTCATTACAATACTTACATTTTCTATCACTTTATATTTCATACAACTTTTTATTGACAAGTTATTAAATAATAATCCCCACAAAATCTCCATCTTCATAAAAAAGTAAATCTTTCCCTTCTATTTTTATTGTTTCTTAATATCATCTTTTGATCTTTTCATGGATTTTAAGTAATATTTCTCCATTATGTCATGCCATTCCTGTCTATCTTTTTTTAACTTCATCAGTTTTAATTTTCCACAGCTTCATCCTATCATCATATCCTTTTTCATAATACCCTTCTTTTTACTTATTTTCTTTCCCTTTTCATTTTTTCATCTCACTATATTTTATGCACAGTATTTTCCCAATTAAAGTTATTTCCTTCTCCATATTTTAACCCCCTAAAAGGTGTATAGCTGCCAAATATACAACATTTTGTATTTAAAACTCATTATTTTATATATACAGCTATCTGTCTAACTAGAACACATCTTTAACAAGTTTTTTCCCATTTTCACAGGAAACAGATATACACTCTAAAATATACCAGTGTTCCCAGTATTTCAGTTTTTAATACGTAAACCTTATTTTTGAAGAATAATTAGAAAGTAGCCTACCAACTAACTTCTTTTTTCATCCAGAATTTTCCATAGTTCTGATATTTTTCAGTTATCACTAAACCTGTTTCCTAATACACTGATTTCATTTCTGGCCAACATTTATTTCATTTATCTTATTTATTTCACCAAACCCTTTCATTTTTGACCTATTTAACCTTAATCCAACTTTATTTAATTATCTTTCCATCCTTGTTGCAGTTTCCCTCAACCATGCTGTATTGTCTATTACAGTAACTAAATCATCTATATAAGAAAGACATACAGGTATTGTTACACATTTTTCTACTCCCAGTCCTGATTCTCTCATTTCACTAATTCTTGTTTGTACTGTTGCATTCATTGCAAATAAACACATATTCTTTGAACACCCCTGTTTCTCAACTGTTTCAGTCTTTCTTTTCTAACCAGCCATTTACCACATCTATCACCCAAGAAATTCCCCAATACTTCTTTAAATTTTATTATTTTTCTCTCAGCCCTAAAATCCCCTAAAATATCCCAAACTCTCTCATGACTTATTGAGTCAAATGTTTTTTTTTTCTACATCACACACAACCAACCTTACATCTTCATCCTCACTTAAAATATAATCTGTTACTTCTTTTATTATTACTATTATTTCCTTCTCTTATCTTCCTTTACTCCATATTCCCCTTCCACATCACTTCTTCCAAAATAATCACTATTCTTTTTTTTTTTTGCATTATTTTATAAAGATTTTATAATCAGTATTACCCAGTGATATATATCAGTGACTGAATATATATCAACATTTATTTTATTTTATTTATTTGTAGTTTGTTTGCCAGGATGGTCCATTGGGCAAATGAGGAGCCCATTTTCAATGGAGTCTTGGGGAGAAAAGCTCCAGTAAAATATACAAATACAAGTTAATTAAAAAGCAAGTTATAACAATAGATAGTACAGCAGTGCAGGTAATAAATGGCATGAGTGAAATGCAAAAGCAGGCAATATTTAAATAAGAAAATACAAGTTTTATACAATTATATTTATATACAAAATCTGTTAATTCCAACAGATGCTTATCAGAGTTAACAAGCCATAGGAGGAAGTTTGTAGATGTACTGGATCCTGGGGAGTAGCTTAAGTTGGGGGACTTTATACAGGATGTGAACAGGAGCATTCCCTTGAGTTGTTGGGAGTGGAGTAAGGTTTTGAAGGAAGAGAGGTTGTTAGTGGTATGGATTGGTGGAGGGAGAGAATTCCACAGGTGAGCTAGAGAGAAGGACAGAAGATGTTTGCCTGATGGATGAGACGGTTTGTGTAGTTCAATCAGATTTTGGGAGTTAGATTTTAGGGATCTACTGGGTAGATGCATTTTAAGGGTGGAGGCAAGGGAAGGGCAGAAAGAGGGGCTAGAGATAAGTTTGTGTGCTTGGGTAAGTTGAATATAGATGAGGTAGCTGGGTAGCTCTAGCCAATTAAGTATGTGAAAGGCAGTGCAGTGGTGCATAGAAGATCTGTGATCTGTTGCAAATTTTGAAATTTTATTATAACAGGAGGAGAGTTTTGTTTTGAGGGAGGATTTTAGGTTATTAAGGAGTGGGGCTTCATATAGGAGGGATGGGATAAGGTATGTTGTAGAGAGTATATCTTGGTAGAGGGGGAGATATACCGATCATGATGGTAGAGTACACCAAGTTTCTTATGTGTTCTATTGATATTTGCTTGTAGGTGGATATCAAACTTGATATGGTCATCAATTAGGACTTCTAGTAGGTTTGCATGAGATACTATTTCGAGAGGTGTATTATTTTGGCTTGTGATAGTGAAAGTGTTTTTGTCTAGGATCGTGGTTTTTGAAGTGGTAAGTATTATAAGTTTAGTTTTTGTGGCGTTGAGTGCTAGGTGATTGTCTTGCATTCACTGCTCAGTTAAGGAGAAGGCATTTTGGGTTAGTTTTGGTAAAACAGGGGTGGAGGTGGCAGAACAGATTATAGTGGAGTTGTCTGCATATTGGATGAGATTAGCATTAGGCATGGTCTGATAGAAGTCACTTATGAAGATGTTAAATAGTAGGGGCACTAGAATGGAGCTCTGTGGTACTCCTGTGGGAGTATTGAGGAATGGGGAGGTAGCTTTTTTCCATCTGACTGTTTGTTGCCTATTTGATAGATAACTGCTAAACCAGTTGATGGTGGAGAGGGATAGGTTTAGTTTAGAGAGTTTGGTGAGGAGAAGGTTGTAAGAGATGGTGCTGAAGGCCTTAGATAGATCTAATAGGATGGTGGACACAATATGACTGGAGTCACAAACTTTGTTAACAGTTTCTAGGAAGGAGAGGAGGGTGGTGGTGGTGCTGTGGCCAGACTTGAATCCATGTTGTGTGGGAGTTAGAAGGTGGTTATTTATGAGATAGGGTAACAGTTGTAGGTGAATGCATTTTTCTAGCAGTTTGGAAATGGAGGATAGGATGGCAATTGGTCAAAACTTCGGGATGTCTTTGTTGCTTCCACCTTTGTGAAGTGGAATAATAAAGGCCTTTTTCCAGGGTTGGGGTACATAACCTTCTGTGATTGACCGGTTTATTAGGATACAGATGGGAATAGGTACGGCTTCTACAGATATCTTTAAGAAGTAAGAGGGAATTTGATCTGGGGCATTGGAACTTGGTTTCAGCTTTTGAAGAAGTTTTTTTTTTATAGTAGAAATGGGGATGGGTTGTATGGAGAAGGAAGGAGGTTGGGAGGTAGAGGTACTTGTGAAAGGAGAGATACAAGAGGAGGAAGATGTAGGTGAGAGTAGAGATGTGTAGGTAGGATTGTTTGTGAAGGAGGTCATTAGTTTGGCTATGGAATCAATAAAGAAAAAGTTGAACTGTCTAGCTAGGTCAATGTCAGCAGCATTTGGGTCAGGGCAGGGTTTTTCTTTTTTACTGGAAATAAGGAGAGAGGAGATTCCATCCCAGAAGTTTTTGGGGTTTGTATTGTTATTAGTTTGCAGTGTAGAAAAATAGGATTTCCAGTCTGAAATAATAATTTTTTTTTTACTTTGTTACACGATAATTTGTATTCATTAAGGGTGGTGATAGTTTTGTTTTTGTGGTAGTGTTTCCAAGATTTGTCTTGGAGTCTCATAATTCCTAAGGTGTCTTTAGTTAGCCAAGGGATGGATTTGCTTTTAATATGTTTTGTTTTCAGGGGGGCCAGAGAGTTTATCAAGTGTAGGAAAGTTGTATTGAAATAGGTAACATCCTTATCTAAGAATAAAGTTTTTAGTGGGTTCCAGTTTGCTTGTTTAAGCAAGTTTGTAAATATATTGAGGTTAAAGTTTGTTAGGGACTGGGTAGAGATATAGGTAAGAGATAGTTGTAAGGGGGGGACAGATAGTGGGCAAAGGTAGGAAAATGGTCACTGAGAGGGTCAGGAAGAGTACCACTATCAGAGATACAATGAAGATGAGAAACTAGAATCCAGGCAAGGGTACTTCCAGTAGAGAAGTCCTTGGAAGGTCTAGTTGTGGCATTGATGAGCTGAGAGAAGTTGTAGAGGTTTATATTTAGAGGGTTTGTGGGAGACTGAATAGTGGCCCAGTTGATGTTTACATCACCCAGGGTTATAGTCTCATTAGTATCATTGATAGAAAACCAAGAGAGAATGTCTTTGAGTATTGCGACATTGTCTCCAGGAGGGATATAAAGGGTAACTATACAGATGAATTTATGTTTGTTTATCTGAATTGGGGTTGGGATTAATTCTGCATTAGCAAACTGTGGAATAGGAGTAGGGAGTAACTGAGAGAGAGGATGCATAGAGGAGAGGGACTCCCCCCACCTTTTTTGTTTGTTCTGTCTTTTCTAATTATGCAGTAGTTGGGTCATATTAGTTCAGAGCCTTTTATGTGGGGTTTCAACCAGGTTTCAGAGATGGAGAGGATATGTGGCTGATTGTGGAGAAGCCATGCATGGAGGTTAGGAATTTTATTGCATATGCTTTGAGCATTTAGAGCTGTGAAATGGAGGGATTTACTGGTTGTGTGGGGAGAATGTGAGGGGGAAGTTATGTTGTGAGGAGAAGGGTAAGGAAAATGTGAGGGAGAAGTTCAGTTGTGAGGGGAAAGGGTAAGGAGAATGTGAGGGGGAAGTTAAGTTGTGTGGAGAAGGGTAAGGAGAATGTGAGGGGAAGTCAAGTTGGGAGGAGAAGGGTAAGGAGAATGTGAGGGGGAAGTTAAGTTGTGAGGAGAAGGGTAAGGAGAATGTGAGGGGGAAGTTAAGTTGTGAGGAGAAGGGTAAGGAGAATGTGAGGGGGAAGTTATGTTGTGAGGAGAAGGGTAAAGAGAATGTGAAGGGGGAGTTATGTTGTGAGGAGAAGGGTAAGGAGAATGTGAGGGGGAAGTTATGTTGTGAGGAGAAGGGTAAGGAGAATGTGAGGGGAAGTTAAGTTGTGAGGAGAAGGGTAAGGAGAATGTGAGGGGAAGTTAAGTTGTGAGGAGAAGGGTAAGGAGAATGTGAGGGGAAGTTAAGTTGTGAGGAGAAGGGTAAGGAGAATGTGAGGGGAAGTTAAGTTGTGAGGAGAAGGGTAAGGAGAATGTGAGGGAAGTTAAGTAGTGAGGAGAAGGGTAAGGAGAATGTGAGAGGGAAGTTAAGTTGTAAGGAGAAGGGTAAGGAGAATGTGAGGGGGAAGTTATGTTGTGAGGAGAAGGATAAGGAGAATGTGAGGGGGAAGTTAAGTTGTGAGGAGAAGGGTAAAGAGAATGTGAAGGGGGAGTTATGTTGTGAGGAGAAGGGTAAGGAGAATGTGAGGGGGAGGTTCAGTTGTGAGGAGAAGGGTAAGGAGAATGTGAGGGGGAAGTTAAGTTGTGAGGAGAAGGGTAAGGAGAATGTGAGGGGGAAGTTAAGTTGTGAGGAGAAGGGTAAGGAGAATGTGAGGGGGAAGTTAAGTTGTGAGGAGAAGGGTAAGGAGAATGTGAGGGGGAAGTTAAGTTGTGAGGAGAAGGGTAAGGAGAATGTGAGGGGGAAGTTAAGTTGTGAGGAGAAGGGTAAGGAGAATGTGAGGGGGAAGCTAAGTTGTGAGGAGAAGGGTAAAGTGAATGTGAGGGGGAAGTTAAGTTGTGAGGAGAAGGGTAAGGAGAATGTGAGGGGGAAGTTAAGTTGTGAGGAGAAGGGTAAGGAGAATGTGAGGGGGAAGTTAAGTTGTGAGGAGAAGGGTAAGGAGAATGTGAGGGGGAAGTTAAGTTGTGAGGAGAAGGGTAAAGAGAATGTGAGGGGAAGTTAAGTTGTGAGGAGAAGGGTAAGGAGAATGTGAGGGGAAGTTAAGTTGTGAGGAGAAGGGTAAGGAGAATGTGAGGGGAAGCTAAGTTGTGAGGAGAAGGGTAAGGAGAATGTGAGGGGAAGTTAAGTTGTGAGGAGAAGGGTAAGGAGAATGTGAGGGGGAAGTTAAGTTGTGAGGAGAAGGGTAAGGAAGATGTGAGGGGGAAGTTAAGTTGTGAGGAGAAGGGTAAGGAGAATGTGAGGGGGAAGTTAAGTTGTGAGGAGAAGGGTAAGGAGAATGTGAGGGGGAAGTTAAGTTGTGAGGAGAAGGGTAAGGAGAATGTGAGGGGGAAGTTAAGTTGTGAGGAGAAGGGTAAGGAGAATGTGAGGGGGAAGTCCAGTTGTGAGGGGAAAGGGGGCTCGGGTTGGGTGGATATCGCCAGAGAGAAGGATAGTGATGGAATGGCAAATATGGCGAAAAAGTGCTTGGATAGCTTAGTCATGTTTGTGGGTTGTTAGTTTTATTGGAGTAGTATTGATAAGAAAGGGCGTAATATTGCTGGGGATAGGTCTAAGTTTATAGGGGAATAGTATACTATCATTAAAGAAGAAGTTATGTGAAAAGGGGGAGAGTGACAAGTGTTAAAAGGTTTGGTAAGCTAGTTTAGATAGGACAAGCTGAGAAGAAGAAGTAAGTGGGTTAGGATTGAAGAAGATATAATTGGCATGGCGTTTGTTCAGATTATTAGTTGTATGAGAGATAGCTAGGTTTTGGATGGGCTGGAGTAGGTGAAGGTGGATTTTTCTGAAAAAGTAAGGGGTTAGATTAATTAGTGGGGTGAGATAAGTTGATTGGTGGTTGGAGGGGATGGGTGTAGTTATCTGTATATAAGTCGAGAGGTGCTAAGGTCAAGTGGGATTTGGGGGCAAGGTAGGGGAGCAGAGTGAGCCCACAGGGCAAATGGAGCATGTAGAGCCAAGGAGAAGGATGAAGGCAAGACTAAGAAGAACAATCAGTGGACTGAATGCAAGCTCAGAGGTAGGAAGGTATGGTGATGAGGCACTGTTTTACTGTAGTTATTGATAGGGAGAAACAGAGAGGGTCACAGAGATTGATTTGTCATCTTTCATCCATGTAAATTAAATCATCCCAGCACCTATCTTTTCATCTTCTATCCCTTCCTCTAATAATACATTCAGTATTTCTACAAATAAATACTTTTTCCAGTACAGTAATCCCTTTATAATATCCACAATTTCACCAATCCAAGCCTGGAGCTGATCCTACCCTTCTTCTTTTATAATCTCTGTAATTCTTCCCATTAATTTATTTAATTTAATTTACATTTTGCCCTATCCAAACTTTTTTTCTTTCGACCTTCCTATTTCAGCTTCTTCAGTCTTATACATTATTTCTAAACTGTTTCTACTGTCTCCATAATTTTGTGTCGACATTTTGCTATCCATTTTTCATCTACCATGCTATCTATCTTACCTTCCCTTCTTTTTGCCTCCCTTATTAAAAAAGGTGAAGCGTCTTCCTTCCTCTCCTTTATACAACATTGTCTTCATTTAAAATTATTTTCTATTTCTCTTTCTCAATCATTTTCTTCTTCTATTCCTTTCTCAAAATTTTTCACTGTGTTTTCGCATTCCATTTATTGTCCTTCTTTCTATTTTCAAACGCTTCCTACCATTTTGTCCAATTTCTATAAAATACTCTCATTTTCATGTTTTCCTTCCATAATTTACTACCTTCTTCTTTCATGTCTTTCTTTTTAATTATGGCCCATGTTGACTGTTTTATTCCTTTACCTTCTTTTATCATTTATTCATTGTCATGTTCCATGGTCAATATTAGCTGTGGTCTGAAAAGTCGTTTCCATCTACCTCACCTGCAACTTCCATCGTGTCGCTTCAATATTTATCATAATCTGTGTTTTAAAAATGCCTCTTTTGTACAGCCACACTGTACTTCTGAACTTCAAGTTTCCACTTCACTACTTTTATCTCCTTTACATACTGCATTAGTATTTTTGTCTTATTACCTTACAGTTAGTGTCTGCAGCCATTACTGTTGTTTTTTTTAGTTCTTCAAACATTGTTTTTATTTCCAACATGTTTGTATGTATATATATATATATATATATATATATATATATATATATATATGGGTCTACTTCAAAATACTGACTTTTAAAATACCTAAACTCAAAATACTGAGACCAAAATCTTTAAAGCTCAAAATATTGAATACTTAAAATAATGAAAACTCAAAATACTGAAAACACACAGGATACCAGCACTTATTATATCCCAGCACAAGTATATACTGAAACAAATAAAACACAAACCATACTACTCTTCTCCAAGTATAAGCAGGGCGGGCAAGCCCCCCTGTACCCCCCCTGTAGAGGTCTGCGCCTCTCACACCCCCGGCTACTTAACGATATCAACTCCAAGACTGCACTTTAGTATAGTGAAGTGCAATCTCGGAGTTGATAGATTTAAGTAGCAGGGAGTGTGGGGGGGCACAGACTTTCACATGGGGGTGCAGGGGGTCTTGCCACCCTGCCTATACTTGCAGAAGAGTAATATGTTTCTGTAGGTAGTTCTGCTGCAATATAGTTGGGTTGCTGTACTGTGGGGGTTTTTTTCTCAATATTTTGAGTTTTCAGTGTTTTGAGGTTTAGAGATTTTGGTCTCAGTATTCTGATTTTAGGTATTTTGAAAGTCTATATTTTGAAGTGGACCCATATATATATATATATATATATATATATATATATATATATATATATATATATATATATATATATATCAATCATATTAACTCACTGAACTAAGAACATGTTTCATATCCTGCTAGCCATATAATCTTTTTTCCTCTTACAGCTTCAATATTTTTTATTTGTTATTTTGTGTGTGTGTGTGTGTGTGTGTGTGTGTGTGTGTGTGTGTGTGTGTGTGTGTGTGTGTGTGCGCATGTGTGTGTGTGCAAAACACTTCTTTTATCCAGTAAACGTAACACATCTGTTTTTTTCTTGCATCATATTCACATTTAGTCTCACAATATGTAAATCAACCCTTTCTCTTTTTTAATCTTTTACTCCTCCTGTTCTTATTTTTCTTTCTCTCCTGCTCATCCTCCCATAGATTTGACTTTTTCCTGTCTTGTTCTTCCCATATTTCTTGGTCAGCATCTTCCTTTTCTGCAATAAACAACCCCATCATACTTATTTTCTCTTTGCATCTGAATTGCTCTCCTTATTTTTCCCTCCCATTGCTATTTTTCTTCAACTTGAGCCATTCTTCTGTTAGTTTATTTCTTGCTTACGTCCGCCGTTTCACTTTTCTTCCTTGTTTTCTACTTGTCTTTCCTGGGGTCTATGTTACTTCCTGGAAAGCTAATTCCATCCAATCTCCATTTATTGAAGAAAATACATCGACCGTTCACTTCAACAAATGTTCACTTCAACAAATTATTTACCCAAGGAAAGTAAGGATTTTACCAGCATTCTGAACGTCACACACAACACAGTATTTCACCCCCCCCCAAAAAACTATATATACCAACTCTGAGATCACACTACAGTGGGGAAAAGGGCAAATTTACAATGGTAGGCAACTGCTTTCTTTCCCTGGTTAAACATTTCATTAAAATGAAGATTCGCTGAAGTGAACGTTCAATGTATTTTGTTTAATACGATTAGTTTTTGATGAAGTAATATAGACACCTTTCCTGTGCCTCAGTTTCTCTTTAATGCCTCCTTTCTTTTTCTTTTACTGGATATTCACACCAAACACAGCCAGTCTCATTATATTTCCTACAAAAAGGTTTACATGTCCTAGCAGTATGGCTTTGCTCTCCACATTGTTGTCAACTTTCTTTGTACATTCCTGCACCAAATATTTTTCATCTGCACAACAGAAGCAATTAAATACATAAATAAATAAAAAGAAAGTCATTGGATGGCTATAATCCCTAACAGTTCCTCTTTTCCCATTCATTTATACATTATTTGAAATATTCTGTAGTTTTCTATCATGTATATGCAGTTTAACCCATACTTCCCATCCATCTATCTATATATTTCTGTCATCATACATTTTATTTCTGTTATGTTCTCTATCACATTGTGTAAGAAAAAAAGTGCTAATTCAGCTTCCTCTGTTTCTGAAGTTCTGAACTCCACAGTCATTTTTTTAACTGCAAGCCAAAGTTCTGAAAAATAAAATCTTTCCAAGGTGATGTTATTACTTTTTCCTATTTCACCCATAAACTTTTCTGCACCTGAAAACATTTCAAAAGTTACTTCACTGAACTCTTTCAATTCACAAATGTTTCAAAAGTCTTATGTCTGTTACAGTAAATCCTAATGGTGATATAATAACACTATATTAACTAACACTATAGTAGCACTATTATTCTTAAAATTAATTACTCAATCAACCAGATATCTGTCTGTGCTGTCAGCCTGTGTAATATTCTTCTCTAACACATTGCTAGGTTCATTATCTGACTGCTCCAGCACACACTCATTCACAGCACTCCAGCTCACTTCCTCTCCTTCATCTGGTTCTCCTTCCTTCATTAAATTCTGCAACTCCTCTCTATCCAGACATTTGCTTTCCATCTCCATAACTACTAGGATTTTATCTCTTTCTGATTCTCTCTCCCAAAATTCTCCAGCAGCAGTGTTTACTCCTTCTATCTTGGAATTCTCCAAGCTCAAGTGACAGCCCTCTGGCACCAAATTGTGCTTTAAAAGAGTAGGTGAATTTCCCAGTTGTCCTGGCCAAATTTCCACCTGTCAGTATTATCACCCCAGGTATTCTCTGAAATTAGGTATTTGGCCTAGTGGGGCTAATCTGATCAGCAAAGTATAACATAAATAGTTATTTTTCATTTATTCATCTTTTTTGCCCATCTTACTTAATCTTTCACATTTGCTTCAACATTTCCTCACCGTCTTTCACAGCTCTTTCTCCCAACCTTTAAGGGCTCTGTTGTCACATAACTTAAGATAATGTCCATTCTAGATGTAAACATATACCAGGATGTGAAAAACTAGCATGGGCACTAACATGAGCAGTTTGTTTTGTTTGTTTGTCTTTGATCATATCCCCATTGGGTTACTGTGACCATGCAGTACAAACAGATGGAACCATATTTCCATAAGCATGTTGTACTACACATTCTGTGGCAGTGAAGTAACATTATGTGGCCTTCTGTGACAGTCCCATCTTTATCACTGCCATGGAGCCATGTAGGAGCAGTATAGTTTCACACTCTTGCTCATGAAAAAAGAACAGGATTTTAATCATTATGTCTGGTCCTAGTAGATGCAGATGTTACTTTACACTTGTACACCGCACATGTTTTTTGGAGCACATTCAGGCAAACTACCACCGTACCACTGAGCCTCTAGGTTACTTTAGTAAGCAGTCTGTTATATGGCTTAAATTGAATATGTAGTACAAATGAAATGCAGAAGCAGGACACTACACCTGAGATGTTGATTTCAACATGACATGTATATACATGGCAAGCACATTCATAAGAAATGGAACAGCATAATGCAGAATATCATATTACAAAAACTGGTAACCATTATTAAAAAAAACATTATTTTATTCCAAAAAACGAACTAGCACTTTGGCATGTAAAGGTGCCTTTCAAGACGATATGCCAAAGTGCTACTTCATTTTTTTGAATAAAATAAGGCTTTATAAGAATGTTTACCAATGTGTGTAATATACTGTCATTTTTGTGGTGAGTTTAGTAACCACTTACAGTCGTATGTTTAAGGGTAGAAGTGTGAGTTATTTCAATAATGCAGAATATTGGCATAGTTTCTGTTTTCTTTCATCTAGTGCTCAGTCAACAGGCATATTGTTTGACTTATTGTGCGTGTGTGCATGTTTGTGCATGCATATGTGTGTGTGTGTGTGTGTGTGTGTGTGTGTGTGTGTGTGTGTGTGTGTTTGTTTTTCTTTTGAGTCAGTCTAGCCTTCTTTATCAAATGGTTCTCCCTTTCTTGGCTTGGAATACAGTTGGCATATATAGTTAGCAGGTAGCATGGGGAATGTAGTCCCCGCACATTGAAGGTTTGCAGTGAGGGGTGTGGCTTGCCCCCCCAAAAAAAATGTATATAACTATTTATATCTATATATATCTATATATATATATATATATATATATATATATATATATGTATGTATATGTATATATATATATATATATATATATATATATATATATATATATATATATATATGTATATGTATATATATATATATATATATAAATATATATATATAAAATCCTTTTAGATTCCATGTCTGATAATAGAACCATATATATAGTTCCAATATCGGCTCTATGTTAGGTCAACTGCTGTCTAGTTCATAGCTCTCAACCATCCATCTCCAAAATGAGGAACACTAGCCCTCATAATGTGGAACAAATGGGCAAAATGTGGAACACATACTAATAGCTAAATAACAACTTCACCTAGGAAGGCCATAGGATGGTTAAATATGCTGGTTTTACTTTATAAAGAGAATCTTTTAATGAATTAATATGATTAATTTCTATTTACTATTGATTTCACTTAAAAAAAATTCCTGACACTGTGACAGAGCCTGAGCCTTTCAATGTATGGAACTTTGAGGAACATGGAACATGAACTTTTTTATTGACCCTATGAGGCTCGTGAATGAATGAATAGTAGAGGTATGGTCTAGTTGACTGAATGTGGTCGACTAGGCAGTTAATTGACAGGTGTATGAGATCACACAAATACAAGGGTTGGGAAATTTGCAGTTACTCCATGTTTGTGCAGTCTTGGACTTATTTTATATAATTATCAGGTGGTGTGGGGGATACGAGGGTGTTTGGGGTTTTGTTTGACTTTTAAAAACTAAGAGTTTGGATGTTGCATGTACCAACTCTGTTTCTTGGTGAATGCATATTGTTGTGCCAATTTCCATGTTTTTGACTAATTGCAGTTGCTGTTTTATGAAGTTAATTCAGGTTTTCGTGCTTTTAAGCAGGACATATATATGTGCATATGTGTGTGTGTGTGTGTGTGTGTGTGTGTGTGTGTGTGTGTGTGTGTGTGTATATATATATATATATATATATATATATATATATATATATATATATATATATATATATATATATTATACACACACACACACACACACACACACACACACACACATATGATTATTACTACATGCATTCTATCTCAGGCTGCAAAGTTAGAGTTTTTCACCCATGGTATTGTTGGTCGAATTATGTAATGTTCCAAGTTCATTTTATCAGCCATTACATAATTCCTGGGCTTGTCCCTTTACTTCATGTTTGTGCAACCCTTGAATTAGTATATTTAATTTCTGGGGGTGTGGAGGCAGTGTGCTCATGTCAGGAGTACTCATTTCAGCTGATTTGGGGGTTTCGAAGCTCCCTATGTAAAAGTTTTGCTTTTTACGTTTGGTTGTTGCAAATGTAACCTATTGGTTTACGTTTGTGATTACACGTTTTCATTAATTTTAGCAGTGATTAATGATGATTGCCAATGAGTCTATTCAAGGCTTTGATTTTCAATCAAACCAACCAGTGATTATTCGTTATAAGGTCACATACATAGGTAAATGTGTGCACACAAACGTTTATATGCAGATGATAAGACACGGTGAAGAACTTCTGCCTGTAGTCATAGGTTTGATTCTGTCAGTCTTCCTCTGCCTGCTCTGTCACTTGAACAACGTCATTAAATAGGACTGTGTTTCTAGGTGACCTCTAAAAAGTACTTATGTGAAGTGAGAATATATTGCTAGCAAGTAAACAAAGTAAAAGAAAAACAAAATGTTAAAAAGATCTGATTAATAATTATAATAATTATGTTGTCTGTTGTTGTTTTATTGTTGCTACATGAGTACAAATGATGGTTAGCACATTAAAAATGAAACTTAAAAAAGTAATATGTCAATGTAAATATTAAGTATCAGCATGTATGTACATTCCAAATGAATGACTTGCCTAGATGGCACCATTGTCTTACTTTCCTTGATCACGTTTTTGTTTCTTACATCACAGATCACTGGCTGCGGGTTCTTCTCTTCCTGTGCCACTGTTGTTTGATAGTCGGATTTGTGTGCATCTGATATGTATGAGAGAGCACAGCCCCCAAAGTGATGTGTATACGCTTTGCCTTAGTGTGTTTTCCCTAGCATTTCACTTTGTTTTAGACAGACATCTGATTAACATTGAAACTATGCATAGCAGGAAGCAACATTTAGCTGTCTTAGGACACAGATGGGAACTGCATGAAGTGGGATGTTTTTTGCAGTGCCATTTAAATGTGCTATGGTTTTCCAGTATTCTACTGTGCTGTTCATCAAAGAAAACAAAATTAATAGTGCAGTTTCTTTGCATGCCACCACTATTGTATTCAAAAAATGCATTGGTGCAATGTTATACAGCACTTTGGTGGTATAATTCACTGCATTTGGGTATTAGCCAGGTAATCCAGTTATTCTGAATGATGTTAAAGCTTGAATATTTTAGTTTCATTGAGATAGCTAAGTAACAGAGCATGAAGTCTGCTTAAAGGTTAATTAACACAATGTTGCATTGTGGTACTTCTAATCTGTAGAGTGCATTGTTTTAGCAGCATAGTTCATTTCAGTGTTATGACTCCAGTTTGTGAATTTGCTTTCACCTGTTTTACTGTTTGAAGTTTATCTTAGTAATCCCAAACCTCTTAAGAACATATGAGTTGAAGGTGGTGAATTTAGGTAAACATTTTAATATACTGCTGATAACTTTCAGGACATAAAATCAGTAGAGGTTTATGCAGCCATGTAGCCATTTCTTCTATTTTATTTTATAGAGAACTAGTCTAGAATGTAAGACTTTGGTGGTATGTAATCAGTACTTTGTCATTACTTTGTACAGCTTATGTGCTTGTATGCAAATACCCAGATTGGGGTATCACATGGATTTTCACAACCGCAAGATACAGTTACTTCAGATTTAGTAGCATGAGTAATATGGCATACAGCTAACACCTCAGTGGATGCAGGAGCAAAATGATTTTTCTTATTTAAAATGGTGATAGTTTTAGTTAAAAACTGCTTTCTTTGATGACATTTATGAAGACTCATCACATAAATGTTGCATTGCTATAATGGAGGCAGTTTCGATGGTTTAAGACTTCGATCTCTAAATTAGATCTTTAGGGATTCAAAGTTTTAAACCTTCGAGATTATAATATAGACCCGAAAGATCACATTTTCAAATTCAGTTACACGAGAATATCATCAAAACATTTAATTTTGCAGTGAAAAGCAGTAACTTTGGGAAAGTGTGTCAGTCTGTTGTGTTATACTCCAGGTGTCATTTGTCTAGTTAACTAGTGATATAATATAGAAATACATTCGAGTAGGTCCTGAGATTTATCTTGTCCTGCTCACTGTTTTGTGAATACTGTGGAGGGGGTCAGTTATTTTACTATGCAGATAATGTGCAACTGCTGATTTATGTAGGTGAGCTGCAAATGCTTTCATTCCAAGATCTCTTGACTTTGCAGTTTTGACAGCTCAACAAAATGACCCTAAACACTGTCAAGATTAAGGATGTGTAGGACATCTTATAGATGCAACGAGACCGGGGACACTAGGCAAGTGGACAGAGCAATGAATTTGTTTCTTATTGCATGCTTCAGTCTTATTTATTTATGTATTTATTAATGTATTGGTATAACATGCATTAACTGAGTAAAACATACTTGATTAAAAAAATCTCTGAATGACTTTGATTTTAGATTGGTGACATCAGGTTTGGATCTCATGATTTTGCACATCAGATGAATTTGTGCCTGAATTTATAAATGCTTTCTTAGTTTAGAAACTTAAGCGTTTATCTCACACTGAATGCATGTTAATGAAGAACACTGGAGAATGAGGAACCTGCTCGATGCCTACCTAATTCCTGAAGGCATATGTGCTCTAACAAGCCCGGATGGCTTTCTGTGTTCCCTCATTATGCATGGTTTTCCATGAATCATCCTATGACAAATTCTCATACATGTATTGGAGTGTGTGGTCTTGTCCAGAGATAAGCCTGTATGCCCATAAATACTATATAGCTATATTGTACTTTTCCAATCATGGTTGCAATAGCTGAGAGAAAACATAATAATGCTATCCTGTCTCTTCCAATGAACATGACTTATGTGGTATGGGAAATCCTATAGTCATCTTTTAAATGTAACTTAAAACCTTCCATGCTGTAAGCAGTGAATGTTTATGCCTAAAAATAAAAGAAAAAAGTTAACATCCACTCTTTCTTCTCCATTAATTGTCCCTTTAATGGTGGCTGAGTGTATTTCCTTTCCTTTCCTTTGTTATGTAGATTTATTTCAAGGCTTTTAATGTGTTCACTTTCTAATAACATTCTATTGCACCATGGTACTAATACCCATTTTATATGCTTATGTGTTTGTTACTTCTTCCCATGACTCTTGTCAGTTTTCTAAGCTGCCTATATGCCTCCTTGTTCCACTATCATAATACAGCATGTTTACCTGTGCACCATCTACTCATTGTAATGGATTCCTCTATGTGATCTGCTGTTTGTTTTCAAGTTTAATCAGTGCACTGTCTTTTCAATGAGATTCATGTTAATACTTCAAAATTTCAATAGGTTGGTATGAAACTCGACATTCACATGGTCGATATTGTAACATTTTGTCTACTATTGTGGAGGTATATACCGCCAGAGCATCCGTCCATTTTCAGGAAACAAGAGCGTTCCTTTAAACAGCAGCTCAGGATACATGTAAGTAAGCACGAAAGCAGCAGCCATAATCATGGTAACCCCCATGAGACAAGAAAGCAGTCCTGCTAGATTTTATGTCATTCCTGCTGGACTACATGCACTTCTTAATCAAATTTGCATGACAATGCAGAGACCAGTAAAAGAAGGACACTATATTTACACTATTTGTTTTTGATAACATGCATCGTGAGAAAAGCTCAACAGAAATTAATTATTCAGAATTCTAAGTGTATGATATACTAAATGTTAAGAACTATAAAACAGGACACTTTAAGATCTTCCAAAATCAGACTTTTTCTTGCATGACAAGGGGTTTGATATGTTGGAGACTCACGGACCTATATCATACTATATGTTTTTTAGGAAATTTAATTTTGCCATGGCACCTTAGTCAACCGTATGTGTTTCAGCAGCAATCCGATTTAGGCATTTTTGTGCAAAACTTAGGCAAGTCTTAAATTCTTATGTTTTTATGCTCTTTGTACATAACATTTATTTCTAAACAACAAACAATTATTTTAGTTTTGTATTTTTGTACAGTGTAAAAGTCTGAAGCATGAATTTCTTTTCTAAAAGATTGTACCTACTTCCAATCTCTTTCATTTGGGCTTGTTTATGCTAGTACAGATTATTCTTATAGAATCGTGAGCCTTAAAATGTTCAGTGCTGTATAAATTATAGTGTTTAAACTGTCTGCATCCCTATATTATCTTGTTTGTTACCTGTAAGAGTTCTGCTTCCTGTATATACAGCAACAGAGCTTCTTGTTTCCCTGGACGTAACTATGTCAGACAATATGGGCAGCCTTCCAGATAAAGGGTCTGAGCGATAACCATGGAGACAAAAGTAGTGATGACCCTTAACTAATTATTGGGCACAGCAGCTGTTTTTGCTCTGTCAGCAAGCTGGATAATCCACTTATTTTTATTTTTTTTTATCTTGGCTAAAAATTAATATTCTGTCATACAAGTCTTACTTCTTGACTTAATCATGAATTATACAAAATCCCAGATAGGTTTTATTCTGTATGTGCATTTATGACTAATTACAGTCAACTCAATTTCAGGGAAAATGATAAGTGACAGTCTCTATAAGTGGTAAATAGGCTTTCACTAAAGCCTGGGATATATTGTCATTATGTTTCTACTTGAAGCAGATGTTGATTTTAAGCCGTGAACCATGCATTGACTTAACAGCACTGAACATATGAATGACAGTGCCACATTATACAGTTACTGCACTTTCATTTTTATAATATTGTAGATCAATTTCCAACATGTGGTACTTACAGTCTTAGCTCATCTTGCAGTTCATATAGGAAAAATGAAATAAAAATTCAGATATCTACTTCTCACCTATCAAATTAGAACCTTACTTTCTTGCAGAATTGTGTTCACTGTAAAACAGTTTGTATGTTTTTCAGTGTTAAATATGTGTTTAGGCAAAAAGATTCAGATGCATTTGAAAAGATTCTGTAAACACACTCTGTGGAGTCTGCAAAAAGCAGGAGAACATATGCAGAGATAGTGTCAAAGAGTGACAAAATTAATTCTTACAAAATATGGTATGTCATGTCAGTGTGGTATAGTGAAATTTTATATACAAGAATAAACTCATTAACATAATAAAACAGGTATTTAGACAAGTGTCTATATCAGTTCTTCCTATATACATTATTTTATATTCATTAAACAGCTATAAACTGATCATAAAACATAGATTACTATTCCTCTATTAAGTGCATTTACATCTCATGAGAAGCTCAAGAACTTGTTTTCTTGTGTCTTTAAGTCAGTTTTGGTTACTATGAAGCATAAATCGCAAAATGATGCAATGGTCAATAACCATATTTTCCCTTTCTGCTTTTGGATTCTATGGGGGTCACTGAGAGGTTACTTGTTTATTAGAATGCAGTTGATTAGCAGCTGCTAATTAAAACAATCAACGTGAAATACACTCTGTTTATACTAAATATCTGTCTACCCACAGTTACCATGAGTAGATTTCAAATTGAGGGCATCTAATGTACTTGTACTAAATATCAACAAACTCATTGGATGCAGAAATATTTCACGTACATGAATTTGTTTCAGCGAGGAGCTGCAATCACAAATTCACCACTGGCTTAACTAGGCTAGTCTTCCTGTGGAAAGGATTTAAAAGGTGAAAAGATTTAAGGGTTGGCACTGGCAAAACATAAATGGTCACAGGAATCAATTGCTCTGTATTTTTCTTTGATTATAGAAAGAATACGAGAATTATATATATCAGTAAACCAATATATTGAAACCTTGGATTAAGATTTCTTTTAAAGTTGATATTATGTTGTTACATAAAACTTGACAAACGTAAAAACAAGAAACCAAACATCAGTCTCTTCACTTCTATCTGGTTATTCAATAATAAAACAATAAAAACTTATGCACTTTCATCTTTTCAGATGATATGAGTTCTTCACAATAAATTCAAACAAGCAACCATCCCACTTTTAAACTAAAACTCAGATTATGTGATGCTTTTAATTAATTAATTTCCCAAGATTTAAAGAGTAACCTCTGAAGTTCAGCATCCTAATTTTTAAGAAAGCATAAAACATAATCAGCCTGCATCGTAACTATGCAAGAGTTTAACAATTAAGATATTTAAGATCAGGAAAAAATAACTTTTATTATTATATTTGTACAATCTTTTATTTTATCTAGTGCTTGCTTTCAATTTCAAGAGGCATACAACTGATGTAATCTCATGTAAGCCTGCCTATTTAGATGAATCTAAGTCTAGTTGCTAATGTAGCTCCCTTTTTTACAAAATCAGTGACCATGGTCCACCCCTACGATTTTTAGCTACTTTTTCCAAAACAGTAAATTTAAATTCATGTTCTGGGTATTCTTTAACATGTTTGCACAATGCATTTGTCATTTTATTTTTCCTTATTTCATATGTAAAAAAAATAAAGGATTACACATATATAATAATAAAAGGGGTTCTTACTGATGTCTAATATCGTGGACACTTGTTCTTAATTGTTAAAATCTTGCATAGTTACAATGCAGGCTTAATATGTTTTATGCATTCCTAAAAGTTAGGATGCCGTAACTTAACAGGTTAATCTTTAAATATTGGGAACTTAATTAATAGTAATACGTGACTGAATTTTAGTTTGACAGTGTGGTGTCTGCTTGTTTGAATTTATTCTGAAGAAGTCTTATTATCTGAAAGGATGAATGTGCTTATTGTTTTATTATTGAATAAACGGATATAAGCAAAGAAAGTTAATATTGCACATTTCATCATATGCAGTTTATATCAGTATTACTGGGTATTTCAGTATTAATCCATACCTCCAAACTCCGCCCTTTCTTCATTTATTTTACTATGGTGTATATCATGCTTCTGTTCATAGACTATGTGATATATCAGATAAGGAAGAAATATCAAGATAAAGAGCTTGAAGATAACTTAGAATTCCTGAGGTGAAATTCAGAGGCATTAGTGTCTACATTTTAAAATTTATTAAGTATACCCTTTAAAACACATGATGTTGTGATACCATTAAGTTGGAGAATAGCGTATGTATCCCTGTATCTCCAAATATGCATGCATGCATGTATGTACGGGTCTAGGACACATGCTCGACTAGCATTTGTCCGAATCACAAAACATTGAAAACACATAAACGAAAGCGCTTAACATCGAAAAGCGCTTCCGTGTATGTGTAGTTCAAAAAAAAATAATCTACGTTTCTGTCCCCTGCACCCCCCCCCAAGTGGGGGGCTGTGCCCCCCACACCCCCCTACTTTATTATTCTCACTCTGAGATTGCACTACAGTGGGGAAAATGGAATTTTCCCTTACCCGCACTGTAATCCGATATATGAAACAGGCACACATACACAGAAGCGCTTGTCGATGTTAAGCGCTTTTGTGTATGTGTGTTCCATGTTTTGTGATTCGGACATATGCTAGTCGAGCATGTGTCCGGATCCCGTATGTACATATATGCATATGCTTACACAAAGACACAAGCAGACATATATGCTCACACATGCAGATACACAAAGACAGAAATATATACATTCACACTCATGCACGACCATGCTTATACTTTTGCCACCCCACTCCATACACACTCACTTGACATACGTGGATGTAAAGCAAAAAACTAAAATGTTCAGGGAAGATTTCACTGATTAAATGGAACATATTTTAATTTAATAGCAAATCTCAGCTGCAGACTACTCACATGTTACTATTATAAGTTTAAATGTATTAAGTTATTTGACAGAGCCTTGGTTAAATGATTAGTAAACTACTTATATGACTTCCTTCGACCTGCAGCTATGGCAGCTCTCTGACTTTTCTGGCTCTTGCACCATTCACTTTGCACTATTCACTTTGCCCCACTCACTTTAACAGTAAGTAGAATGATGGTAAAAGATAGTTTTAACCTATAATGTCATTTTCAATTCTGATATCCCGTACTGTTTCCACCTTTATACTTCATCTGTACCCCTTTTCACTTTGAACTCACAAACTGCCCTGTTCTGTGACTCCAAGCTAAATGTTACCCTCAAAATAACAATTTTCTGTTTTCTGCCACCAGCCAAAAAATTGTGTTCCCTAGCTTTTTCAGTAATCACTAAATTTGTACTTTGAGACAGACTTGACCTTCATACAAATCTGGGTCAGAAAAAAGAAAGAAAAAAGAAAGAAATGTAGTCTCTTCAAAGATTCACTAGTTCACCCAATATCCCATAGCATGTGTAGCAAATTATCTTTGGACTGTTAATATTTTAAAATACACTAAACGCATCCTTAGCAGCAAAAAAACTTTCTCAAATGGTATACACCCCCCTACATCAGCACACAGGGAGACTAAGCAACTACAGTGTTGCAATACTCAGTGAAATTCTGGGCCTTTTTCATTGTCTGAAAAGATCTGAAGCCTGCCTAAACTAAAGCACTGCTGGTGATTCCCTGCTGGGTGAGGAAACCTATATTTTTGTCTGTGATTGATAGAGCTGCTTTCTGATACCGGCTCCAGTTTGTTTTCCTGTGTTAAGAAATCTGCTTGATCTGGTAGTTTAGTTCTATGTGAGAGGTGGACATTTACATTATCTATGCTGCACATTTCCCATATTTTTTTTTCATTGGTTAAATTGTCTCTTGAGTGATACTTATATAGTCAGTTAAATTCTGGGCCTTTGTCGGAAAAGATTTGAAGCCTGCCTAAACTAAAGCACTGCTGGTAATTCCCTGCAGGGTTTGCCACTCACCCTCCTGTTTTTTGATGCTTATTTTTAAACCTGGTGATTTTAAGCTGCCCACCCCTACTTTAAATCGAGCTTAATAAGCTCCTCCCTTTCTAAATTGCTGTTGATATCCTGAATTATTCATTTGCCTTTCCCTGTGCTTATATTGAGAAAGTGCATTTTGGCTCCTATTGTTTGTTCTACTTGATTTGACTTCTTTATCTAGCTAGCTGTTGGTTAAAGTTGAGTATTTTCACACTCTAGCAAACACTTGTTTTTACATCAAAAGAGGTCAGTGGATTTTCTGTCTAGTCAACAGTTTGGGGTTGCCACCTTTCATTGTGGCTAAAACTGGACTTAGGCCATACTCCTCTCACCTCTCACCTCCCATGAACCTTCCCACATCCTGCCCACTTCCTGCCAATTTTGTGATGTCATTGTTATGTCAGACAAGGAAGAATGCCCTCATTTTTTATCCATGTTGCATTTTTCTGCTGATACAAAAAGCATAGTAAATCCGCTGATTTAACAAATTCCAAATACTCTGTTTCTGTCTGGAACAGCATACCAGAGTTTGTACAGTGTTTTCCGGACTACCAGACAGTCAGTTTGATTTCTGGAAAGTCCAGAAAAAAATTGATAAGTGGCAATACTAAGTTCAATGAGAGGTAGCCTGGTCTGTTTAGGTTTGGGAAACACTCAAGATTTCTTAATGTAGTTTTATTGGCTGGAGGGCTTATTAATCAGCTTGTTTTTAGTACCTTTATAAATTTTGTACAGTTGAGTGGCTCTTGGCTCATTTATTCAAAGTGAAGTACTTTTATTCAATAATCACATTTTTATAAGCAGTTTAAAGTACACTGCTGTATCTATATCTTTGCTTGTGGCAGCACTTCATACTGTTTTAAGTTTTTTTGTGGTAACATTTCACTCTGGATACTCTTTTACTGTTCTTTTACATTAGGAGGACGGGAATTATTCATCTAGTGGCAGTAGGTATTTACCTGGTCTATCTGGGTGCGCCTTCTATGTGGAGTCTGCATGTCCTCCCCATGGCGGAGTGACGTTAAAGACATGCAGGTAGGTGCAAGTGTGAATGGGCATGCCTTATTTGAAGGTTGGGCATTGGGCTGGCAACTCAGCACCATAAAAATCCACTGCCAATCATGAGCAGACCGGAGTTCCGCTGTGGTGACCCCTAACCGAGAAAAGCCGAAAGAAGAAGATCTAAGCATTTTTTGAACTTCTCTGCACTTGATTTGCACTGTTCTGATACATAGATAACATATACCAGATTCAGACCTGTTGAATCTAGCCTGTTATTGATACACTTGAGCACCAAACCAGCTATCTTACATTAAGAAGAGCTGCCCTGCACCCTTTTGGCAGAATAGTGTGGATCCAGCCTTGAATGAGCTGGGGATTGCTGGAGGAAGGTTCACTGTGTGCTTTCCTATTGGTAGATTACCTTAAAAGTATTTTAATTTCACCTGTATTTAAGCTTCACATTTGCGTTTTACAGCAAACCAACCAGCAGGGTTTAGCAGTGCTCTGTATAGGCAAAAATACCGAGAAGCTCAATTTTTCCCAGATACATTTGTCAGGGGAACCCTCCCAAGCTTTCCTGCTTCACTACTGGTGCACTGAGCAGCATGGCTGCACTTATCATCCATAGCCTTCAGCAGAAAAAAGCACCTTTGTTAGTCCTAGCACAAAAACTGGTCAGACTAGTCCACTCCCTTCCCTAATAGTACATATGATAAAAACCTGCTATAATGGACAGGCAGTTTCCCATCATTTCACCAGCCTGCCTGATTGACATTGGCACCCTGAGGTAATGTGGTAATTACCTCATGTATACTGACAACCAATAACTCCTAAAACAAATACCCTATGTAAGAGATGTAATTACATTATGAAATTGGAATCAATTCTCTCATGTAACAACACATCACACATCAACAGGTTGTCAGCCCACACGCTTCACCTCTCACACAAAATGAGATTATGACACATAAACTCACATACGCTGAGGCACTCACTAGAAGCCTACCAAAAGATTAGATACCTTCCAAATGTAAACCACTTTCACATACTAATAGAAACCACTACACAAAATAACACATACCCCAGTGTCTCAGAAAATAAGACCCAAAGGCAAAACATCTCAAAATCTAATGTCTTGGTCATAGGTAACTCCATAGTGAGACACACAGATTGTCTCACTTACCAGGTAGGACAAGGAGAAGGTCACGGTCAGCTGCCTGTCAGGTGCCAAGATCCATCAGATCACACATGCACTCAAGTCACAGAATAACAAAGGCCGTTATGACTTTGTCATAGTCCATGTTGGGGAGAATGACTTGAGACATACCTTTCTGTTGTTCCATAGCATTTGAGTTTATAAATTCTAGGAACCTTTGGGCTAGGGTGTTGGAGCTAGAGTAATGCTCCCAGTCTATGTTTGGGTAGTTGAAGTCACCCAATATAATGGTGTTTGGAGAGACCTCCATATTTTCCAGTGTTCTCAGGAAGGCCGAGTGGGGTTTCTGGGTTTGGGAGGGTGGTCTGTAGCAGGCTATAAACTGGAAGGCAGTTTTACCCACTGTTAGTTGCACATGGATAGTCTCTGATGCTTCGTGCTTTGCCACCAACCTGGAGGTGTGGGTATCTTTGATGAATATCGATACTCCCCCTCCTCTTGTGGTTCGGTCCAAGTTTTGGGGCCAAAAAGCAGGGTATGAGGTATAACCTGGTAGTGCTGGGGTGCTCTCGGGAGCCCTGAACCAGGTTTCTGTTACTGCACAGATATCGATGTTCTCCATGCTAAGGAGAGTTTCGAGTGCATGCATCTTGAGGTTTAGACTTCTGGCGTTGAGTAGCATTACTCTTAGTTTCTTATCCCTTGTTATACCTATGGAGGTGGGTTTGTCTTTTGAGCCTTGCCTAAAAAAGACACTATGGGGGTAGCAAGAGCCTTTGCCAATATCCGAAAGCCCAGGGGTGACAAGTGCAAGCCGTCCCTAGCGAAGTTTCGTGGCTTGTCGAGCATATCATCCCAAGCTGACAGGCATTGGATCCCCTTTGAATGACACCAGTACTTAAGCCAATTGTTGAAATTGATCATCTTGTCTTCATATTGTGGCATCATTCTTGGTGAAGGTAAGATGCTACTCAAGGTCAGGGTCATACCGGCCTGGGCTACATGTTCAGAGAGCTCCTTTATGTCTCTTTTCATGTAGTCCAGGGAGGTATGTCTCAGGTCATTCACACCAGCATGGACAATGACTGAGTCATATTTGTACTTGCCTTGGAGTGACCTGAGTGCTTGTGTTATGTGGCGGATCCTAGCACCTGACAGGCGGCTCACCGTGACCCTCTCCTTGTTCAGCCTGGTGAGCGGGATGTCAGTGTGCCTGACGATAGAGTCACCTATTACAAGTGTATCAGGTGTGTTGTTTAGTCTTAAGGGCTGTGACTGCACACTGGCTTTGTGAGATATGTGTTGCACGTGTTTTGTTTTGGGGTAGCGGTTGCTTGGGTGTCTGCTTTGGAGGTCTCTGCTGCTTCAGCAGATCTTTATTTAGAGCCTCCGAGTATGTTTTTGTGTGATTATGTGTTTGGTTTGCTGTCATGGTAGGTCTATGTGAGACTGGAATTGTAGTGAGTGTGGTTTCCTTCTCCTCCTGACTGGTTATGCCAGTACTGAGTTGAGAGAGCTTAGCCTCCAGTTTGGCTATATAGTTGCATCTCTCACATGCGTTGGAATTTGTTGGGAGGAGGAGAGGGTTGTCTGTGTACATGAGGCAGTTGTAACATTGCCTCAAGATTCCCAGATTCACCAGCTGGACTGGAGAGGAGATTGACAACTGACCTTTGGACATGCTAGAATAATATTGGGAATTCCTTAATAATTGAAAACCAGGGCCAGTGGGGAGTGAGGGTGTAGTGCTTTTAATTTTTAGTGCTGACTTATATAATTGCTTTAGTGAGCAAGTGCCAGGTAACTTAAGTGCAATGTGTTACAGGTAACTTAAATGCAAAAATGACAAACTGTAACTTTCTTTCAAGTGAAACAAGGAAATAAGTACAGTAAGCAATGCAGATATCACTAGTGATCCACAGAAGTGCTGTGAAGCCGTGTATTAGGTGGAATTAGCGTTCCAGGGAAATAACAAGCAAACAAACAACAAGCATATAAACAAAGCTAGATTCAGCAGGCCTGGATCTAGTCTATGCTACAGCAAACAAGGTGTACCAATTTCAGTAAGATACAGTTCAAATATTCAGGCACTATAAACCTTTAACCCGAAATTCCCAGCTCAGAAGGGCAGAGTCCAGCCTCTTCTCCCACAAGAGTGCAGACCACAAACCTTCTTAATGTAAAATAACTGGCCTGAAGCCCAAGTGCTTAAACCAGAACTAATACACTGTAAGAATAATAGACACTGGACTCTCAATCAGCAGTTCCCAACTTAGAAGGATGAAAGCTACCTGTCCTGCCACCACGGTGCATGCCACAAACCTTCCTAATGTAAAACAACTGGACTGAAGCCCAAGTGCTTAATCCAAAAGTCTTAGAATGATAGCTACACTTTAATCAAGTTACTACCAAGCAGTAATAAATACAATTGAATACTTTAGAGAATGCCTGGATTAGTGCTCAAGTTACACAAACAAAGCTAGATCCAGCAGGCCCGAATCCAGTCTATGCCACAGCAAACAAGGCGCACCAACTTCAGTAAGAAGCAGTTCAGATATGCATACACTATAAGCCTTTAACCAGAAATTCCCAGCTCAGAAGGGCAGAGTCCAGCCTCTCCTCCCACAAGAGTGCAGACCACAAACCCTCTTAATGTAAAATAACTGGCCTGAAAGCCCAAGTGCTTAAACCAGAATTAATACACTTTTAGAATAACAGACACTGAGCCCTCAATCAGCAGTTCCCAACCTAGAAGGATGTAAGCTACCTGTTCTGCCACTACAGTGCAGACCACAAACCCTCTCAGTGCAAAACAACTGGTCCGAAGCCCAAGTGTTTAAACCAAAAGGCTTAGAATGAGTTACACCAAGCAGTAATAAATACAATTGAGTACTTTTAAGATGATGCAAAAGTAAAAAAAAGTAGGTATAAACACAAGTACTATGCATATATATGCGTATATATATACATATATATATATATATATATATATATATATATATATATATATATATATATATATATATATACATATGCTAGTCGAGCATGTGTCCGGATCCCGTATGTACATATGCGCATATGCTTACACAAAGACACAAGCAGAGATATATGCTCACACATGCAGATAAACAAAGACAGAAATATATACATTCACACTCATGCACGACCATGCTTGTACTTTTGCCACCCCACTCCATACACACTCACTTGACATACGTGGATGTAAAGCAAAAAACTAAAATGTTCAGGGAAGCTTTCACTGATTAAATGGAACATATTTTAATTTAATAGCAAATCTCAGCTGCAGACTACTCACATGTTACTATTATAAGTTTAAATGTATTAAGTTATTTGACAGAACATTCGTTAAATGATTAGTAAACTCCTTATCTGACTTCCTTCGACCTGCAGCTATGGCAGCTCTCTGACTTTTTTGGCTCTTGCACCATTCACTTTGCACTATTCACTTTGCACTATTCACTTTGCCCCACTCAATTTACCAGTAAGTAGAATGATGGTAAAAGATAGTTTTAACCTATAATGTCATTTTCAATTCTGATATCCCGTACTGTTTCCACCTTTATACTTCATCTGTACCCCTTTTCACTTTGAACTCACAAACTGCCCTGTTCTGTGACTCCAAGCTAAATGTTACCCTCAAAATAACAATTTTCTGTTTTCTGCCACCAGCCAAAAATTGTGTTCCCTAGCTTTTTCAGTAAGCACTAAAATTGTACTTTGAGACAGACTTGACCTTCATACAAATCTGGGTCAGAAAAAAGAAAGAAAAAAGAAAGAAATGTAGTCTCTTCAAAGATTCACTAGTTCACCCAATATCCCATAGCATGTGTAGCAAATTATCTTTGGACTGTTAATATTTTAAAATACACTAAACGCATCCTTAGCAGCAACAAAACTTTCTCAAATGGTATACACCCTCCTACATCAGCACACAGGGAGACTAAGCAACTACAGTGTTGCAATACTCAGTGAAATTCTGGGCCTTTTTCATTGTCTGAAAAGATCTGAAGCCTGCCTAAACTAAAGCACTGCTGGTGATTCCCTGCTGGGTGAGGAAACCTATATTTTTGTCTGTGATTGATAGAGCTGCTTTCTGATACCGGCTCCAGTTTGTTTTTCTGTGTTAAGAAATCTGCTTGACCTGGTAGTTTTGTTCTATGTGAGAGGTGGACATTTACATTATTTATGTGAGAGGTGGACATTTACATTATCTATGCTGCACATTTCCCATATTTTTTTTTCATTGGTTAAATTGTCTCTTGAGTGATACTTATATAGTCAGTTAAATTCTGGGCCTTTGTCGGAAAAGATTTGAAGCCTGCCTAAACTAAAGCACTGCTGGTAATTCCCTGCAGGGTTTGCCACTCACCCTCCCGTGTGTTGATGCTTATTTTTAAACCTGGTGATTTTAAGCTGCCCACCCCTACTTTAAATCGAGCTTAATAAGCTCCTCCCTTTCTAAATTGCTGTTGATATCCTGTGCTTATATTGAAAAAGTGCATTTTGGCTCCTATTGTTTGTTCTACTTGATCTGACTTCTTTATCTAGCTAGCTGTTGGTTAAAGTTGAGAATTTTCACACTCTAGCAAACAATTGTTTTTACATCAAAAGAGGTCAGTGGATTTTCTGTCTAGTCCACAGTTTGGGGTTGCCACCTTTCATTGTGGCTAAAACTGGACTTAGGCCATACTCCTCTCACCTCTCACCTCCCATGAACCTTCCCACATCCTGCCCACTTCCTGCCAATTTTGTGATGTCATTGTTACGTCAGACAAGGAAGAATGCCCTCATTTTTTATCCATGTTGCATTTTTCTGCTGATACAAAAAGCATAGTAAATCCGCTGATTTAACAAATTCCAAATACTCTGTGTCTGTCTGGAACAGCATACCAGAGTTTGTACAGTGTTTTCCGGACTACCAGACAGTCAGTTTGATTTCTGGAAAGTCCAGAAAAAAATTGATAAGTGGCAATACTAAGTTCAATGAGAGGTAGCTTGGTCTGTTTAGGTTTGGGAAACACTCAATATTTCTTAATGTAGTTTTATTGGCTGGAGGGCTTATTAATCAGCTTGTTTTTAGTACCTTTATAAATTTTGTACAGTTGAGTGGCTCTTGGCTCATTTATTCAAAGTGAAGTACTTTTATTCAATAATCACATTTTTATAAGCTGTTTAAAGTACACTGCTGTATCCATATCTTTGTTTGTGGTAGCACTTCATACTGTTTTAAGTTTTTTTGTGGTAACATTTCACTCTGGACACTCCTTTACTTTTCTTTTACATTAGGAGGATGGGAATTATTCATCTAGTGGCAGTGGGCATTTACCTAGTCTATCTGGGTGCGCCTTCTGTGTGGAGTCTGCATGTCCTCCCCACGGCAGAGTGACGTTAAAGACATGCAGGTAGGTGCAAGTGTGAATGGGCATGCCTTATTTGAAGGATGGGCATTGGGCTGGCAACTCAGCACCATAAAAATCCACTGCCAATCATGAGCAGACTGGAGTTCCGCTGTGGTGACCCCTAACTGAGAAAAGCCGAAAGAAGATCTAAGCATTTTTTTTGTTCTCTGCACTTGATTTGCTCTGTTCTGATACCTAGATAACATATACTAGATTCAGACCTGTTGAATCTAGCCTGTTATTGATGCACTTGAGCACTAAACCAGCCATCTTACATTAAGAAGAGCTGCCCTGCACCCTTTTGGCAGAATAGTGTGGATCCAGCCTTGTCTGAGCTGGGGATTGCTAGAGGAAGATTCACTGTGTGCTTTCCTATTGGTAGATTACCTTAAAAGTATTTTAATTTCACCTGTATTTAAGCTTCACATTTGAATTTTACAGCAAACCAACCAGCAGGGTTTAGCAGTGCTCTGAATAGGCAAAAATACTGTGAAGCTCAATTTTTCCCAGATATATTTGTCAGTGGAACCCTCCCAAGCTTCCCTGCTTCACTACTGGTGCACTGAGCAGCATGGCTGCACTTATCATCCGTAGGCTTCAGCAGAAAAAAGCACCTTTGTTAGTCCTAGCACAAAAACTGGTCAGACTAGTCCACTCCCTTCCCTAATAGTACATATGATAAAAACCTGCTATAATGGACAGGCAGTTTCCCATCATTTCACCAGCCTGCCTGATTGACATTGGCACCCTGAGGTAATGTGGTAATTACCTCATGTATACTGACAACCAATAACTCCTAAAACAAATACCCTATGTAAGAGATGTAATTACATTATGAAACTGGAATCAATTATCTCATGTAACAACACATCACACATCAACAGGTTGTCAGCCCACACGCTTCACCTCTCACACAAAATGAGATTATGACACATAAACTCACATACGCTGAGGCACTCACTAGAAGCCTACCAAAAGATTAGATACCTTCCAAATGTAAACCACTTTCACATACTAATAGAAACCACTACACAAAATAACACATACCCCAGTGTCTCAGAAAATAAGACCCAAAGGCAAAACATCTCAAAATCTAATGTCTTGGTCATAGGTAACTCCATAGTGAGACACACAGATTGTCTCCTTACCAGGTAGGACAAGGAGAAGGTCACGGCCAGCTGCCTGTCAGGTGCCAAGATCCATCAGATCACACATGCACTCAAGTCACAGAATAACAAAGGCCGTTATGACTTTGTCATAGTCCATGTTGGGGAGAATGACTTGAGACATACCTTTCTGGACTATATGAAGAGAAACATGACTGAACTCTCAGATTATGTATCCCAAGCAGGCATGCTCCTGTCTCTAAGCAGCCTTCTACCTTCATCCAGGATGATGCCGCAATATAAACAGAAATGATCGACTTCAACAATTGGCTTAGCTTGTAGTGTCAGTCAAGGGTGATCCAGTATCTGTATGCCTGGTAAGACATGGTTGACAGGATATGCTGCTTGATTTACTATTGAATGGGCGATCGGACTCTGTGTGAGTCACAGTAGTTCGAATCAACCCATTTGGTAGAATCGAAAGAACGAGTGCAAAAATGTACAAATGTACAGCAGTGACTACAATACAGCATTTGCTATTGTGACTTTCTACAATGTCATGCAGACCAAACTATAGTGGGGATCGGAAAATGTACCCTTTCCCTCACTATAGTGTGATCTTAGAGTTTGCACTATATATCTAAGTAGCAGAGGGGCTTGCCCCCCTGAAAATCACGTTGTTCACTGTGCGTTGCACAGTAATTCCATTTGTGGAAGTATGGTGAATGTTCGAATTTTGTCGAATTCGAGCATTCACCACTTCCGCGTTTGACTTGTTGTTCACTGCAGTGGATTTTCATTTATACAGTTCATACTAATGATAATTCGCTTGCAGTGAGAATGACAAAATGATAGTAAGTCATGCTGCTTTGCCAGAGATGGTCTTCTCCTATCTCCTGTAGACTTTCAAATACTGGCAGAGGTGCTTTTTTTTTAGGCAATGTCAAAGCAACAAAATTTTTGACATAACAAAATCCACTTGAGACAAACTCAAGGTCCTGCTGCTTAATGTTAGGAATCTATACATGAAACTGCACTCCCTAGAAGTACTCTTCACCTTGAAAGATGCTGATATCTGTGGAGTCACTGAGACATGGTTCAAGGCCATGGAGAGTACCCTGATTGTGCAAGGCTGCAATTCCTTCCACATATTCAGACCTCAAAATGTTGCTCAAAGAAGCAAAGGTGGAGGTGTATCCATCTTCATTAAAGCCAAGCACACCTCAAGACTGGTCAGACAGTATGACTGTGTCAAACTACTCCATGTACAATTAACTATATGCAAAATACCGTACCACATCATTGCTAGCTAAAGGCCGTCCATCCTGAACCAAGAAAAGCACACCGCCTACCTGGACTTACTGGAGTCACTTGCCATACAACCCAACACCTTAGTCATGGGAGAGTTGAACTATCTTTCCATTTACTGGGTGACATACATGAGCACAGACATGCTTGCCCAGAGATTCCTGGACTTTGTCAATACAAATTCTCTGGAAAAGTAAGTCTTCACCCCCACAAGGAACAAAAATTTCCAAGACATAATATTCACCAACATGGGAAGTCACTTCACCCTGATGTAATACCTTCCCTGGTAAGGTCAGATCATATACCAGTCTTGCTTGAAGTAACTACCGAACCTGTCACCACCACAGGAGCAAAAAAACTAAAAAAAAACTTTCTTGAGCAAACTACAGCCTACTATGCAATGGTATAAAAAGTTTTTTACCCCCCACAATCACATACAACAATGACTCCTATGAGGTGGAGTACACAAATCCCCTATATAAACATTTAAGCAATTCTACAGATTCAGCTCTGCCTGACTGGATTAAAACCAGGTCCTTCCAAAAAAACAAGCCACCTGGTGGACCTCAAGTACAAAGTTATATAACAAAATGAAGAAACTGATGTCTAAGAACAAGAGGGAACTGATTCAGCAGAGGAAGAATTCCCTCCACAGCTTGAACAAGCAAATCAGAAATCTTGTAAAGTCTTCTAAAGCTAATTACAAAGCTAAAATAGGATCACTAGCTAAGGATAATCATAAGGCATTCTTTAACTATGTCTGAAATCTAAAAGGGATGCCCAGCTATGCATTGAACTAGTACTGGATGTTAGCACTCATACTATACAGGAAGAAATTGCCAACCTGCTGGATGAGAGATTTGGCACAAATTTCATCCTCTGTCCTTGACAGCCATACCTCAAAGCATACCTGACACCAGTCCTCTGCCTAGTATCTCCAGAGATCGGTTTACTTTCATAATTCCGAATGAAGCTCTGACGAACATGGGATGCCGAAATTTGGGTGGCTGAATCCGTGTTGTCAACCTTCATTCGTGTGAGTCATGGGTTAGCGAATGCAGTGTGCATTCCCACATATGTGGTCAGCCTTCTGATGAGATTGCTGTACAGTGCAGATCAGGAAATGTACCCTTTTCTCCACTGTAGTGCGATCTCGGAGTTGGACTATATATTTTGGAGGGGGTGTGGGGGGAAAATAGTCAGCTTACGTCTTGTGCAGTGTTGGACTGCATTCTAGTAATGTTGAGCAAGATTGAATTCACAAACGGAGGTGTGTTTGCAACATTTTGACCTTGTTGACATTATGTTTTCAACCTTTTAGTCAACATTTCACATGATTCTTTCATGTGAGTGTCGACTATTTGATAGTATACCCTAGAGATCAGGTCATATCTGTGCTCTCCAAGGCCAAAAACACGGACTCAGTAGGACCAGATAACATCCCAGGTTGCTTATTAAGCAATCTAAAACAGGACTTTGAAGACCAACTTGGCATTGTCTTTAACTATAACCTGAGACCTGACTTTGTTCCAGCAAAATGGAGAATACCAGTATTAATCCCCTTGCACAAAGTGGGGCCATTAACTGAAATTGGGAACTAAAGACCCATAAGTCTAACCAGCCTCATCTGCAATCCCATGGAAAGAATCATTGTGGATATTATCAGCAAGGACATAGGTGACCTTCAAAATCTAGAACCAACCCACTTTGACTTTGTTAAAGCTAGATCATGCTTATTAAACCTAGCAGACTTCTTCTAGAAAGTCACTAAAGCCCTGGATTAAGGTAAGACAGTGCATACTGCCAATCTTGATCTAGCCAAGGCTTTTGACACAATTCACCACTCAGGTATCATTGAGAAACTCTCCCAGCTGGGGATTAACCCTTACATCACAAGATGGGTAGCCAATTGGCTGACCAGCAGAACACATACTGTCAGAACTGGTGACTCCACCTCTACCAGTAGACCCATCACCAGTAGCATGCCACAGTGATTTGTGCTGGGCACAGCCTAAAGTACACAGCCTTTTGCTTACCAAATTCATTGATGATTGCAAATTGAGTGTAATCATTTAATCCCGCAAGGATGTTAACATATTACAAGAGGAGATAATACAGACAAATGACTGGTGCCAAAGCCATAGTCTACAACTAAATGCAAAAATGTACATTATTATTCCATCTGGCATAGAGCAATTCCCTGCTAATTACAATATTGACAGCACCTGCCCCTAAGTTCAAACCCAGTTGTGTGAGATCTGGGGACACAGGCAGATACCAAGCTGAACTTTGACCACCAAGTTTCCAAAGTGGTAAAGAAAGCATTCTACGTTGCACAGTTCATAAGCAACGGTATGACATACAGGTCTAAGGATGTTATAACTCCAGTGTACTCAACCTTCATCAGACCATTATTAGAGTGCAATGCTCCCTTCTGTATGCACCTCACCAGACACCTGCAGCAGCTAGGGGCACCTCAGAGGTCTCTCACCCAGAAAATACAGAAAAGTGAATGGTGCAAAGTGAATAGTGCAAAGTGAATGGTGCAAGAGCCAGAAAAGTCAGAGAGCTGCCATAGCTGCAGGTCGAAGGAAGTCATATAAGTAGTTTAATCATTTTAATAAAGGCGGCTCTGAATAAATAATAACATTTAAACTTATAATAGTAACATGTGAGTAGTCTGCAGCTGAGATTTGCTATTAAATTAAAATATGTTCCATTTAATCAGTGAAATCTTCAAACCATGACTTATGTGGATAGACTGAAAACCTTGCCACTCTACTCTGTATTATATAGGCTGCTGAGATCAACTTGGGCCTGGCCTAAAGGGCAGTCTCTGACCCTGCCCTATTGAATATGCTGCACATCCGAAAGGCAAATGGCACAGAAGTGACTTGCTGTAGGGATCATAACCTAGCCTGTGACATCAATAGAACATGCTAGAGAGACAGATATATCTCCCAGAGATTGCCATTACTCTGGAATAAACCTCCAAGTCATGTGAAGCAGAGATCCTCACTGACCCTATTCAAGTGCAACTTGGACAAATGGATGGGAGACCACAAATTCATTACAGGCATGATGCCCAAGTCCCTCATGGACAGAGTAGACAGTGCTTATCATAGACTCACTCTGTGAATTATGTCCATCTGACCAAGGACAATTGAAGCAACTCAGGATTAACATGGCTAGGCTTGTAAGGGCTCTAGGGCTGCTAGCCTAGTAACCTCCTATGAACCTATGAACCTATAAGATGCAGAATATATAAAAAAAAAACACTGAGACACATCTATAGAAACAAACATGCATACACACACACACACACACACACACACACACACACACACACACACACACACACACACACACACACACACACACACACACACACACACACACACACACACACACACACACACACGCACACACAGAAATACAAACATACAGACTTATATACATATACACACACACACACACACACAGATATATATATATATATATATATATATATATATATATATATATATATATATACGGCATAGTGGTGCAGTGGTTGCATTGTTGCCTCACAGCAAGAGGTTCTCCGCTCGTGTTGGTTTCCTTCTGTTTGCTTTGGTTTCCTCTCATGTTTCAAAGACATGCATCTGGCGTGTTTCTACCCAGGCCTTCACTGAAAATTGGCTTGTTCCAAGTTGGACTTTCCTGGTAAACAAATGTTAAATAAATAAAATAAAATAATAAATAAAATATCGTATTGAATGTAGAGATCACATTTGCACAAAAACTGTAAATCAAGAAATAAGTAAAACATAAATAAATCCATAACTACTTCACAAGTATGTTTTCTATGCACAGAAACAAATAAATCCAGTTGCAAAAGAGAAGGATGCAAAATGGATTAAACAGGATCATCCATATCTGTCCCTGGGGAGAATCCCTTGCAGTTCTGGACTGTGCACTTCATCCTATATAGATCGCTTCTCTTTCCTCACATTAATAAGCATCTTCACCCCCAGCTTTATAGTACATTTAAATCCTACCCTTCAGAAGTTCTCCTCCACTCCCTTGATCAGAGGCAGAGCTATAATTGATATGATCCAAGGCAATGAGAGCACTGGTAAACCAAAATAACAGAAATAATCCGAACAGGCTGAAGAACGTCCTTATTAAATTCCAAAATAAAATTCCAAAATGGTGTAAAAACAGTTGTAATAAGCGCTTTCGTTTGGCTATGCCAAACTTCCTCAAACAAAGTACCATCATTTCCTGCCGGTTAAACACAAGCGGTATGATACATTGTAACAATCAATTAATTTCACCCTTCTTAAAGTGATCAACCCCAAGGAAACAAATGATCATAGACTGTAGGCAATTAAAATACATACAAAACAAAAAAATATATATATGTACAATCATTATAATCACTGAGATAGTGAATAAAAATCCATACCAATAAAAGAAAAATATATATGCTAAGCAAAACATGTACTACAACTCATTAAAAAATGTATCCTGTTCATATGTAACAACCGAAACTCATCTTGTTTAATAGACATGAAGTTCATGAATAAATAAAATATATATCAATTCTCATAAAATAAAATAAATGTACTGTGTAAATAAATATTAAATATATCAAATAATTTATATAAACCTATTTATTAATTCTAAATTTAATGTTTAAAAAATATCAAAAAGGTATCAATTTGTGTGTATATTTTTGCCAAATTATTGTAGAAACATCCAGGAAAATAAATGAATGAATATCTGTCTGTACACCCTATCTATCTTTCTAAAGATTTTAATCTTAGAATGCTTCCGATAGAGAGTGCACTATTTAGTCCTGGCCAAGTATGCGCATTGAGCCTAATTTGCCATTGTAATTCCATTTTTTCCAACAATGATTGCCATGCTCCTCCTCTGATTTTAAAGTTCCCAAAATTATACATTTATAAATTTAAATGAATGAGATGTATGTGTGTTTACATGTTTTGCTAGAGCGTTTGTTTTAATTCCATCATGGATAGCTCGAACATGTTCACCCATTTTGTTTGTTTGTGTCTTTCAGCTTTTTCCCGATTAGGGGTCGCCACAACGGAACTCTGGTCTGCTAATGATTGGCAGTAGAGTTTTACGTGCTGGCTTGCCGGGCCTAACGCACAACCTTCAACGAAGGACGCCCATTCACGCATGTCACCACACAGAAGACACTCTAACTGATTATCAAACAGGCAACATCTAACTGTGAGGTGACAATGGTACCGCAGCACCACCACCACAGTCTGAACATGTTTACCCATACGATCCTTTAATTTCTGTTCTGTTTTTCCTACAGAAAAATTGGAACAAATGGAGCATATGGCACAATAAACAATTTTGTCAGTATTGCAATTCAATTTTCCCTTAACTCTATGGTCTAACCCATTCATTTTTATGAAACTTGTTTCCAACACATAACTACAATATTTGCACCTACCACATTTGTGCATATTACCGCTTCTTATTACTCTTGAATTTTCAAAACATTTTTTTTTAAATTTCTTCCTTTTTTATATACAATAGATGGAGTGTAGTCAAATTTATGGTGTAAAGAAGAATCAGCGATTAATAAATTCCAATTCTTAAAGAGAATATTACATATAGCATGGCTATCAGTACTAAATGTTGTAATGAAACTCTTAATAAAATTTTTAGAATTACTATTGTCAGTTATCTATATTATTATTTCTACAAAGTGATACTGTTAATCTGTTCCCTTCTAAGTCATCTGAAGTTTGTATTTCATCGTGCCTAGTGTTTGCTAATAAGGAATCAGTTTCTTCAGTTGGAATACTATTAATTAAAGGTTTAAAATGTCCACTATCGCGTTTTATTATTACTTCATTCATAATATTATCTATCATCTGAACCGGGTAACCCCTATATTTGAACATTTTACTTAATAAATAGCATTCAGATATAAAGTCATCCCTACTACTAACCATTCTTGCTGCTCTAACAAATTGTCCTTTTAGAACAGCCTTCTTTTGTGGTAGGGATGACAGCTATCGAAATGCAAAAAATTATTACTATATGTTTCCTTTCGAAATATTGCAGATGTATAAATTTGATTACTAAAGTCCTTTTTCAAAAGGACATCTAAATAAGATATACTATTTCTATTCTTTACCACTGTAAATTTTAAAAAGGAGGTAGTGTTATTTATGTAGGTTGAGAATTTATCTATCATTTCTTCTTTACCACTCCACAGGATGAAAATATCATCCAAAAAATGCAGGTAAACTTTGTACCAAGAAAAAAAGGGGGATTCAAAAATGTATTTTTCTTCCCAAACACACATTACTATGTTGGTGTAGAGGCCTCCGCAAGGAGACCCCATAGCTACATCCTCTCTTTATAAATATAAATTATCATTAAATAATATAAAATTATTCTTGAGAACCACATCAAAATGTTGATCATACAAATTGATACTGTCTTGTGATAGTCCTTTTTTGATAAGTACAAATTTAGCCATTCAATACCCAATTTGTGTGGTATTACAGAATATAAATCTTTGACATCAATTATTATTAAAATGTAATGATCACAATAATTGGCTTTCCCCATCGTAGATAGAAAGTTTCAAGAATCTTTACATAAATGCTCTTCACTTAATATAAATGTTTTCAATTTATTATCTAGAAATTTTGCAGTTGGGTTTGTTATAAAACCCTGTGCATCTACGATTGGTCTAAATGGTGGTCTGAGCAAGTCTTTGTGTATTTTTGGGACCCCAAACATGGCTGGTGTCCTAGGATGGACTACATTCATAAAATTAAATTTGTCAATCTCATTCATTTAAATTTATAATTTTGGAAACTTTAAAATCAGATAAGAGGGGAGGAGCATGGCAATCATTGTTGGAAAAAATGGAATTACAATGGCAAATTAGGCTCAACGCGCATACTTGGCCAGGACTAAATAGTGCACTCTCTATCGGAAGCATTCTAAGATTAAAATCTTTAGAAAGATAGATAGGGTTTACAGACAGATATTCATTCATTTATTTTCCTGGTTGTTTCTACAATAATTTGGAAAAAATATACATACACATTGATACCTTTTTTATATTTTTTAAACATTAAATTTAGAATTAATAAATAGTTTTATATAAATTATTTGATATATTTAATATTTATTTACACAGTGCATTTATTTTATTTTATGAGAATTGATATATATTTTATTTATTCATGAATTTATTGTCTATTAAACAAGATGAGTTTCGGTTGTTACATATGAACAGGTTACATTTTTTAATGAGTCATAGTACATGTTTTGCTTAGCATATATATTTTTCTTTTATTGGTATGGATTTTTATTCACAGTCTCAATGATTATAATGATTGTACATATATATATTTTTTGTTTTGTATGTATTTTAATTGTCTATAGTCTATAATTGTCTGTTTCCTTGGGGTTGATCACTTTAAGAAGGGTGAAATTAATTGATTGTTACAATGTATCGTACCACTAGTGTTTTATTTAACCAGCAGGAAATGACGGTATTTTGTTTGAGGAAGTTTGGCATAGCCAAACAAAAGCGCTTATTACAACTCTTTTTACACCATTTTGGAATTTTATTTTGGAATTTAATAAAGACATTCTTCAGCCTGTTTGGATTATTTCTGTTATTATAATTGATATGATGAATGGCATCTTACATATGCTCCAGTGCTGACCACTAAAAGAACATCTCTTTCTTGCAGTATGTTTTTTTTAATGCTGTGAATCTGGTTAACCTATCTGAGCAGGTTTTGGTGCACTTTTTGTATTTTTAAATGTCAAAAATCCATGCCTAGATGAAGTTTTGAAAGTACCAGTGCAGTTTCATGAAGTGTAAGATTTAACCACATGTCTCCCTTCTGAATAGCCTCAGTCATTAGTGGAAAAAGAGGACATTTTAATATGGCTCACTACTCAAGTATTGCAGGACACCTCTAGCATAACAGAAGAAAATATGGACACTAAAAAGTGCTGGAATAGGTGTCTATAATGGTGACTGACCAAAGTGCTCTTGCAAATGATCAGTTTTACTTAAGGCAGCATGGTGCAGACATATAAAATATGTAAGTCCATTTTGATGACTTTGATAATCATCAGAATAGAGGTAATTTAAGGCAGCTGAGGCTAACATTGCAAGTAGAAGGTAATGATTTAGTTACTTTTCCTCAAGAAAAAAGCCCAAAACTTGATGTTGCCAAAAAGGCTTAAAGATTGAGAGGGTGCATCTCTTTCTGATATCTGCAAATTTTGTGGCAAATGGTCCTTGATGTACAATTTTTAAGTTGCTGAGGTACAGGGATAAAGAACTTTTATTCAAGGTGCAAAGAAAAGACAAAGCAGTTACTATACATGGGCACTATATTAAGTTATATGAGGATTTTGAGTATGCACTGTTCACAAAAGAAAGGTTTATATAGTGCTGAGACAAAAATGTCATAAAAATGGGATAAAATGGGTCTCTAGTTCATAGGTTCATAGGTTCATAGGTTTATACTAGGCTATCTGCCCTAAGGCATTTATAAGCCTAGCCCAAAGTTTTGTGGCTTACGCCACCCCTTATATTGAAAAATACTGTGCCCATTAGTTTGTTGTGCCTCTGTCCAGCAGTGACACAGAGATGATTCCCGGGGTAAACCTATGATCTCCCATCCACCGGTCAAGATTTCTCTTGAACAGAGCTAGAGAGGTGCTCTGCCTCACATGGACTGGGATTCTATTCCACAGCATAGGGAGTCTCTGGGTGACAAATCTATCCCTCCAGCATGTCCTATTTATATCCGTGCTAAGGTTTAAGTCACTTGCTCTAGTGGATCTGGTAGATTTGGATTTTTTGAGGTGGAGCATGTCCATTAATTCCGGGTTGGACATGGCCTTGTATGTCAGGCACAAGTCACCTCTGAGCAGGCGGTATGCGACTGAATAGAGCTGGAGTTTCTTCAGTCTGGCAGCATATGACAGATTTTGGAGTCCCTTTATCCTTTTGGTGAGGAACTTTTGGGATCTCTCCAATTGCTGCAGGTGTCGGGAGAGATACATCCCGAATGGGGCATTGTACTCGATCATTGGTCTGATAAGTGAAGAGTACAGGGGAACAATGACCTCACTTGATCTGGATGTGAATCCCTTCATGATCAGGTGGGCAATGTAGAAGGTCTTTCTAACCACTTTAGCAATGTGAGTGTCAAAAGAAAGGCCACTGTCAACCTGGGTCCCCAGGTCCCTGATAACCTCTTCTGTGCTTAATGGATTGCCACCTATATGGTAGCTTGGGGTTACCTTGTTTTTCCCGAAGGGTATGACTATACATTTTTTGGCATTTAACTTCAGGCCATGGCTCTGGCACCAGTTTTCAGTTTCTGTGAGACCCCTCTGAAGGATATCTGTGTCCTATGTACTTTCCACTATGGCGCCCAGTTTGCAGTCATCTGCAAACTTTGTCAGCCATAGTCCTCCTATGTTTGCCTGTACTTCTGAGAAGTAGATGCCGAACAACAGAGGGCCAAGGACTGAGCCCTGTGGGACCCCACTTGTGACCGGCTTGGAGTCTGACATGGCGCCAGCAACTCTAACCCTGTGGGTTCTGTCCTTTAGCCAGTTTGCAACCCATCTTGTGACATATGGGTTTACATTTAAGCTGGTAAGTTTCTCTATAATACCCGAGTGGGGTATTGTGTCAAAATCTTTTGCAAGGTCAAGGTAGGCTGTATGGACTGCCTTTCCCTCATCAATGGCCTTGGTGACTGTTTCGAAGAAGTCAACCAAGTTCAAAAGGCATGATCTGCCCTTGACAAAGCCAAACTGGGTCGGGTCCAATGTCTGCAAGTCCCCTATGTCTTTGTTTATGAGTTCCATTATGATCCTCTCCATAGCTTTGCAAAACCAGGCTTGTTAAGCTTATGGGGCGGTAATTTCCAGGGTCCGTAGAGGTACCGCCTTTGTGGAGTGGGACCACAGTTGCCGTACACCACTCCTTGGGCATGTATCCTGTGGTAAGGCTAAGATTAAACAGCTGCCTTATATGTGGGTTTAGTTCCTCGTTGAGTTCATGTAGCACACAGCCAGGGACACCATCCGGTCCCATTGATGCTGTGTTTTTAGCTTTAGAGAGAGCAGCTTTCACCTGCGCATTAGAGATGTCTGGGAGGCTACACTCCACTGGGATAGTTATCTCTCCTTTTGGGGGAGAGGGGGGTGAAGTTTGCACTGAACCTGTCTGCCAGTATGTTGGCAATGTCTGTGGGTTCAGTGATTTTTGTATCATTTTGGACTAATTCTGCACATATCTGGGAGTTTCTACCCAGGTTTCTAACATAGCTGAAGAAGGCCTTATGATTGTCTTTTGAATCTATTGCAATTTTCTCTCAAATTTGGCCTTGGATGATTTTATGAGTGCTCGTATTTTTTTACTAATAATGATCAAGGGTGTCTTCTCTTTTATGGATTTTGCTCTATCAGGTAACAGCTTTCTCCTCTTATTGTAAAGTTTGTTTATGGCTGGGGTCCACCAGACTGGACGTTTGCCCTTGGTGGAAAGAGTCTTGGTTTTATTAGGGATTGCCTGATCCATGCAGTCCTGGAGGTGTTCGTAGAAGGCATTTGTAAGGGCTTCCAGCTTGGATTGTGGTTTCCACTGGCTCGGGGCCTTGAAGGATACCACACCAGTCTTGAGTAGTGTGAAGTTTGCTTTAGAGAAGTTCTTCACTGTGGTCTTTTTGTTTGGGGTGGGGCGGGATGTGGATTTCCAGTGAGATAAGTTTGTGATCTGATCTCACCAATGAGGGATATACTTCCAGTGTGGAGCATTTTGTCCCCATGTTTGTGATGATGAGATCTAGTATATTTTCTCCTCTTGTGGGAACGGTGACTAGTTGTTCCATGGCATTTGAATTTATGAACTCCAGGAACCTTTGGGCTAGAAAGTTGGGGCTTGAGTAATGTTCCCAGTCTATATTCGGGTAGTTGAAGACACCCAATATAATGGTGTTTGGAGATACATTTATACCCTCCAGTGTCTTCAGGAAGGCTGTGTGGGGTTCCTGAGTTTGAGAGGGTGGCCTGTAGCATGCTACAAATTGTAGAGCAGTTTTGCCTATGGTTAATTGCACCTGGATGGTTTCCAATGCTTCATGCGTTGCCACCAACCTGGAGGTGTGGGTATCCTTGATGAATATGGATACACCCCCTCCTTTTGTGGTGTGGTCCGGGTTTTGGGGCCGGAAAGCATGATATGAGGTAAAACCTGATAGTGCCGGGGTGCTCTCAGGAGCCTTGAACCAGGTTTCAGTCACAGCACAGACATCGATGTTCTCCATACTGAGAAGGGCCTCGAGAGCGTGCATTTTGAGATTTAGACTTCTGGCATTGAGCAGCATTACCCTTAGTTTCTTCCCATTTTTGTTTTCTAGGGTGGTAGGTTTAGAATTTGAGCCTTGCCTAAAAAAGGCACTATGGGGGTGGCAAGAGCCTTAGCCAATATCCGGAATCCCAGGGGTGACAGGTGCAAGCCATCCCTTGCGAAGCAGCGTGGCTTGTCAAGCATGTCATCCCAGGCAGACAGTAGTATCCAGTAGATTTGCATTTTCAGTCAAATCTCTGATTTATGCCCTGGTTAATGCAACATTAACATTCTGAAAGAGTTAAAAAAAAAGCTTCAGTAGGCAGCACAATCATTTGTGGACTAAATATCCAATATTGTTACTTCAGTGCAACATAAGGGGGTGCTAAACTTTTGGGTGTGCCACCCTTTGGATGAGATGTCAATCCATGGCCCTATCTGCTTTAGTCAGTAATAGCACAGGTGGATGTAAAAAACCCACTTAAGAAAAACAGCATAAGCTGTCCAAATTTCCTCCTAGTCAGTATGAATACCATCTTGGGTCTCCCTAAAATGAAGCCATCAGCCTACCTTACAGACAAAAGATGTAGCATTTGATTCTCACATGGCATAATTAGCTAGGCTTAAAATGGCTCACAAAGGCAGTTAGCCTAGTACTAATCAAAGAAGCTTTAGAACAGCAGATATGGTGTAGTGGTATGTTGCTCTGACTATAGTGTGCAGGGTCCTGGGTTCAGGAGTTGGCAGTGATATAAGTGGTGGAAGGCCCATTGGTGTTTATATGGAGGCTACATTGCTTTGTATAGTATTAAAGTTATTTTTAAACTTCTAATGTGTTAAAATTGGTTTACTATCAAATAGTCGATGCTCACATGAAAGAATCATGTGAAATGTTGACTAAAAGTTTGAAAACATAATGTCGACAAGGTCAAAATGTTGTAAATGCACCTCCATTTGCAAATTTGACCTTGCACAACATTACTAGAATGCAGTCCTATGCTGCACAAAATGCAAATTGATTATTTTGCAGGGGGCAAACCCCCCTGCACCCCCCATGTGGGGCTGCTACCCCACACCCCCTGCAAAATATATAGTCCAACTCCGAGATTGCACTACAGTGGAGAAAAAGGTGCATTTCCTGATCCGTACTATACAGAGATCTTGTCAGAAGGCAGACCACATATGTGCGAATGCACACTGCATTCGCTAATCCACGACTTGAATGAATGAAGATTGACAACACGGATTCAGCCAACCAAATTTCGGACCCGTGTTCATCGGACCTTCATTCAGAATTATGATAGTAAACTGCTAAAATTAGTTACTATTAATCTGAGGGGATTGATCTCCCCATCAAAAGGCTCATCCTAAAAAAATGAGACTGCATAAAGCTGATATTGCCAATACAAGTTGTTAAAATAGCTAAGAAGCATACTCACTGTATGTGTGAAATATAAAAGGGCCTTCATTATACAGCCTATCAAATTCCTCAATAGGGGAAATTGTTATTTTTTAAGGACACATTGCACTTGAAACAAGATGTGTGTGTCAGAGACAGAAGTGGTGCACATGAATTTTATAGAAATTTATATCCCCCTGCAGGAAGATAAATGCAGGATCTTTTTATGTCTTTATCACAGACCAACCAGATTTTTTATTTGTTTCCTTCTTCAAAACTGAGTCCTTTATACAAGATGTGGACATAGTTTTCATGATAGTATGGTTGGTATTTCATAGTAGTATGTTGTAGTTTTGACTTCATTACTGGACAAAACTTCACAGAGGGCAGAAAAATACTTTCAGGCTCAGAAGGTGATATGCAACTACATTAAGAAAATAGGATTCAGAGATACATGGACAGAGCACTATGTATTTTTATCACCTAATGCCAAGCAAGGGAGTAAGTTAGATATGTGTTTCTGAAAATGTGAATCAGTGTGTGAAATTGGAAATATCTAAACTTCCCCATGCTTTGGTATAAATCATGATGTAGTCTTAGTAGAACGGAATATTATCGTGGATGTTGGGGAATGGAAACTGTAAAGGGCTGGCCCTTTCATTTTTTTCTGATGATGTTGCAAGAAGTATTTAAATGTGTGCCTTTCAAGACTTTATTCATATAAATCCTATGACCAGTCTAATTTTCCCTGACTACCTGTTCATAGTCTTGAAAATACATGCAACATTATTTATTTATTTATTTGCTTGAAAAGAAAGGCTCTAGGCTTTGGAGAGTTACAAAGATTGTCATGGTATGAGAGAGAGAAATTTCAGTTATGGTGGAAATATCAAAGGATCTGAGGCCCTTAGACCTTTGTAAAGCTAGTGTATGATCACACACATTAGTCTGCTTTGCACAACTGACATTGCAAAAAGTATAAACTGTGACATGCAACAAGTGTGTACCTGTGATATAACCCGGTGCTGTTGGACATGCTACACTTAAAGAAATCCCAATCCTCAGAGACACATGCTCCAGGGATCTAAACCTTGTCATCACAATGAACAAAACATGTTGGAGGGATAAGTTCCTGACCCAGAGACTCCCCAGACTCTGGAATAGACTGCCCATACATGTCAAGCAGAGCACCTCCTTGGCCCTCTTCAAAAAGAACCTTGATGATTGGATGGGAGATAGGAAATTCACCCGGGGATCACGTCAGTCACCCTTCTAGACAGGGGTTCAGGGAAGTAAATACTGTGGGAAGAAATAGCCAGGGAATTGTTATGGCTAGGCTTGCATAGACCCTGGGGCAGATAGCCTAGTACCAACCTATAAACCTTTACTGGGCTTGGTATTGCATTTGGAGTTGTACACATTCCATCAGGTGATTAACATCATTAACTGTATCAGGGTTTAGAGTTTGATAAAATAGATGATCTCTAAAAAGTCTGAAGTTTAATATTAAAATATAGAACAAGTACTATTGCTGAGTTTAAAGGCTAAAGTTAAAATATACTATTAATTAATAACTGAATTCAAACCTAACAGTAAACTCCGTTGATAATGGACTGTAATTTAATGTAGGGCACACGGTGAAACAGATAACATATTCTTCTTCAGACATAGAGATGAAACAGGAAATAAATAAATAAATGAATAAATGGACTTTTTAGAGTATAGTCTGCAACACAAATATTATTGTTATCATAAAGAAAAATAAAAAGAACGCACCAAAATTATGTAGTAGTTTTCTTACACAGAATGTGTTTTTTTTATGTGAAATCATTTCTGTTTTTCATTAAATTTATGTAAAGGACTGAAAATCTCAGATTAAATATGAAACACAACATATATCTCATTGTGTCATCAAATTATATGCTACATTACACATTTTCTTACTTACAGACTGCATTCAATAGAACATATATATGTACTTTGTGAGTATTTAACATGCAGAAAGGTTTTCTAAAGTAGAGCAATTTTCATTTTGACTGGACTTAGATTTCATTTGGAAATTAATCTTCAAAAGCAGGTGTTCCCCACATTTAAAGGCTGAGATCAGTAGGAGGCAGAAAGGTGTCACTTTTTCATCAATATGCATGAGACATCAATCAAAGACCAATTCTGCATTTTTTCCCCTCAAAGTAAATTTAGCACAGAACACTAACTGCTATAATAAATATAACTTGAGTGTTTTGTTTCCAGCACAATGAAGTAAGCACACGGAAACTGTATTTAATCCTCTATCCATTTAAGAAATAAAATAAGATTAGGTTATGTGGTAGATCATATCTTTTTGTTGGCTGGCAAGACCTAATATATATTTGCTCAACAACCCCCACCCCTACATTCATTTCCCCTTCTCATCTTCCCAAGTTCAGCTGTGATGGCCATTATGCCTCCACTTTGTCAGTCTAATGATTTTATCTTGAATGCTTTTTATGTAGTCATTTTCCCTTTAAGAAAATGTGAAAAATTGTGCATCTTGCATGGCTATACATTCCTTCATGCTCATCTAATATATGCTATTCACCTGCAACTATAGGAATTCTACTTTTCATGATGTTACTGTGTTATACAAACATTTTACTTCTGGCAATAGCACTAGATGGACATTAATTGTTACATTTTTATTAACTGGATACATATGCTCAGCAAAAAGGCTTGTTTGATTGCCTTAGTATAATCTAGGAGGTGAAATCAATACACCTGTAAGGAGAGTAAAAGTTATGTAATACTGAAACCAACAGGTACATGTGGAAGTTGCAGGTGTAAAATATCTTTTAAACATCACATGTATATATATATATATATATATATATATATATATATATATATATATATATATATATATATATATATAATAACCAATAATCTAATAAAACAATTAATACATTTGGTACATTAATTAATTAGAAACATTTGAAATCCTTAAAGCAATATAGCAGCCAACGACAATAAAACTCTCCAGTTAAATTCTGAATTCATACCCTTAGGGCTTAAAGTGTCAAACTTCAAAGTATAAAGTGCTTCTTTAAACAGTAACTTATTTTTTAGACATGAATCAAGGGGAACTTCATCAATTTTTTCTAATATTGTGCCTTGTAAACCCATCACAGAACTGTGATGTACAGCTTGAAAATGCATCGCTACTGAACTACATTCCTTCATATTACCTGTGTCCCTAATGTGTTCTAACAATCGAACTTTAAATGCTGTCTTAGTCTGTCCAATATAAATCTTCCCACAAGGACATCTTAGGGCATAAATAATACCTTGTGTATTACATTTAAAACTACCTGTAACTTGAAACTTTCTTCCATTTATATATTCAAAATTATTTACAACATATTTACAAGCCTTACACCTACCACACGTTTGTGTTCCTAAATATAAAATACTGGGAGGAAAGGCCACTGAAGGCATAACAAATTTTCCTCTAACTAGCATATTTTTTAAACTTCTTCCCACCCTATAAGATATTTTAAGTTGCTTAGGGAGGATGTACTTCTTTTTTAGATTGGAGAAAATTTCAATAATGTTGTTGTGTCTTTCGGCTTTTCCCAGTTAGGGGTCGCCACAGCGGAACTCCGGTCCGCTAATGATTTGCAGTAGATTTTTACATGCCGAGTTGCCAGCTCTGATGCACAACCTTCAATGAAGGTATGCCCATTCATGCATGTCTCCACACAGAAGACACTCTAGCTGAGAATCAAACAGGACAATGTCTTACTGTGAGGCGACAACGTTACCGCAGCACCACCACTGCAGTCCTAAATTAATCAAAATATCACTAAAAGGACTATAGGTAGTAGTAAAACATATTCATATTACCATTCACTGAATTGTGGTGTTTAGTTGGTTTTAATCTTCCTTGAAGGCTTGTAGCCGAGACGTCAGAAGCAAGTGCAATAAAAGATTTGGTGGTCACTGGTTTGTTGTTATATTTATATATCATTTTTTATTATTTTTTTGCGGTTTGTTATTTGTTCTTTATTGCCAGTGACCCCAATCTGGATTTACCCAGAGTGTTCTGAGATGGTTTGCCTGATTCACAGCAAAGAATGGGGAGTAATTTCCTTTCACACTGTACTTCAGAAGCAGCTACTTCTTCACGTGCAGAGGCTGTTATGGAATCTGGCAACAATGTATCTGAATCCTCCACTGCTTGGCAAAGATGGGAGGTGCAATGTAACGATCCTCTAGTAGATTCCTTCTCCACAGTTGGAGGAAGATGGACCACTACAATGATTCTAGAGACTAAGGTATTGTGTGAGTCTCTGGAAAAACTGTTACTTAAAGAGACTTCAGTTTTGTTGAATATCCAGAGTCTTTCTAAATATATTGAGCTGGATATCACTCCACGTGGCTTAAGAGAATTTAAAGACCCTTCTGCTCCATTTAATTTACAAAATGAAATAGACCATAATTTTCATAAACGGTGGGTACTTGCAGCCCACAAATGCTCTTTAGAATGGATTTCCATTTTGGTAGAGCGTGATAGGGTTAAACAGGGTGAGTTTCGTAAAGATATTAATTCTTCCTGCAATAAATTAATCACCTAAACTAACCCTCAGTTTTTGCATAAAGTTTTAAGTGACGTTAGTAATAAATTAATTGGTCATGAGCAGGAAATAATGGAAAGAAAGAAGAAGAAACTAGTGCGTGACATCCGTGACTGATAATGATAAACCCTTCCTCTTTAGAACCAATTGGAAAAGGACTTTCCGTCATGTGTCCTTAGAACATGGAAACATACAGACTGAACAGCGTTCCTTTTCATCAGCTGTGTCCACCAGTGAATCGATTTCTTCAGGGGAAAGTGGTAATGCTCGAGTAAATAATGCTATTAATTTTCCTTCTTTGTCCAAACCCCAGAACTCAGAGGGTATGCAGCAGACTTTTCGGAACTTCAATAATGGCCATGGAGGGTTTAATTCAAGAAAGCGGTAACATGAGGGACAATTTAATGGCAATGGACAACAGTACAATAACCAGCGTACTCAACCTCAACAGTACCAATATTCAAAGAAAGGGAAGTGGTAACTGCTTATCATATGTAATCAATTTATCTGGACAGTCATTGAGTGATGTAGAAATAGCTGTTTTAGAGTCAAGATTGAAATTTATACCTACTATGATACCATGCTTGCATGGAATTAAATGTGATGTTTATAGATTTGTTAGAAAGCTGGAGTTAAAATGTGTTTTTTTTTTTTTTTATACTAAAGATGAAATTTGTACAGATTGTGAAGTGGTTGATGAAATTGATACATTATCTGACAATGAATGTTTTTACTCATGTACTTCTGATGAATTGGTTAATGTATATTATAGGTTTGATACCATTAATATTATCTCTAATTATAAATGTATGCCTGTTATTAGTAATGATGTTATCAAATTATTTTATCAAATGTTGAAATTTTCTGTTGCTTTGGAAATTGATAGTTTTTTAAACAAACAAGTAATGTTAAATATAATCTTACAAAGGTGGAATGGGTTGCTTTGAAGAATCTAAGGGGAAACAATAATCTGATTTTCAAACCTGCTGACAAGGGTAATAGACTGTTGGTTTTAAATGTTCTTAGTTATTTGGAAATGTGTTATGTACATCTAAATAATGTAAATGTATATGAAAGAGTACATATTTTCTGTGTATATGTTAGATGAAGGACAGTATTTAGAATTAATCAATAAAAGGGCATAAGGTTAGGGTATTTTTCCAGGGAGGATGCCAAAAAGAAGTTTAGTATAGGCCAGGCCTGTATGGCCTGTTTCTATTGCTTGCCTAAAATACATAAAAATTTGTAGCATTCCAATGGGCGCCCTGTTGTTTTAGGCAAACAATACTTTTTATACAATATGGGCTGTATATTACATCATCTATTACTGCCAAAACTTTTGTCTTTACCTGCTTATGTTAAGGATGTGTTTGATTATTTAGAAACAATTAAAAATGTGCCTTTATAATGAAAATATGTATTTCATCACATTTGATGTTAGTAGCCTTTATACAAATATTTCACATACATTTGGTATGGAGGCAGTAAAGTTTTTTTTAGGAGAATGCCCTGTTACTGAATAATTTATTTTGGAATTACTGTATTTCTGTTTATGTAATAATTGTTTTTAATTTAATAAGGATATATTTAAACACCTGCGAGGTACAGCTATGGGGGCAGCATTTGCCCCCTCCTATGCAAAATTGAGTATAGGATTATTTGAGTATGAATATATATATATATATATATATATATATATATATATATATATATATATATATATAAAGCTGATTTCTATGTTAGGTTTGAAAACATTATGCCCACTTTTATAGATGATCTTATTTTCTTGTGTGAGGGCAGAGAAAATGAAGTGGACAGTTTTGTGGACTTTTTACAAATGAATAGGTTTGGGCTTAAATTTGATGGTGTACAGCAAGGTAAACAAGTCTCCTTTTTAGATGTAGATCTTGATATCTCCAATCACTGGGGCCTACACACTAGGGTACATAAAAAGTTCGATGGTGATATATATTATTTGAAAGCTACGAGCTGTCATCTCCCACAAACAATAGATGTTTTACCTTTTGGGGAGTTAATTCATATACATAGATTATGTAATGTTGATTCTGAGTTAAGAGAGGAAATTTCTAATACCTGTAATATGTTTTGTAGTAGAGGTTATAGTAATCAAGCTATCTCTAAAGTGGTTTCTAAAGTTAAGGATAGATGGAATATAACATCAGTTAAGCCATTTAAATATGGCAGTAATTCAGTGAATGGTAATATGGATAAATATTTTACTACTACCTATAGTCGCTTTAGTGATATTTTGATTAATATAGTCAAATATTATTGGAATTTTCTCCACTCTAAAAAAGAAGTACATCCTTGGCTCCCTAAGCAACTTAAAATATCTTATAGGGTGGGAAGAAGGTCTTACAGTCCCTGAATGTATAAGCAGGAAATATGTGCACCATAACTGAATAAGGCATCTGATAGTCCTTTATAAATGTTTTATAATTAGTTCAGCGGTGCAACTTTATGTATACGAGGTTTGATGCATCTTATTATGCTAACAGGAATAAAAAAGTTTATAGCCTCGTGATTGATCTTAAAATTAGGTGAGGGAAGTTTAGTTAAATATGTGCACAAGAGTTGATTATGAATAATATATGAGTGCACAACCAGTGAGATGTATATATTACAATTGCAATAATGTATTTGATAGCTTGTCCACAATTATCGTAGATTCCTATTTTTTACATATACGATAATTGATGCATTTTATTATGCCTATAAAAGTCAGTATGTCTGTTATTTAGATGTTTATTATGAAGGGTTATGACTATTACTATGTAACATATAGCCGTAACGGCTTAGGACCCACGCTAGTACGCATCAGCGTGTTTAGGGTTTGTAGCGGAAGTAACAGAAGTTGACGGAGAGCACGGGAACTCTATGGAGGTGCTACAGTCTTTAGAGTTGCATTTCGTTTTATTTTTTATTTTTTGTGATGGAAGTGGGAAAGTTGAGCGTTATGGGTTGACACAGCGTTTAGGACTGGAATTATGCTGTAAACAGTGAAAGGATAACGTACGATGGTATGTCGCCCTGATGAACTGTTATGTAAAATGTGCTATAAGGATTAGATTCTTTATACAATTTCCAGAGGTTGTTTTTAAACAGTTTTTAATTTCATCAAGTTGGTTGTTATGTAGTGTAGACTGTTTTTTAATATATGCTGATTTTAAATGATGTTTCCGTTACATGCAATGATGTGTGCAGTAGCGCTTTAAATGTAAAATTGAAGTGATAGAGGCACAATTAAGTGCGGCAATCAGATTAAGCACATGGTATATGAATAACTGTAGTTGAAACAGTTGTGTTTATACGTCTGATGAAGCGGGAGGACCCGTGAAAGCGCTTACGTTGTCTTTTTTGTGTGTTTTTACTGTTGTCTACATTAAAGCAGACTATCGTTAAGTGGTTCCTTGGATTTATTATAAGCTGAATTTCGTCAGAAAACAGAAGACTGTTTTTTATGCTGCACTTTGCTGTTGGGTTCATCGTTTATCTCATATATATATATATATATATATATATATATATATATATATATATATATATATAAAGCTGATTTCTATGTTAGGTTTGAAAACATTATGCCCACTTTTATAGATGATCTTATTTTCTTGTGTGAGGGCAGAGAAAATGAAGTGGACAGTTTTGTGGACTTTTTACAAATGAATAGGTTTGGGCTTAAATTTGATGGTGTACAGCAAGGTAAACAAGTCTCCTTTTTAGATGTAGATCTTGATATCTCCAATCACTGGGGCCTACACACTAGGGTACATAAAAAGTTCGATGGTGATATATATTATTTGAAAGCTACGAGCTGTCATCTCCCACAAACAATAGATGTTTTACCTTTTGGGGAGTTAATTCATATACATAGATTATGTAATGTTGATTCTGAGTTAAGAGAGGAAATTTCTAATACCTGTAATATGTTTTGTAGTAGAGGTTATAGTAATCAAGCTATCTCTAAAGCGGTTTCTAAAGTTAAGGATAGATGGAATGTAACATCAGTTAAGCCATTTAAATATGGCAGTAATTCAGTGAATGGTAATATGGATAAATATTTTACTACTACCTATAGTCGCTTTAGTGATATTTTGATTAATATAGTCAAATATTATTGGAATTTTCTCCACTCTAAAAAAGAAGTACATCCTTGGCTCCCTAAGCAACTTAAAATATCTTATAGGGTGGGAAGAAGTTTAAAAAATATGATAGTTAGAGGAAAATTTGTTTTGCCCTCAGTGGCCTTACCTCCCAGTATTTTAAATTTAGGAGCACAAACGTGTGGTAGGTGTAAGGCTTGTAAATATGTTGTAAATAATTTTGAATATATAAATGAAAGAGAGTTTCAAGTTACAGGTAGTTTTAAATGTAATACGCAAGGTATTATTTATGCCCTAAGTTCTGTGATGGGTTTACAAGGCACAATATTAGAAAAAATTGATGAAGTCCCCCTTGATTCATGTCTAAAAAATACGTTACTGTTTAAAGAAGCACTTTATATTTTGAAGTTTGACACTTTAAGCCCTAAGGGTATGAATTCAGAATTTAACTAGAGAGTTTTATTGTCGTTGTAGTTATATTGCTTTAAGGATTTCAAATGTTTCTAATTAAACCGAAACAAGAAAAGAAAATGAGCAGGCGATGGAATATCCAACTGTTTATTGTACATGTTGTTTTTTTACATTAACAAAATGTAACTCAATTTAATAACATAATATATTTCAATGCGACACATTTACGCAGTACACACTTTATTTATTATCATTATTTTTTTTATTTTTTATTTAACAATGGTCTATTTTTAATCATCATTTACCATCCCAATTGTGTTTGTATTTATTTTTTGTCTTGGGTTGGAAATGGTAAACTTTTTTATTAACCTTTTTTTAGATGCTTAAGACTATCATTTGGGCAACATGGTTTAATTAGTCAATGTTGCTTTAAACGCTTAATGCTGCATGACATCATGTTCTTGGGCTGGCCCAGCCCATTGGCTCAGCAGGTTTGTGTTAGGTTTTTAAACTGGGAAGTGAATAGTTTTTACTTGTCTGAAGAAGCTGAAGTATTTTGTTCAGTGAAAGCGCTTACATACAATAAATAGTTGGATATTCCATTGCCTGCTTGTTTTCTTTTCTTGTTTCGGTTTTGCCAGTTTGGATTTGCGTTTTTTAAATGTTTCTAATTAATTAATGTACCAAATGTATTAATTGTTTTATTGTAAAATATCTGTTCACTGACCTTTTGTTAGTCTTTCACTTTTCACCAAAAATGACTGTTCAATCCCAGCTCTGTGTTGTAGAGATATGCAGATCTGACTGCAAGCCACACGACCCAAGATAATTAGCACCTCAGTCACTCAAGGAGAAAGGTAGAAGAGGGCTTATATCATCAGACAGTACCTGCTCACCCATCCTAGGTGGTGGGAGTGGGTCTAACCTCTGTCATGTTCATACCTAGTGAGACAGATTTTTATAGTATACAGCATTTAGGACATGTGTTTAATGCTGGCCAGCCAGGTTTGTGTGGTAGCCTTCATTAGGCACATATGGGAATGTTTATCCGCATAAAAGAAGGCATTATATACCTTTTGTTTCATAAGTACACAAATCAGCAGCTGTGAAATGGCTAGGATCATAATAGAGAAAATCAGTGATGGCTTCCTAGATGATAGCCTTCAAGGTTGTTTCTTGCCCCTCTGGGGAATAAATGGAACACAAAATTATGAAGGCTGAGGGTTCAAAGGCAGCAGGGTAGAAAACTTCTGAAAAAAAAAACATTAAAAGCCGAATTTGAATTATGCATTTTCTGCTGATGGTTTGCAGTTACTATACTTTTTCATGTCATTTGATAAGCTGGGACAGCACTTCTGGAGTGGCAAACTATAGTAGTGGTCCCCATTTTCAAGAATAGGAAAAGAATGTGTATATATTCCACTTGTAGAACTGTCACACTTCTTAATGTCCCTAGGAAAGTGTAGGCCAGGATCCAAAAAAGGAGACTTTGTCAACAAACGAGACTTTGATTAAGGAGGAGTAATGTGGTGACCATTTGGGTAGTGAGACAGCTCATGAAATCAGGGTCCTGCCAAGTATTCCTCAAAGGATCATGGAAGTTCCACTGACCTCTTCCAGATGTGTGCTGTGGACATGGAAGAAGCATATGGACATGTATTCCTAAACATCTTATGCCCCGGAATGCTCCTGAATGCCATTTGATGCCTCCATGTTAGGAGTGATAGTTGTGCACTTGTTCCCACCATTAAGCTGAATACATTCAGAGTTGGCATGGAACTCCAGCAATGAAATACATAGTCTCCTTCCTATTTATGAATGCCGTGGCTAGGATATCAAGGCACAGACAATCTTTTAAGATCAGCTCCAGTACTTATTATTAATGGCCACCCCTCCAGGCATGTCTAAAGGCCAGTTCCCTGTGCTTTCTCCTGTTAACCTGGTGAACTTTGGGCATCTTGAGGCAATGTAGCAACTGCCTCCTGTACACCAACAACCCTCTCCTCTTACCTCCCAACACTCAGACTTGTGAGAGATGCACTTATATATCCAAGCTGGAAGTCATACACTTTCCAGCCAAGACCGGAATAGCAGGTCAAGAGGAGAAGGTCATCACTTGCACCACACCACATGGAACATATAGCCCCCCAGAACACACACCAGCACTGCCTTCGCATAAAAACACAAACCACACATCCACATTCGCATAGAGTCTCAATAAAAATCTACCCAAACAGCAGAGACCTCCAAGTCAGAAACGCACTCAACCACCACAACACAACACTAATCACGAAACACATAGCTCACCTAAACAGTGTGCCATTCAACCAAAGCTCCTAAGGCAAAACAGCATGCCCAGCACACTAGTCATAGGTGACTCAATAGTGAGGCACACTGATGTCCCACTCACTAGGTTGAATAAGGAGAAAGTAACAGTCAGCTGACTGTCAGGTGCCAGGATCCGCCATGTAAAACACGCGCTCAGGTCCCTCAACAACAGGTAAAATATGACTCTGTCATTGTACATGTGGGTGTGAATGACCTGAGACGTACCTCTCTCGACTACATGAAAAGAGACATGGAGGAGCTCTCGGATTATGTAGCCCAGGTGGGTACGACCCTAGCCCTGAGCAGCATTCTACCATCACCCAGAATGATAACACAGTACAAGCAGAAAATGATTGATTTCAACAATTGGCTAAGTTTCTGGTGTCATTCTAAGGGGATCCAGTATCTGTCTGCCTTGGATGACATGATTGACAAACCTCAATGCTATGCCAGAGATGGCCTTCATCTGTCACCCCTGGGCTTCCTGATACTGGCCAAGGCTCTTGCCACCCCATAGTGCCTTTTTTAGGTGGTGTTCCAAAGACCAAATTACCATCATAACAGCTACAAACAAATGCAATCTGAGGGTCATGCTGCTCAGCGCTAGAAGTCTAAATCTCAAAAAGCACTTCCTCGAAGCACTCCTAAAAATGGAGAACATCGACATTTGTGCTGTGACAGCGACCTGTTTTAAGGCAGCAGAAAGCACCCCGGCACTACCAGGCTATAACTCATTCCATACCTTTTGGCCCCAGAACTTGGACCAAAGCTCCAAAGGTGGTAATGTTTCTGTATTCATAAAGGATGTGAACATTTCAGACTGGTAGCCCAACATAATGCATCAGAGATATTTCAGGTGCAGCTAACATTGGGTAAGACAGCAATTCAGGTTGTAGCTGGTTATAGGTCCCCAACCATGTCCCAAGAGACTCACTCCACGTTCCTAAACACCCTGGAGAATATTAGGGTCCAACCGAACACACTCATACTGGGTGACTTCAACTGCCCCTCCATTAACTGGAAAAACTACTCATGTACCAATACACTTGCCCAACATTTCCCAGAATTCATTAATTCCAGTGCCATGGACCAGCTTGTTCATACCCCCACTAGAGGTAGCAACATCCTTGATCTGGTCATTACTAACATGGGCAGCCATTGCTCTACACCAATAGTCAACTCCTCCCTGGTTAGATCTGACCACAATTTATTTTTTTATTTATTTATTTATCATTTGTTGACCGGGAAAGTCCGACTAGGTTCCACATAGCCTGTTTTCAGCCCTCCCTCCCCTGCAAAGGTAACCACCATGAAAAACTTCTCCAAAGCTAACTTTGGGCTCCTAAGAACAGAGGTGGCTAACCTCACAGCAACCATGCAAATGGAGAATAGTTGCATGACCACCGAATCATACACCAATGCATTATATGAACACATACACAAATGCATGGATCTTGCCATACCCAATAGAACCAAGACTCTCTCCTCCAAAATAATAAACCCAATCTGGTGGTCCCCTGCTATAAACAAATTCTACAACAGAAGGAAGAAAATGATGTGGAATAAGGTGAAGTCCCAAGACTCCAAAAACTTGCTTATCAGCCTCAACAAAAAAGCTGAGATCCCTCATCAAATCCTCTAAAGCTAGCTATGAAAACAGAATTGCAGCAGATAGTAAAGACACTCACAAGGCCTTCTATAGTTATGCAAAGAAACTCCACGGCAATACCCAGATTTGCTCTGAGCTACTGCACAATGGTACCTCCTACACCAAGCCAACAGATATTGCCAATATACTGGCTGACAGATTCAGTGCCAACTCCCCACCCCACAAAGGACCAATCATAATACCAGTAGATTGCCAGGCACCCAGTATTACTGCTGCACAGGTTAAAACAGCACTGTGTTCAATCACAGCCTCACCTCAGGCTTTGTCCCTACTGAATGGCGCACTGCTATAGTCATCCCTCTCCACAAAGGAGGAGTGGCTATAGACCCTGGGAACTATCTCCCCATTAGCCTGACAAGTCTGATATGCAAAGCTATGGAACGCATCATCACGTACCTAATAAACAAGGATATAGGGAATCTATAAGCTCTGGATCCCACACAGTTTTATTTTGTGAAGGGTAGATCATGCTTGCACAACTTGGTCGACTTCTTTGAGTCAGTCACTAGAACTGTGGATGAAGGCAAAGTGGTCCATGCAGCCTACCTTGATCTGGCCAAAGCCTTTGACACCATTTCCCACTCAGGAATCATAGAAAAACTCACTAAGCTAGGCATCAGCCCCTATATCAGTAGGTGGGTTGCAAACTGGCTCACAGATAGAACCCACAGTGTGAAAGTAGCTGACTGCAAGTCAGACTGCCAAACAGTCACGAGTGGAGTCCCACAGGGATCAGTCCTGGGTCCTCTCCTGTTTGGTATGCACTTCTCAGAAGTCCAGTCCAACATGAAGGGACTCTGGCTGACATAGTTCGCAGATGATTGCAAGTTGTGTGCCATTATTAACTCCCCAAGTGATGTTGACATCCTACAGAAAGGCCTCACTGAGACCAGTGACTGGTGTTAGGACCATGGCCTTAAGCTCAATGCCAAAAAATGTGTTGTCATCCCCTTTGGGAAAAATCCAGTTCTTATGAACTACCACGTTGACAGTAGTCCACTGAATGCAGAAGGCATTATAAATGATCTGGGAACATAGGTTGACAGCAACCTCTCTTTAGACCACCACACTGCCACTGTGGTCAGAAAGTCCTTCTATGTGGCACATCTCATTACTAAGTGTTTTGCATCCAGGAAGAAAGAGGTCATTGTCTCCCTCTACTCTTCCCTCATTAGGCTAGTCATCGAGTACAATGCCCCATTTGGCAGGTACCTCACTAGACACCTGCAACAACTGGAGAGGCCACAAAAGTACCTCACAAAGAGGATCCTAGGCCTTAAACCCTTGTCCTATATGGACAGACTAAAAAAACTCCAACTATTCTCTGTCTCATATCGCCTACTTAGAGGTGATCTCTGCTTGACTTATAAAGCCATGTCTGACCCAGCTCTGTTAGAAATGCTACATCTAAAGAAATCCCAATCCCTCCACACCACATGCTCCAGAGACATCAACCTCATTACCACAATGAACAGAATGTGTTGGAGAGGCAGGTTCATAACCCAGGTCTGCCGTGCTATGGAATAGACTTTCCATACATGTCAAACAGAACACCTCACTGGCCCTCTTCAAGAGAAAGCTTGATGAGTGGATGGGAAATAGAAAATTCACTCCATGAATCATTCCAGTGGGTTTACTCGACAGAGGCACTGGAAACTAAGTTCGGGTAGCAAAATGCCATGGTAATCCTATGGGCTAGGCTTGTAAAGGCTCCAGGGCCATTAGCCTAGTACACACCTATGAACCTATGAACCTATAAGAGGCTATAATCTTTGTTGATTGTAAATGATGGTGTCCTCTTGTCCATCCATGGCACTGACATGAAGGATGCAATTTGTTGCTGAATATAAAGTGTTTGGGATGAAAATCAGTACCTCCCAATCAGGGAACCTGATTCATTCATGAAAGAGGATGGATTATACTATTTAGTTGGGAGGAGTTAACGTATCTTCGAGTTTTATTCACAAGTGAAGGTTGAGGAGATTGGAAGATTTGCCAGTTGACAGGCACAGCAGTAAGAGTACTAAAGCTGATACTGTGCCGGTCTCTGGTGAAGCAAGAGCTGAATAACTGAATGACCATCTTAATGTACAGTTCAGCTTATGTCTCCGTCCTTGCCCGTGATCATAACCTTTGGGTAGTGAGTAAAGGAATGGGACTGCAGATAAAGGTGACAGATATTGGTGTTACCCTTGTAGAGTACCTAGGCTTGTGCTTAATGGCATTGTGAGGAGCTCCACATCTCAGGTCCAGAGTGCAGGCACTCCTCTGTCAGATTGCTAAGATTCATTTGACATGGTTTTGGCATACTGTGATGATACCATCTAAGTGTCTTTCATGGAAGTGATACTAAGCGTGGTCCACTGGAAATAACAAATGGAGATGTACAAAGGGTTGTGAAGGAAAACTTAAAAGCAGCAGTCAGTAGAGCTCCCAGTAACTATTTTACTTACTGAAAAATACTGCCGATATAATTTTTTAGGAGACTATAACACTATGGACACCTTAGATTACATAGCAGACAGGGTTTGGGAATAATGCTCAACGGAAAGAAAATAAGATGTGACGATACTTACAAATGGCTAGCAACTAGCATTATGGAGGAAAGATCAGACATTAGCCAAAAAGTAAACATCTTAAACTAAATTAAAAAAAATGACTTTATCTAACTTGTAAATCACAACTCATAAACAGAATGCTAAGTGAATGCTTTGAGACCTGCCCTGTGTACTATTTGCAATAGTTCATGATAACAAATGCAAACTACTCCTTACTCTAGCATTAATTGCTGTGGTGTAGCTAGTGAGCTCCAAGAAACACAAAATTGAAATTATGCCATGAGACCATTCAGAATTATCAAATGTTTTATATTGTTTACTTGTAATCTAGTTACATATAGTAGCATCAGTGCAATTAATTAAGTTAATTTCCTGTATTTCTGGTGACTAAGTAGCAGCAACATGCAAGGTAGTCTAGTACTACCGATGGCTGTGATATGTGCACATTCAGTTCGGTTTAAAATATAACATCACTTTTACAATTGTTCTTATGTAAATTTGTAAACATTGTCATGCATATCTTATTTTATGTAATTGACAAGAAGCATATGACAATCCAGAATGACTGCATGCGCCAAAACTGAACTGCATCAATATCACTTACAGATGTGTAACTACCAAAGTAGTTCAGTGGTCAGTGCAGAGGTTCGCAATGCAGAATAATAAGTGCAAGGCACGCCAGGCATATTAAATAACTCAAATTCAGATTCAAACACTTGAAATATAAAACTAAACTTAAATTAAAAACTATCTATATAGAGTTTAAGGAGTGTATCTAAGGCATGCTTATATTTATAGAGTGAAACAGGCATAGTAGACTAGTTACCTTAAAGTGAGCATGGACAGTCATTTCACCACTATGCATGTTTTACACAGAACGTCATCAGGTATTGACAGGATTAAAAAGAAATTGCAAAATGCAATATCTGCAATAGAACTTCAACAAAAGTTATTATATGCAATAGAAATGAATACTTGTGAAGAAGAGTTATGTTAAATAAAATTGTAATATCAGCCAGGGTTGTTACCGTTACCTACTGTCCTAGTATAAGTGCAGAGATTACGTTTCTGAAGGAGGTAGACCACTTTCTATGGGATGACACATAGATTAAGTCACTAATTACATGGTTGTACAGCTTGGCAATGCCATAAAAAGGGCCAGTGTATGACATCTGTCTTTTTTACAAAACAATTGCATTTTAATCCAATACATTATTGCTACCTTAATTCCTGCTTATCACCTGTTGTATATTTTCTCACTGACATGACCAAACAGTTTTAATCACTTTTGCTGTAGTTAAATTTCTAATGCAAACCAACATCTGGCATTAATAGATGTGTGTTGTTATTGAATCCAATCATAGATGTGCTCTCCCGATGGCCATATTTACTGTAGGCAATTCTTGAGATGTAGCATTATAAGTAAGAATGCTGAAATAAATATTACCTTTTTCCTGATGTTATAGTTTTTTTTATTCAATCCAAACCTCTTTTAAACCTTATTAAATAATGTGAATATCTGCAAGTGCATTAAGTATTTCTTTCTTAATGACTCACTGCCTCTCTTTTCAATGTCTTCATCATATTACAGTGATGCAGCTGTTAACATTGTCATCTCACAGCAAGAGATTCTACAGTTCAATTCTTAGCTGGAATGCCTTCTGTGCAGAGTCTGCATGTCCTCACTGCATTCGCATGGGTTTCCTCTGGGTGCTCTGGTTTCCTCCCATATTCCAAATACATGCATCTGGAGCATTTCTCTCCTGGCCTCCTGTGAAAATAGGCTCTGTCCTAGTTGGACTTTCCCAGTCAACAAATAAATATTTTGTTTTTATTTATTATTTTATTTATTTATGTTTTGTTAAGCAGGATGATGCCCATTTCACTGGATGCCTGGAAGCATTCCGTAGTTAAGTGCCTTGCTCTATGTGAGAGAGAAATCAAATAAATAAAAGAGTAAAATATCTGTTCTCAGTTGTGTTAATCAGATGTACAAACAAAAATAAGTTAAAATGTTATATGTGCTAGTATTTCTGCCACTGAGTAGGACAGAGATGGATGTCTGTAACATGAAACTAACTACCCTCTTTTCTATATATCTAAGTGCTTCATGTAAGTTGTGCGTAGTTGCATAACTATGTTAGATGCACAGTATGCTGGATAATCGGAATACAAACATCTCACCTGCATTACTTTACTAAATATGTCACATGTCTATTATTTAGCACAGTGTCAACTATCCTAATAATTTGAAGGGCAGGTGCAAAGTCAACAGTCTGTACATTTGTAAATTTTTCTGATGAAATATTACAGCACATTTTGACAGGTTAGAGCATATAACACATAAAAAAGCTCATCAACTGCATTAGGCAAACATAACTTATGTCAAGCACATTAAGTCAGCAAGTTTTAACTGCAGTTTAATGAGGTGTGAGGATTAACTCATTATTTTTTATGAAAGACACCCTTCAGTTGGAACTTGCCAGAGATAACAGAACGTCATTCTTGTCCACAAGTGCATGTTTTATAATGAAGTTGGGAAAGGGAAATATCAAAGGGAAACTATGTCCTGTGTACTTACAGGATAGTTTCTGTAAACATATAGCTTAATTGTTTGCTGTAACCTAGTTACACATTGATAAGGACATTAAGGTAAAATGTAACTGTAGTTTTCGAATTAATAACTATTCAAACACGTTCGCATCCACCTAGTGTTTAATAATTATCCTTCATTTCCACATGGATTTTGACTAAATATTAGCCTGAAAAAGTTAAAATGATACCTTGAAATTATCAGTAATAGACTTGTACTCAGTCTTTTACTGTGGATGCTCCAAGTGAAAATTATGTCTTGATATATATATATATATATATATATATATATATATATATATATATATATATATATATTTAAATAAAAATAATATTAATGCTATGAATGCAACTGCAACACAATTCTTGCAATGAATGAGGTAAGTGCTCATTCTAAAACCTTTTCATATGGTCAAAATGTGTAACTTACTTGGAATGTGTATTTTTCATATAATGATTTTAGAAAGTACTCCTCAGGTCAGGTCATTTTCAGGGATTGCAGGCAAAGAACATAGGGTCATAGGATCAGAGGAGGTTACTAGGCTAATGGCCCCAGGGCCCTTACAAGCCTAGCCAAATTCACCTTGTGCTCACAAGGGTGTCTGGTCCAAGCAGATTCCAAAATCAGCACCTCTTTTAGGGCATCAGAGGCACTCTACCAGTTTCTGGAAAGTGACTCAGTAAGTTTTACAAAGAAACTATATCAGGTTGCAAGGCATAGACAGAAAGATAAAGAAGATAGTCAAGCACCCTTCATAAGGGATGCCAGCAACAACCTGCTCACCAGTCCACATGACATCAAAAGCAGATAGAAGGAATATTTCCAGCAGCTTCTGAATGAAGAAAACCCCACAGATGCTGTACGGCGCAGACACAACCTATGATGAAAGAAGAAGAGGCGCTCACCTTAGCAGACGTAAGAACAGTGCAAGGAAAATAAAGTCAGGGAAAGCAGTAGACTCAGATGAGATCACAGTAGATATGATAGATGCTGGGTGAGACAGGGGAGAAATGATTTTTGAGGATACTTATAGCAGTTTGAGGAGAATGAGATATCCCAGATGACTGTAGAATAAGCATACTTATGCCAGTGAACAAGCACAAAGAAGACATTCACAACTGTGAGCAGTACAAAGGTATCAAGCTCCTGTCACATTGCTTGAAAGTTATGGAGAGTGATTGAGAAACGAATACACAGAGTAGTAGAAAGTAAGATGGGAGATGAGCAGTTTGGATTCAGATTAGGATGCAGCTTAACTGTCTTGATGTTTGCAGTGAGACAGATAGTTGAGAAGAAGCTATAGATGAGGAAAGAGTCCAACTGGGTATTCCTAGACTTGGAGAAAGCATATGACAAGGTCCCAAGGAAAGATGATTTGGGCAGTACTGCGGTGGTTCAGAGTCCCAGAAACATTGATAGAATTAGTGCAGACTATGTACAAGTACGCAATTACTCAAGTATGAAGAATGTGCGATCCCACAGAGGGGTTCCCAGTGGGAGTGAGCATGTACCCGGGTTCAGCTCTGAGCCCACTCATGTTCATACTGGTGATGGACTACATTAGCAAACAGGTCAGAGAGGAGAGATCAAGAAAGTTTCTGCATGCAGACAATGAAGCATTACAGACTCTGAGTAAGAACTTCAGGAAAGGATGGGGGAATGGAATGCAAAACTGAAGGCACATGGGATGAAACAAAGTACAGATAAGACAGTGGTAATGGCAGCAAATTGGGGAAATCAGAAGAAGGTGAAAAGTGAAATACAAGGGAAGATAGTATAACAGGTTAATAGCTTCAAGTATCTGGGAGGGGTGGTTGAGGAGAAAGGAAGTCTGAATGAAGAGGTTAAGGCTAGAATCAGAGGGACTGCAGCCAACTGGTGTACAGTCTCATGTGCAGTGAATGACAGAAGAATGCCAAAGAAGCTGAACATAATGTGTAAAAGACAGTAGTGCGACCAGTACTACTGTATGGCACAGAATCCGGGTCAATAAAGGCAGACCAGATGAGAAAGCTATAGGTGATGGAAATGAAGTTGCCTGAGAAGAGTTGTAGGATGCACACTAAGGGACAGATGAAGAAATGAGGACATAAGAGCAGAAGATAAAGTAGCTCCAATTGCAGAAAAGATCAAGGAGAACAGACTATGGTGGTTTGTACACATGTACAGAAAGGAGAAGGCAATTTGGTGAAGAAGATTTTGGACAGACAGGAAGGACAAAACGAAAATGTCCAGCAAAGAGGTGGATAGGTTTTGTGAGATAAGATCTGTGACAGTCAAGCATGAGTGTTGAAAAAGACAGAAGTATGGCATTGAGTTGAGAGGGATGGTGACAGTTAGCATGACACCCCTATCCCATGTAGAAAAAATAGGAAAGGGGGGGTTTGGTGATAATAATGATGAGTGCCGAAGTTTTTACTCCAGATTAGCCCACAAATGCAGTAGATCATAATTCAGACGTGAATGTTGGTCTGCACTAAGACCTGATGTATCTGTTGATTGCACTTTCTGACACCTTGCACCTGAGACAGCAAACCTGTTCAACCCACCCCAGTTTCACCTCTGACTGCCTTTAGCAAACATCTGCGGATTCAAAAACATGCATTTAAAATGTTCTCACGCCGCATCTATGATATTTCTTCATAGCCCTGGGTACATGAGGGGGCACTAGATTCCAGAAAATCAGCAACTTTGTGTATGAGACTATGAAAACTTTAGCTGTACAAGCTGCATGAATGTCAATTACCCAGCTAGTTTAGATGGCAGGCATTTACTAGTTTGTATATAATACTTTCATGAATTGTCATATTGAGTCAACCCCTGAGTCAGTGCCAGCAGCTCAACTGACTGAACACTTGTCTGTGGTACTTAAAGAGCAGACGAGTGTGGATTCTATTCCCAGACTACATTCCACAATGCATTTCCTCATACTTACACTGTAATGCAGCATAGGGCGAGTGCGCTTCTGAGGTACTGTCCTTCTGATGAAATTCTTAACTGATTTTTCATTTAGTTGTTGCTAGCCCTGGTGGATGTGAAAATTCTGTGATACTTATAAAGAATTAATATGGATATCTTCCAGCTGTCCAAAAGTTTCCTTAGTTGGTATGAACATACCACTTTGCGTCACCTCTGAAAACTGGCCGCACATCTTGCCAGACAAACCTAATCAACAATCAATAAATTATACATATTCCCTGCAGGGCTGTATCATGCAAGCATCATCTTATTTATTTATTTTTTTGCTTCAGTAAACAGAACTTCCTTATTAGTACCGGACAGCTTTTTCATTTCGCATTTCTTCATACCTGCATGCCTAAAGCCTTGCCTAGTGTAGCTCATTTACAAAGAGTGAAAAAAACACTTTTATAGATGATCTTGTTTTTAAATTGCAGGTTTGTAGTTAGCTGATTATCTGTGGTCAGACTTGTCATTTAACAAGAAGAGCAAGGAGCATGACTAGCAGGCCCTACTCACTATTTTCGTGAATAATATCTAATCTGATTATTTTTCTCATTCTGTATATTCAATATTCCCTTTATAGGTATCACCTCTATGCCTCTCAGTCCCTGAGCATTAAGAATCATAGAAATGCCCTTCAAAAATCATAGCAGAGGGTCAGAAAAAGAAACCCTTTCTTATTTTTCACAATATATATACTAGACCCTATGTAGTTAATTACAGAGAATTTTATATGGGTGGCATGCATTCATAAACAGGTCTGACTTTATGAGAAATGTAAGTATACTGATGAGAGCAAGAGAAAGAGAGTTAAAACCACAGCACTTACCAGCAGTTGAGAGGTATGAATTTATCTCCATGTTCCCTGATACCAAATATTTGTATATGGAATACAGTGTATACAGTCTGCATGTGATTATGTTTCATTTCCATCACAAGTTTATTTTAACACTGGCACATTTCATCAAAAACTATTCTGTTAAAACCACGTTTTATCAAAGTACATTTCACTGAAAATGTCCTACACAATCAACATAGCTACAAAAGCTTTTTTTTTTTGTAAGAGTAACCTCTTTACACCACCCACATAGGGTGGAGAGATTTTGCAACCTTACACCCCTCGAACATAAATATACTAACTCCGCAGTCACACAACTGCAGAGAATAGAGAATGTTAATGTCAAGATGAATCACTACTGGTGCACATACTTAAACTTCTAAAGGTCACGGCACAACACAACAGAAAATAATAGCAAGGTGCAAATACTGATCATCACTAATTTGCACTGTTAATTCCTATGATCCACAAGGTCACCAACAGTCATTTGTATACCATTAAACAGTTTTCAATAAAATGTATTTTGATGAAATATGGCTCTTTGAAATGAGTTTTAGACTAAATGTGCCGCAATTTTTTTTAATCAATGAAATGAACTTGAGATGAAATTAATTGAAACTCTTGTATGTATACATATTCTATCTTTAGAATATAGCTATAGACAAAAGACTGCAAATTGCTGTTGCTTGTCATAATGTCTGTATTGCTAATGCAACTTTATTTTATACACCAACCAACATAACCTGAAGTCATGAAACTATGTCAAAAAATGTACAACTGCATCTATTTTGGTGCCTTAGTGTGTTTCTGCACCTATGGGCCAGATTCATGAACACCTGCATTTAGTGCTGAAATCGTGTGTGTGAACACACTATTTGCTATTTCTTAAACAGCTCTGTACTTCATACCCTCCTTCAAAACAAGGCTAAGAAGCAGAATATGCTAATGAAGGCTTAAAATTGGAAATACATGCTAAGTAAGCAATCCAATATGGTGGAGCTAATCAGAAACATATAAAGTGTACTGCACATGCAGTGCTCCCTTCTGCTCTCAGTTTTAATATCTTTTGGAATACAGCCACAAAGACACTTAGAACAAAATGTTAAGGGTTGCTGCGGCTGCTAATATTAACCTATATGTGCAGCAGGCTATAAAACAAGGTGATGCTAGTGCTGCTGGCAGACCTCGGACTAGAAGGAGAAGCATGTTTAGACTGTCTTTGAATTATCATGGACTTCATGATACAAAAAATTGTAGAGCAATACAGGGTAGACAGGATACACTGGAGGAAATATGCCCCCTCTGCTGCCCTCTCCTAAGTCCCTGAGAAAATCTTGGAGAACACATCCCAGTGGAAGCCAAGAGATGTGTAGCATTACATATACTAGCTAGAGGAACTTTTCAGAGACCCACATGGGATATATTAAGGGTTTCACAGGCCTCAGCTTCTTGAAAATTACATCAATTTCTAAATGCAATGATACAACATTTAGGGGATCATATCTGGTTTTCACAGACGAAAAAGCAATAACCATGCAACAGGTCTATGCCATAGCACATTTCCCTGAGGTTATGGTGGCCATAGACTGTACACACATAGAAATAATATTCAGAGGAGTAGGTATGTCACCAGGAAAGGCTACCACTCGGTCAACTGTCAGGTAGTCTGTAATGCCCAATGGATCATCTTCAGTGTGTCTAAAGGAAACAATGGCAGCTTTTCATGACTCACACATATGACACACCTGTGACCTGTATGTAAGGATTGCTAGGGTTCACTTTCCACAAGGGCATCTAGTGGGGGATGCAGGTTACACACTGGAATTTTTGGTGCATGACACCTATGAGAAATCCACACAACTCTGCTGAGCAAGGATACAACACCCATGCACAAATTAGGAATATTATAGAATGTACATCTGGCTTGTCATATCATGCTTACAGTGTCTAGTGAATTCTTTTCATGCCCTGCAGTGTAACCCAGCATCCACAGCCAAAATACTCACAATTATATTGTGCTATCTAGAGCACAGTATAATTATCAGGAAACAGCTGCAACAAGGACAACAAGGCCAAGGACTGCAGTTTCCAGGACAACAAGCAAGGCCAGCTGATCAAGCAAGTACAGATGAGGAGTCTGATGAAGAATCAGCAGTTGTGGATGATCCTGGCAGACATAGCAATGCACAATATATTATGACACTGACTAGACAGCATAGGGCAGTATGCCCACTCACTACCTAAGTGAAAACCTAGATGCTAAGCACATACAAACAACACTGATGTCAACCTTTACTTAACCACATAATGGTTGCATTCTGTGAGCACCAGAGCCAAACCTGAAGACACATCTTGTAGCAGCAATATTGACCAAGTTAAGTGCTGAACTTGTAAAAAAGAGATGTAGAAATGAGTACTCTGATATGCAACTATTGCATGTCATTAAGATGAAACATGGCTCAACTATGCAGTAATGTTAACAGTAACTCATGACTGATATATGCAATATACATATATGATTCTGCCCAACACAGTGCATCATGCATTATAGTGTATATAACCTAACAGTGACCAGGGCAATTTTAACATCATTTGCACAAGAGTTTGAGCAAACAATAATTACTCAAATGGAGGACTGCACTACTAGGAATACAATACAAATACAATGCGGATCAAAAAGTGCATAACAAATCATTTACAACTGAGCAGGAAAAAGAACAATAAAATGATAGTTTTTGCAAAGCATTCCATTAAAGCAAGTATTTGAGCAAATAAGCAGTAGTTATCCACTACGTGCATCAGAAAAAGGCAATGATAAATCACAAAGAAATGTGTAAAGGACAGGGCACAGTTATCACTTACACCGGGTTTATATGTGGCTAAGCCTAACACCAAACAAGTGAATGTGCATGAGTGAGAAATCATCTGATCAGCAAGTATCCATTGTCAGGGCCAGTAGCAACACATTCCTATCATTTATTTGTGATGTGTGTGTGTATGCTTGTGTATATGTGTGCACATGTGCATGTGTGCATGTGTCTGTGATGTGTTATGGCCAAGATGCGTTTTAATGTGTGGATCTGCTAGCACTATGTCCTAGCATTTCAGAAAGGTGTGAGCCATCCATGGTAGAGTAGTCAGTTCACCTTCACCAACCCTGACCATAAGAACTACCTCTCCCAGAAGTTGCACTTCTAGTTCCATGGCCCTGGTTCGAAATTGGGATGCTACCTGAACATGAGTGATGTCTGCTGGATGCACTCTCATAACTTTGTCCATGACCATGACCACGTGGCCAACCATGTCTGGGTGTGAACACCTCAATCACTGATGGAACAGAGGAACTTGGCCATTATGGGAGCAGGATATGGCACAGCCACATCGGCTAAAACCTGATGATGTAGCAGCTTTCTAGCCACATGGATTTGGACACTCCCCCAGCAGACATTCCATTACAGATACTGCATGATCCAGTGTGTCATTCATCCTGTCCAAGGAATCACCCACTTGGTTCAGGCAATCTCACATGTCAGAATACACAACACTCTGTAGTCTCACTACCTCACCAAAGACTGTGGTGGCATGTTCCTGTACCTCCTTGAGAGTCCTAAACATATGCTGTGTGGCACCTACTGACACACCAACATCAGATAGAGTGTAGGCTGCAGACCTCCTTCAAAGATCTCTACCAACACGTCTGTATAGTACTTCTCTCTCATGATAGCTATGAGGAGACTCAGCCATCTCTACAGGTGGAGTAACCACACTTCCTTGATTAACTATGACACCCTCAACCTGTCCTGTCTCTGATGACTCTGTGTCATGGGTATGCATAATCATACTTATTCTGTCCAAAATCTTGACAGATGATATGTGAGCCAAAACTCAGTGTCAGACCGATCTTGTATATCCTTAGTCTATGTATTTTCATCACCAACATCATCATCAGTGGCTGCTGTACTCTGACATCAAGTGGTAAATTTTTAAAATAATTAACAAACCCAGAGAGGAATAGAAGAAACAATTATCAAACTTATGATATGTAAATGTGAAGTTAAGCAATAATAGTTGCAAGTGCAATTAAAAGTGAATGAATTAATGTAGACATAAATCAACTTTCAGTACCACAGTAGAATAAAGGCCTTACCATTTGCAGGTGGTCATGGAAACTCAGTACTAATGTGCCTACACAGACACAATGCAGATGAAAGAGGGAATATAAGCATTATAATGCAAATGATAAAATAAACAGCAATATCACCTATATCTACATATTAAGAATGTTCCTATATACATTGTCCTCTTTTCTTTCCTTCCCCATTTATCACTCACCATCTCACCCTCTATGCCCTCACCCATCTCTCTCTGGCATACCAGAAGCTTCACCAGTAAACACATTTTGGTCATCCTCTACCTCAGTTCTTATATCAGCCCCACTCTGAATGAATGACCTGTCCAGATGCCTTACAGAGGTCAGGAGCTCTTCCATCTCAGTCAGTGGTGGTTCAGTAGCAGGACCATCACCAGTATCCCTTCCTTCCCTTTCTTTAGCATGACTCTGTTTTTGGCTTTGGTGGTTATGTGACTGGCCCGATGACTGATTTGGCAGCAATCACAGCCATGGAACCCACAGAGTTGATATCTTTGTCCACCTGCAGTCAGATATGGTCACAGAAAGATTTGTTAACTTTGACTCTCTTTAATATGTGTGATTCATGTTAATGGAGTGCTTGTACTATCGCCACATTTTCAGCATCTGAGAATGGGGGCTTATGTGGGCCAAACTTCTTGGGAGCCCTATCTCTGTATGTGATGAAAAATAAGATGAGCAAATATATGTGTCAGAAAATTAAGCAAAGTTACTGGCCACAAAATACATATGAATGTAAGCAGGCATCATGAACAGAAATTAAATATATGGCTGTCTAGGACTATGCCTAGGTAATACATAACTATAACCCCCCCCCCACACACACACACACACACATTCACACACACCACATATGCAAAAATAAACATTAAATATAATACCAACATTCTTTAAGGATGACAAGAATGTGTAAGTCTGTAATATATAGCAACGGTAACAAAATATATGAATTAAAATGTAGCAAATTTACCATCTAGGATAAGCTTTGGTTGTTGTAGGATATATATGACAAGCTTAACACAGTTGATTGACTACAGTGTAACCTTGCCATTGCTACTAATCATATAACATTTTTTATTACATGTATTCACATTTTCAGAAGAATGTTTCTATTAAGGCATATAAAATTACCTGAGTTTGCTTAAAAGAAATACATGCTATATATGTTACAATAACACCACTGGACAAACTACAGTAAGTGTGCAATGCTATATTAAAAGTAAGCTATCAGTAATATTCAAAAAATCATTTTTATATAAACATCACATATTGCAACATAAATTTGTATGAACATACCCAAACAATTACAATTATGGCAGTAAAACAGCAGTATCAAAGTCTCACCTACTACAATACAAATGCCTTACCAACATGATGAGCTTATAGAGTGCAAATTTACCCCTGTGAGCATTGTGAATATACAGATCAGGTGTCAAGTCATTATCATTCATAATTCACACAATCTGCATGAAGATCTGGACAGGTAAACATGGTGTGAGGACATACACAATACTGTGCACATGCCCTGGTAGTATAAGAATGATCATTGAGACATGCTGCTTGCTAAGGGCTTGCAAATGTGAATGGTTACTCTTTCTCCAGTATAATTTTTTCACACTCCTGTCACTTTAATGTACACTTTCTGAGGGTATGTCAAGAAGAAAAGAGTTACCAAAAAGAAAGGTACTACATTGTCTGACTTAGGAGGTAAACATTATAGCATTTTTATAAAGGGGAGGCTTGTCACAATGGTTAAGATCTTAACCTCATGGATACAAGTTATAGGGTTTGATTATGACTTCTGGTTATTAACTAGGCTTATAATAATCTGGAGATTGGTAGTCTTGTATGTACCTATGATGCCCATCAGTAGTTTTATTACTAAATGCTAATGACCCAAATGTGTCATTGAGTAAAAGTATGTCTGTAATTCACATGAAATATGTAACGGATATGCAAACACATAACCAAGTAAACCCAAAGGACAGTGTATTCATGTTAGAAAAGCATAAAAATAGAATGATACTCACAAAAGAAAGAAATGAAAGCAAGTGTACTATTGAAACCATTTGTTACTATTGTGGTAGGAATTAGCTTAACTGTTGCAAATATCCCATTTATCTACACATCTGCTGGGAAACTGCAAAGGAAAACTGTGAAAGAATGCTTAACTTAGACATTTAATATAAAGTGATATACTGTCATATCTAGAGTGTATGTAATCTATTTTCTTACTTTCATAAAATATGTCTGTGTTGGTGACAAATAGTGAATGTAATCTCAAATGTGTTATGGTAATACCATGGTTTTAAGGTTCATATCTAAATAGGGTGTTGTTTGTATAAAGATAGTAATGTTTAATATACATATTTTTGTTCTAAGACAACAATGTTGAGAAAGTATCATAAAGAGACAGTTTAAAATAATCTTTTTTGCTTCATCCATTGTGAGCTGCTGAGAACTGCACACTGCTGACTGTCAACAGTCAATAGCAGTGAACAATGTTTCACTTCCCCAAGGCAAAAAGTAAAATTTTAATTTGGAATGCCATTAGTAGTGCAAATTATACTGACACCAGTGCCACACTCTGTGCAGTACTAGGAAAATAAAATCTACCTGTCAGCTACCTATCTTTGTAACACAAGCAGTGAATACAATAAGTTGGAAGCAACAGCAGAGATAATGGTAAGTTCAAATCTAGACTACTGATACTTTTATTAATGGGGTTAGATTAAGTATTCTGATGCATTTTGGTATATGAATTAAATAGCCTAAGTCTATGTGATACATGCTAAACGTTTCACCTGTAGTCTGTGTGAGCTGCTATTAAAAATGTTTTGAAATACAGCTATTCAGTTGAAGTGCCTTACGAACATTCTATGGCCATTACCTTTTCAGTGAATAGTCAGGAAATTGTTGAAGTGGTTAACAAATTCTGGCCCTTTGTCACCTCTATTAAAGAAGGTGTTGAATTATTTGGTACTAAACCAAAAATTGTTTTTAGGAAAGGTATGTGTTTCAAGAATTTATTGGAGATGAAAAGGAACAATATGGGTTCAAATAGACCAAAGGGTGTCTTTATGTGCAACCATTGCAACTATTACCAACATATCCAGTGCTGTGATTCATTCTTTATTAGGCATAAGAAAATAGAAGTGAAAAGGCATTTCAATTGCCTATCTAGGTGAGTTGTGTACGGGGCCCTTTGCAAAAAATGTAAGGCTTTTTACATTGGGAAGACCTGTCAGATGTTAAAGGAGAGAATTTATGAGCATTTAAATGACATTAGGAGAGAAAGGTCTACTAATGCTCTTTACAGACACATCTCTTGTGAGGTGCATTTTTTCAAGTTTGTGGTGATTGACCACATGGACAGTGATCCAAGGGGTTTCTACACTGAGGGTCATTTAAATAAAAAGGAACTCAAATGGATTCTTACATGTGATGTTTTATTTTCCCCTGGCCTTAATGAAAGTAGTTCCATCACCCCCATTGAGAGAGTCTTGAGGGGTGATTATCACTGATACAATGTGGTTTAAATGTTCTGGAGTTTACACATAATTTGTTTTAATTTACATTCCTGAGTTTAACATATATTTGTATTTGTATAATGCTGTTATTCATCAGTGAATTATATTGGTATTGTATGCATCTATTATCATGCTTCTGTCTTTAATTTTAACATAGTTTCTCACACAATTTTTTGAAAGTCGACACTGGTGTTCCATTGATTGGTTTGATCACATGTGTTGATTTTTTGAGTATTTAAGTGAAATAGTGGATGTACCAGCAGTTCTGAAGAAGTCTTTACCTGGATGAAAGCGCTAAACTGCTATCACTTGCTATTTTTGCTACTTGTTGATTTTAATAAATTGATTGATGATATTTCTTGGCTGTTGGTACTGGTCTTTTGGGCACGTGGATCTCCACTCAAGTTTTTCATTTGTTTGGTTTGGTTCTTGATTTGTCATATTATTAATAACAGCATGTGATATGCATGATGCAAAATGTGACAGTTTGTAAAGTGTTACAACAGAAACTCAGTAACATAAGCAAAGCAGAAATATGTATAATATATGCTGGATTACTAATCCATATCTCTCAAGTAATGATCATGACCATAATACATTCCCTTTAAAGTTATGTCATTATTAGTTGTATATGCTGTGTCAAAAATGAACTGCCATCTATTGTATGTCCCCTTTCATAATAAGAGTTCCTTAATATGACTGTCAGTTTTGATAAAGACAGAGAAAAATTAATTAGTAACTTAGACAAGAAACCAACAAGAGTGAACTCCTTACTTCATGGAGATAGTATGCATCCAGTAAAAACTAAGCACAATGTAATAAAATCACACGGCTACAGATTAGCATGCATTACTACAGATTTGGCCCCTTTTCTCAAAAATAGAATGATCTTGAAACTTATTTGTTAACCAGCGTGTATGAATCAAACATGTTACATATTATCCTGGATCCCATTAGATATTCTAAAATGAGCAATGCCCCTATGTGGAATAGGCTTTTTGGTAGAATTATGCAATGAGGTCACCCTAACCCAAAAGAAGAGAAAAATAAGGACAGTTTCATTCTAACTTATACCTCTGATTTCAATACAACTAAATAGCCATTATTAAGGAAAACCGGGCTATCCTCACCGACAATCAGCAGCTTATAAGGGTTTTAGGAGAACACCATGCTTTTATAAGTTCATAGGTTCATAGGTTGGTACTAGGCTATCGGCCCTAGGTCCTATATAAGCCTAGCCATAACAATTCCCTGGATATTCCTTCCCACAGTATTTATTTCCCTGGACCCCTGTCTAGCAGGACAACTGACATGATCCCTGGGGTGAATTTCCTATCTCTCATCCAATCGTCAAGGTTCCTTTTGAAGCGGGACAAAGAGGTGCTCTGCTTGACATGTATGAGCAGTCTATTCCAGAGTCTGGGGAATCTCTGGTTCAGGAACCTATCCCTCCAGCATGTTTTGTTTATTGTGATGACAAGGTTTAGATTCCTGGAGCATGTGGCTCTGAGGGATTGGGGTTTCTTTGAGTGTAGCATGTCCAACAGCTCTGGGTTTGACGTGGCCTTGTATGTTAAGCAGAGGTCACCTCGGAGGATATAGAAAGAGTAGAAGCATACATAGCTATGTGGAAAAGAAACAGAGAAATAAGAAACACCAGGATGACATGAGCATAACATCTGTGGGTCACCTTACTGCACTTTCTGTCAGTACTTGATGGGGTGTCACTCATTTAAGTGCCCCTATCTTAAAAAGATGGTGAAAACTCAGCAGGTGGAAACTGTAATACTGAAAAAGTTGATATAGAGCCATGTATACTGAATGCCTTGCCTTTTCTGTGAATAAGACTATGAATAAATTGAAAAGGAGGATCTCAGGTCATCTATCTGACATCGGATGTAAATGCCAGAAGAACTCCATATTCAAACACTTATTAGAACACCCCAGATATTCTGGTTTTAAATTTATCAGTCTGGACTGTGCGGAGATAAATGAGCTTGAAGGGGATGTCAGTGGTGTTTTGGAGAAAAAAGAACTATGCTGGCAGTTGAAGTTAAATGCATTTAGAAAACCAGGACTTAATTACTATTCCTCTGTTAAGTGTGTTGAATTTACATAAGCTGCCACACAGGCAATTTTTGGGGGAACATTTTATGACTAAAGGTACCAAAACATACTAAAAAATAAAAACTGATGTGTAGTATGTGTATAAATGTATATATGATTAGTTACTTTAACGTCATTTCTGCTTCAGTTAGATTCAGTACACTCTTGCATCACACCAGTGAGATCCGTAGGGGTGTAAGTACAAAGGCACCAGCTAAGCATATTAGCAGTACTGGCACAGATGATGTTTTTGACTTTCAGGTCATACATTTAATGAGTTTTAATAAACATTTGGGTGACATCAGGAATAAGCCGGAGCAGGTAGAAATGTGTTGGATCATTATCTTGCAGTCTGATAAAGGTCATGGTCTTAATGAGTGTGTCCCTTTAAAATCTCATTTGGGTTCTATGAGTTAGCATAGTTAATTTCTGATAGGCTACACAGCTTAACTGCATGTTTAAATCAGTTCTGTGCAGCAGTTACTCAATGGTCTGAAGAAGCATCCGCTTGTAGATGTGAAAGTGCTTAGCTTATTTTATATGCATTTTTCTTTCTTTTTATATGGTGTTTTAAGTTTGGATTAAATAATTTTAATCTGCACAGTGAGGCCATGTTCCAGTCTACTTATTTTGCTGTGTTATAACTCATTTTGAGTTGAGGACTGGTTAACTTGAGACAGAACATTTGTTTCTCTTTTGAAATCTACTAAAGGTAGCAAAACATACTAAAAAATAAAACAAAATTATGTGCAGTATATGTATAAATGTATATATGTTTAGTTACTTTAACCTTAACTTTTCTTTGATTAGATTTAGTACAATCTTGCATCGCACAAGATTTAAACTGTGAATTCAAAACACACATTTTTTCATTCCACTATTACCATGGAGTATTACCATGAAGTATTAGTATTATTCCCCTATTTAGCATACTGGTGCACACTCATGCACATGCCTGCACACTTTTGTACATTACTAGTTTACTTCATCGGCTGTTTTCTGTATTTTTCTGTTTTTTCTACTGGTTTTCATTAAATAAACATTTTTGGAGGCTGTAAACATGAAAACTGTCATGACATTTTTTTTAAACTGCAAAACAATGACATTTTTTCTGAGCTGTAAATAAAATATTTTTCTCTGAAATAAATATTTCTAAATAATATTTTTTTTCTGAGCTATAAATAGTTTTTCTGCACACTAATATGCATTAGATATTATTCGACAGATATATATCTATATTTATAGTGTTCTAGTTACATAATACTTATGGTTAGATATATGTTTTTTTCTTTTAACTCCATTTACTTATCTACCTATGTATATGATGTTAGTTCTTGTCACAGACCTGTTGATGGCTTTATTGCATTAGTTAGCCAAAAGTGATTTTAATTAAAAGTCAGTCTTTTTATGTATGTTATGTTTTTCTTAACACCAGATTTGGGAATGTGGATTACAAATAGGTAATGTTTTCTTTAACTAGGATTTAGTTTGACTTAATAAGTAGTAGTGTCTGTGGGTGGCTACTTGCTGATCTACAATGCACTTATTACAGCCCTGTTTGTATTGTCTGCCTTGAATAGGCTGGTTTAAAATTAAACAATATGTATAGTTTTCACACCTACTTCTAAGTGTATAAAAGCTGATATGTTTAGCATTGTAAAATAGTTCTGATTTTTGTTACTGAGGATCGCTTGTCTGTGATGAATAAAGGGTTTTTGCTTTGGAACATTACCTGGGTTTCATAATTTTTGGGAATTGAAGTTTTAAGACCACTAGTTTCTCTGTTTTTTTTTCTTAGTTTACTTTCTCAATAACTACCATCACCACAAGTTCTGGTGTGGCAAGCAGATGCCAAATGCATGAATATATCAGGGTAATGCAGTTTGTGCTCTTATTGCAAGATATACCCTATAAAAGTTTTGCTTTACAAAAAAAAAAAATGTATATATGTATATATATATATATATATATATATATATATATATATATATATATATATATATATATATATCTATATATATATGTATATATATATGGGTCTACTACCGGAGATCGAAAATCCGGTAGTAAATGCCCACTAATGCGAAAGTGCACTTCACCGAAAGTGCACTTTTGTGAACACCACTAGAACGAATGGGCAATGTCCTCCACTGTGATGCAGTAGTCACGGATCTTAGGGTTAGGGCTTGAGTTAAGGATAGTGGATAGCCCTACTAGCTTTCCACTATCCTTAACCCAAGCCCTACCCCTAAGGTCCGTAACCATTCGCTCAAGTGGTTTTCACGAAAGTGCACTTTCGGTGAAGTGCACTTTTGCGTTAGTGGGCATCTACTACCAGATTTAGAAATAGTGTAATTTCGATCTCCAGTAGTAGACGCATATATATATATATATATATATATATCTCTTTATGGATCTAGGATGTTTGCTCGACTGAGCAAACGTCCAAATCCATAAAAACTGAACACACTTTAACAAAAGCACTTTTATCGAAAAAGTGCTTTCGTTAAAGCATGTTACAAAAAAAATAAAACACTACATTTGCATTTTAGCAGGGGGGCTTTGCCCCCCCCTGCACCCCGCACCCTACTTTAATATTCTCCCTCCGAGACCGCACTACAGTGGGGAAAAGGGAAATTTTCCATACCCACACCATAGTACAGCCTCGGCAACAGTCATACTTATGCAAAAGTGCTTCTTCAGTGAAAAGCACTTTCGCATATTTATGCCCGGCCATTTGGATTTCGGTCATTTGCTCAGTTGAGCAAACATTCTAGATCTATATATATATATATATATATATATATATATATATATATATATATATATATATATAGTGGCACTGTGGTGCAGCTGTTACTCTGGTTCAATTCTTAGCTGGGGTGCCTTCTGTGTGGAGTCTTCATGTCCTTCCTGTCTTTGCATGGGTTTCCGCCAACACTCCAAAGTCATGCAGTAGGTGGATAGCAATCTGAACATGTAAAAACTGTAACTACTATGGCAACAGCAAGTGCTGGTGAGTGTTTGTTACCCAGTATACTGACTGTCATGGGAACGGATTTATATATATATATATATATATCTGTATATATATATATATATATATATATATATATATATAATTTTTGTATTTGTGCTCTGTTTGGCAGTTCCCATCAATGGTTCACATCTGAAAGCAAAAAGTGAAACATTTAATTTAGCCTGCCTTAAGTTGCGTTTATGAACTTGGTGGTGTTGCACCACCTTAGCCCTCTGGATAGTACTAAGTGAAAAAAATGCACCTGTCAGCTGCCTGTCTCTGTGTCTCAGGGTACAATTGCAATCAGTTTGGAGAAAAATCACAGGTAATGAAGGGTACAAATCCATTTACAGATAGATTTACTGTGGTCTATATCACGTTGTCAAACAAAATACATATTGAATACCTCTTTGTTGAATTTTATCCATCGAAACTTAATTCTTCGAACAATCACTTCAGTGAGGATTTACCCAGGGAAAAAGTTTCTCAGCCAACCTACTGACCATCACAAAAAACACATAATTTAACCCCCCACACACAACCCCCCACTCCTCCCCCAACTAAATATACAACTCTGAGATGAAACTACAGTCGGGAAAATGGTAAACTCCATTTCTGCCAGGGATTGCCCGGCTTCTCTCCTGGACAAAGATAATCCTTGCTAGAAAAACCTTGGGCATAGACAGTATCTCTCATCTAGTATTACACAAGGATTTGATGGCTAGGCTTGTAAGGACCCTTAGGTCATTAGCCTACTAACATCCTATGAACCTATGAACTGATGATGGCCAAATATTTATTTATTTATTTTATTTTATTTTACATTTGTTGACTGGGATAGTCTGACTGGATACATGTCCATTTTCAGCAGAGGCCTGGGGAGAAAGGCTCCAGACAAACATACACAAAAATCATATACTCGAATCATGTTATACACAGTTTACAGTCTCTATTCAAACAAGCAGGTTATACAATCTCATAATACGTAAGTATAAAGATCAACAGTTATGACACAGGCTGAGTGTGATCTAAGTACTATTTAACACTCAATAATGGGTAGGGAGCTAGTCAGGATTAGAACAGGAACAAAGCCAGTGTGTCTTAAAATATAGTTTGTTCCTTTTTTTGAATTGAGTTATGAGAGTTCTAGAGTAAGATCTGCAAGAAGAGAGTTCCAGGTTTTACCAACAGAGTTGGCAAACAGAGTCTCCCCAGCTGAGTTGAGGGTTTTAGCTGTTTGAACCAGCAGTCTATTGGATGAATGAAGTGGCCTGAAGTTATTATAGGGGCTGATAATATTTTTAAGTGCAGGCATATTTTCAGGTTGATTGAGAACTTTATAGGTGACTATGAGTTGGTTATACTGTAGTAGATTAGGCAATTCTGGCCAACCTCAAAGATTTACTTTATGGCAGTGGTGCGACCTATATGCTGTGCAGGTGGCAAATCTAGCAATGTGGTTATAACAGCTAAAGAGTTTGCTAAAATCAGATTTGTTCAATTTGGTGAATAAAGGGGAGGCGTAGAAAAGTGTAGAGAGTAGATGGGAATGGACAATAGCAGTTCTGGCAAGTGGAGTAAGGAACAGTTTAATCCTATATAGTGAGACTAGTTTTTGTATTAATGGTTTTAATAGTGTGATTGATATGTGTATAAAATTTAAGGTTATTGTTGACTATTACACCTAAGAGTTTAGTATGGGCATCTGGGGAAATTATGGTTCCATTGTTAGATTTTATGGTGAAGAATAGTGAGGGGGACCTACGTGTGGGGGTAAAAGTAGCAATTTTGCTTTATTGGGGTTTAGGATCAGGCATTGATTAGAGAGACATTTTTATACTGTGTTGAAAGTATCCTGGGCATCATCAGGTTTGTTGGAGAGTTGACTGAACAAATGAAAGTGGAGTCATCCGCATATTGAATACAGGTTGCATTTGGGCTGACATTGTGGAGGTTATTAATAAAGACAGAGATAAGAAGGGGTCCTAGTATAAAGCCTTGGGGGACTCCTAGGGTGATGGGTAGAAGGGTTGATAGTTTGTCTTGCCATAGGACAGCCTGTTGTCTACCACAGAGGTAGGATTGAAACCATTGGAGAGCATGGTTATCTAAGGAGATGGCCTTCAGATTATGGATGAGTAGTTGGTGGTTAATCATATTGAAGGCCTTAGAGAGATCGAGAAATAGGGCTGAGAATAGTTTGTTATTATTTCAGTTCTGGTTTATGGCATTAGAGAAACAGAAGAGGGCTGAGGTGGTACTGTGGTATGGCCTAAAGCCGTGCTGAGACTTAGCCAACATATTGTTCTGGATAAGATAGAGCAGGAGTTGTTTATGTATGCATAATTTTAACCAGTGTTGACAGAATTACAATGAGTCTAAAGTTTGACAGTTTAATAGAGCTACCTCCTTTATGGAGTGGCATAGCATGGGATATTTTCCAGATGAGATGGATGGTAGCTTCAGATATGGTTCTATTGATTAAGATGGAGATGGGGTATGCTATGGCATCTGCAGCTTTTTGCAGCTACTCTGCAGGGAGGAGATCAGCCAAAACAGTGGTTGGTTTTAGTTTCTTAACTAGGGCACGGGTAAGAGATGTGGGTACTGGTTGAAAGCTAAAGGCGAGTTGGGTACTGGATATGGCAACTATAGAGTTAGAACAGTGGGGAGTTAGTTGGCTAGCTAGGAACTGGATAGTCCCTGTGAAGAAACTATTAAAGGTATTTGCAACATCATCCAGGGATTTATGGTTATAGGCTAAAGGGGTTGGAGTGGTGGTTTGTCCTGGGTGAAGAAGTTTGTTTATGCCTGCCCAGAACTTTTGAGGTTTGTTTTGATGTTTCTGTTGAAGATGGTAGTAGAAGTTTTTTTTTTGTCACACATAATAGATTTAGAAATAGTTATTTCCCTGGGTAAATCCTAGCTTATGTGATCATTTGATGGATGAAGTTTTGATGGATAAAGTTCGATGAAGAGATATTCGATTTTTAGTGCATTTAACAAAATTATATACTCCTGATTTACTGAAGGGGCAGAATAAGTATTGTCAAACATTGTTTTAGGAGCATAATATTAAATGCAAATGACAATTACAAATATAGTTTGGCAACACAGCTATCATTAATGGCTGCTACATAGCTGACATATAATGCATGCAAATTATGTTAAACATAAGGATGATACTTAATGTAAAATGTATTTGCATAGGTATAATGTGCATGATATTTATTTAAAATTAATATGACTCATCTCATATAATAATTATGTTTTTAGGACAGTATGTCATATAAAGTATGTATGGACCCTTCCCTGACATGTATTACTCAAATCATGCTACTCCATGCAAATGAAATGTATTTGCAACCACAAAGACTGCCTTTTACATAGGACTCCAGCACCAAGAATACTTTAAGTCACACACATCAGGCCTCTCTTAAATATATCTCCATACGTGTTGAAATTTGTATACCTCAATTTGCAACTTAAAAAAGAAAGCTCTCCTCTGGTATGTATTTACAGTTAATAAACAGCATTGACAATTTAGCCCTTATTTTTCTCATGGGTTTGAGTTTTAGGTGGTACCAGTGAATCTTTGTATTGTGTATGTCAAAACAAACCATTATCTCCCAGTTCATAACATTTTACCTCCAAATAACACTGATATAACAAATGTTAAAGAGTGTGTCATTATTTAACAGTGAAAAGTGTAAATTAGGGTGAATATGTGTAAATTAGGGTGAATATCACATATTGTTAAGGCTCATTGCAATGTTTATCACCTTTATTGATTTTTGAAGAAATCATGACTAATGACACTACCAAGTCATGTTTGTGCTTTCAATTGTGCAAATGCAACTGGCAAGGCTGTGCATCTTTGTGCACAGAATGGTATAAGTGGGATGTGAATTGGGTGCCAATTCAGACACACCATTATGGGTGTGGCTCAGTACGTATCTCTGCCGAAGGTGAGGATGGGGCTCCATTTACAGCACAAGGTGGTATGAAGAGGAGTGCAGGATTTTTGTAACACTCCTTGTCAAGCAATACAGCAGCAGGCTTCTTCAGGGTGGACTATATAAGGACTTAGAACAAGGCTGAGGCTTGGATTACCTTGGCCTGTGCTGTCTCCAAATCCACTGGCATTCCACATACTGGGCAACAATGTTGTCATGATTAGTTACATGAAGACGCACAATTAGGACTTTCCAAGCCAATGGGATAATGAATTTAGGACTGCAAATGTCCTTCAGTTCTGTAAGTATAGCAAACCATCACCAGCTAATGATATTGGCATGAATTTGCCAACCAATGCTTTTATTCAGTATGATTCAATTTCTTGCCTTTTTATGTTCTGTACAACTGCTGATACTATTTCCATGAACAAGAAGGTACAGTGGAGAGGTTGGCACACCTCTGAGAGGTACAGGGTAAGTATGCATTAAGAATGAGTGCAAACCAGATCATACTTTTTAGGGCATCAGTCCAGATGAGCTTGAGTAGGCATACCCAGCCTTTACATCAAGCCTACATGCCTCCTCCATTAGCTGTTGATGATTTTATTAGGTAATAAGTGCATCAGCTTAGTTATATGTGGGTTCAGTTTTCCACAGCAAAAATGAGCTTGTTTATATGATAGCATGTATAAATCATTTACTGCAATATTACATTTCATTAAAAAATTTTTTTTATCTAGCTTTTTTAACTTGGAAAGCATATATCCAATATGCCATAGTCAAATAACTGTTTCCATTTTTTTCATAATAGTACTGAGATTGATTTATTAAATGACGCATTAATGCCTTCACAGCATATCTGGATGTGGCAAAGGTGAACATGGTTACCTGTATGTGTCATATTTGTTTATGTATTGAAGTAAAACTGTGACATGACATTGATCTTATTATCTCTGTTTTGTCTCCCAAACATTATCTCTCTCTTTTTTGGATACATTGGGCTGCAACCCAAAAGACCATCAGCACAGGGAGCTACACTGAACACTCGGGTTTAGCCTGCTATAGCTCCACAGGTGGCTGTAGTAACACCACCGCAAGCAGCACAGGCACCCAGCCCATCTGGGACACAACCTGTCCTGCTCTACTTACACCATCTGTGACATGCATCTCAACCCAGCTGCTGGTGCAATGGTACCCACTGGGAGTAGTACTGGAGGTAACAATGTTGTCACTTGTCAGAATCTAACAGGGCTGATGGTGGACATCATGAAGAATGGCCTTGGTGCCTGAAACAGCAGAGTTGAAAAGGTCCTGTGTTGGATTGCAAAATCAATATCATGTCCAGCACTGACTCAGGAGACAATGGTGACAGTTCTAAGGGTGATGATTAGATTGTGTCTGTGCTGAAGCTAATGTGGATGCACCTCTGATGCCTCTTGTGTACATCACCATAACTCTCTCTCACGGATGCCCTGTATGTCAGCAACTGCTACTTAATTTACTATGCCTACATGACCCATTCCTAAGCACCGTCCCTAAAAAAAAAATAATAAATAAAAGAAAAAAGGAAGAAATGGAAAGCTGTCTTACAAGAAAAAAAAAATATGCGCCATAAATAGGTTTCCACTTCACCTATATGTCTTACTGACACACTTGATTTAGTCCAATTAGCTATATGACATTATTCTGCTGTTGTCACACATCCCTAGTGTTTTGACTCCAAATTCATCATTATTTTCAAAGCTATGTTTATGTTGTGAAGAAGTGGGTCGCTATACTGATTCCCCACCACCATCCTGCAGATTCTTTTATCCTTTCCCATGTGTCCGCCTCTCTGCTTACCCCTATTTCCCCCACTGTCCTACAAACCCCTTTTTTACACATTAATTTGGTCAAAAAAATAGAATCACACACAACACTCATGGTTGTTAATGACCGATACAAAAAGCCTTCACTTTTTCTACTCAGCTTCTGCACAGAGCTTGGCATTGTGCATCAATGTTGAGTGACAGTGAATAGCGTTTCACATCCTATGGCAAAAACTGGTCCTAGGCAGTAAAGGCACTGCTTTGAAACATTTGCTCTAACAGTTATTAGGCTGCTGAATGTAGTGAAGTAAGAGCTGCTATGTGATGTGTTGTGACAATTCATGTCTGTAGACTGCTGTGTTTGTGTAGTGTGAAGGGGTTGATTCCAGAAATACATCAAAGTATTATTTAATGTTCTTTTATATTACTATTCTGTGTATAAGTACAAACATCTTTATTTCTCTCAAATTACAGCATTTCATGAATCAAGTAAAAAAAAGAAAAAAAAAATTGAGAACAACATTTTAACAGTGGAGCATTAAAGTATTTGCAAACCTATTACAACCCAACAAGGGTGACTCAAACCAACATTATCATGCTTAAGTTTTTAATCTTGTTTCAGCTGTCCTACACATGTTTGCGCCATATTGCAAGCATTCTATTGGACAGAACATGACAGTTTAATTATGAAAAAAAAAAAACTAAGTGTAACACACCATACAGATGGTCAGACATCTGACATAAAACTCTTTGTATACCTCTCTCCCTTTCTCCATCTCTCTCTCTCTCTCTCTCTCTCTGCTCCTCCTTCTGTCTCATCACTATATCTCTTACATATTTATTAGGCTATTGAGATTTTACAGTTGTCATTACTGTACAGCCTAATGCCTGCATTATCCCTTACATCAGTCTGTTGTCACTGTCCCTTCAATTGAGTGATTTAAACTTTGTGAACTACAAGTTCCTATAATGCTCAAGTCTATAGACTACTTTTAGTATAGTGTCAAGAGTCCTAATCCAGAATTATGTCAAAATCTTATTGACTGTTTTTATATGGCTATTTTGTGTATAACTGTTGGTTACATATTTTATTACTCTAACATCTATATTAATCTGCCTGCTCCCTGTTGTAAACGCTTTACTGTAGACAGCATGACAGAATAATAAACATCACAAATGTAAGAGTAACACACAACAAAGATGGCCAGAAAGGGCCCTTTACCAGAAATGTTTCCTGTCTGTCTCCCTCTCACCCTATCTTTTTCTGTAACCCCTCCCCCCTGTTATCAGTTTAAATCCTCAACATTTGCACAATGTCTGGCACCAAGCAGCAATATTAATTTACGCTATATGGCTATTCGCATCTTATGTCAAAAACTGATGAGATTTTGCCTTAGACCACACTACTGCAGTTATTTCCATGTAAATATGCTTAACCCACTAGCAAAACAGACTAAAGGAAGTGAAGTGTGGTACATTTACTCTTACATATCTATTAGGTTGCTGGAGGTCACGTACAACCTAAGGGTTGTTACAACTGGTATAACTGTGATGAGGACTGATGCCTGTATTATCCCATTCTTTTACCTGTTGTCACTGCAGCTTAATATGGTTGATGCTGACATAATCGAGTATGAGTTCATATGGGGTGAGTTGAGATAATCCACTGGTCTGTATACCTTTTTATTAGACTATCAAGAGTTTAAATCCAGAAGTATGTCATACAGTTTTGTGACATTTTTCCATATTAATAGAATGTGTGTAACTGTGTGTTCCAAACGTTATTAATCCATCACTATCCTCCTTATGTTTCCAGGCTCCTAACCCTTCCTGACCCATATTAGAAACACTTTATTGTACAGTACAATGCATCTAATGTTTATAAAATTTAAAAGGATGTCCACACTTCTGCATCTTAATTTGTGTTGTGATCATCACAAAATATGTGAATTTCTGTCAACTCCTTGAGGACTGAAGACCTTAAGAAATACCATGCATTTGATTTTCATACTTTGTATCGATCGAAAAGTGTACTATCTTAATAAGTTTATAAAGGCAGTATTTAACAATTGTCCCTAAGTTTTAGCTTTTGTCACCCATTATTTCTTGCCTTTGAAAATAGAGCCTGATGCAATAATCATGATGACAACCCTAAAAATACCACACGTCTTCATGTGTCCCTCAGTTTACATCCAACCACCTGTCTCAGCCACTTCATTACCATCACCTATAACATCCTAATGCTCTGCCTTTTCTGCCTGGATTTCTGTATCATACAGTAGTACTGTTTGCACCACTGTTTATACACCTTATTTTTCAGCTTCTTTGGCATCCTTCTGTCATACATTACCCTGCACTCTGTGCCAGTTGGTTGCAGGCTCTTTGACTCTAACTTTTTACTTCTTCATTCAGACTTCCATTCTCCTCCACCACCCCTGCCAGATGCTTAAAGCTGTTTACCTGTTACACTATTTTCCATTCTACCTCAATTTTCAGCTTCTTCTGATGTACCCTATTTGCTGCCATTACCACCGTCTTATCTGTACTCAGTTTCATCCCACGGGCCTTCAGTTTTGCATTTCATTCTCCTGTCCTTTGCTAACGTCTTGCTCAGAGCCTGCCTGTAATGCCTCATCATCTATATACAGCAACTTTGTTAATCTGTCCCTATCAGCTGGTTTGCTGTTGTAGTCCATTACCAGTATGAATAGAAGGGGGCTCAATGCCAAATCCTGATGCACACCCACTCCCTCTGGGAACTGCTTTGTGAGACCGAACACTGTTCGCACCTGAGTCAGTCAGTCCTTATACATAGTCTGCACTAATTCTATCAATGTTTCTGGGACTTTGAACTATGGCAGGACTACCCTCATCAGCTTTCTTGGGACCTTGTAATATGTTTTCTCCGAGTCTATACTGGATTATCGAATTTTCAAAAGCTTGACTGTCATATGGTCAACACTATATGATCGCATTTTTGAAAGTTTGAACGTTTTAACGGAGATCTCTGTACAGCACAAAATGGGAAGATTTCCCTTTTCTGCACTGTAGTGTGATCTCAGAGTTGGTATATTTAAATACCGTAGGGTGTGGGGGGTGCAGGGGGCTGAACAATGTTCAGGTATTTTATTTGTTTAGTTTATTTAATTTTTTTATTAGATTTTTAGACTTTTAAATGTTCGATCATATGGTGTCGACCATATGACACTCGAACTTTTGAAAGTTCAATTATCTAATATAGACCCATTTTCTCCAAGTCTAGAAATGCCTATTTGGACTCCTTCCTCATCTCTAGTATCTTCTCAACTATCTGTTTTACTGCAAACACCAGGTTGGTAGTGCTGCATCCCAGTCTGAATCCAAACTGCTCATCTCCCATTTTACTTTCTATTACTCCATATATTCATTTCTCCAGAACATTCATGACATGTGAGATGAGTTTGATACCTCTATACTGTCCACAGTTGTGGATGCCCTCTTTGTTCTTGCACAATGGCACTAATATGCGTATACTCCAGTTATCTGGGATATGTCTTTCTCTCCACTCTGTTATGTATACCCTCAGGAGACATTTCTCCCCTGTTTCACCCAACATCTTGATAATTTCTGTTGTGACCTCATCTGAGCCTGCTGCTTCCCCTAACTTAATTTTCCTTAGTGGTGTTCTTACCTCTTCTATGGTGGAATCCTCATCTTCTTTCATTATAGGTTGTGTCGGTGTCAGTATCGCTTCTGTCAGGTTTTCTTTATGCAGACGCTACTAGATACTCCTTTCATCTACCTTTGATGTCAATTGGACTAGTGATGAGGTTGTTACTGACATCCTTTAAAAAGGATGTCTGACTTTCTCCTTTATTTTTATGTCTTTGCCTTCATGCCATCTACCGAGTCACTTTCCAGAAGGTGGTAGAGTGCATTTCATGCCTTGTTCTTTGCTGTTGCAACTTCTCATTTAGCCTCTTTGTTAGCCAGTCTATATTCCTTCTTTGTTCATAGGTTCATAGGTTCATAGGTATGTACTAGGCTAATGGCCCTGGAGCCTTTACAAGCATAGCCCATAGAAGTGCCCTGACGTCATGCCAACAGACATTAGTTCCCAGTGCCTCTATCAAGAAGAGCCACGGGAGTGATCCCCAAGGTGAAATTTCTGTTACCCATCCACTCATTATGATTTCTCTTGAAGAAGGACAGCAGGGTGCTCTGCTTGACATGTATGTGAAGTCTATTCCAGAGCATGGGCAGTCTCTGGGTGAGGAACCTGTCCCTCCAGCATGTTCTGTTGATTGTGGTAATGAGGTTGAGGTATCTGGAGCTTGTGGTGTGGAAGGATTGGGGTTTCTTTAGATGTAGCATTTCTAGCAGAGTTGGGTCAGACATGGCTTTGTAAGTCAAGCAGAGATCGCCTCTAAGTAGGCAGTATGAGACAGAGAATAGTGGAGTCTTTTGAGTCTGTCCGTGTAGGACATGTGTTTAATGCCTAGGATCCTCTTCATAAGGTACTTCTGTGGCCTCTCCAGCTGTTGCAGGTGTCTAGCGAGGTACATGCCAAATGGGGTATTATACTCAATGATTGGTCTAATGAGGGAAGAGTAGAGAGAGATGATGACCTCTTTCTTCCTGGATGCAAAACCCTTGGTAATGAGATGTGCTATATAGAAGGACATTCTGACCACAGTGGCAATGTGGTGGTTGAAGGAGAGGCTGCCGTCAACCTGCATCCCCAGGTCTCTTATAATGCCTTCAGTGTTCAGTGGGCTCCCATCGATGTGGTAGTTAGTGGGAACTGAGTTTTTACCAGATAGTCTATCCTGTCTATCTAGCACTTTTTCCTGCACTTCTTCTTTTTTAATGACTTTCAAGACTTCTGCATTCCACCATAAGCTTTTCTTATGTACCTTAATTCCATACCTGCCTTGGTCACATACCTGTTCTGCAGTCCTCACACATGTTTTTTGAGGCAGTGCCATTCTTCTTCAACTCCACCTATTTCTTCTTCTTTCTGAGATGCTAGATCCTTGAGTAATTCCTAGAACTGTTCTGCTTTCTCTGCATTCAACTTCCAGGTGTTCGGTCTAGTCTCTGTTGACCTTAGATTCTTCTCTGCCCACTGTTTGCAGCTGATTGTGTCAACTAGTTGTTTATGCTGTGGGAAGTATGTTTCACTGAGGATAATTTTTCAATGACTTTTTCTACCCCAGTGCCCTTTCCTTATTAGGAAGAAGTCTACCTGAGTTGTGTGTTGGCCACTCTTGTACATGATCTTATGTACTGGCCACCATCAAGCCATTTGCCAGACAGAAATCCAGAATGGCGTCTCATTCTTTATTTTTGTTGCCCCAGGAGAAAAGTAGTTTTCATATCCTGTTCTGTCTATCCTGATATTTGCATTCAGGTCAGCCATTATCAACACCAGTTCATATTGTCCTACTTGATCTAGCAGATCCTGGAACTGCTGCATGAATGTACACTTTTACTTGCTGTCATAACCCTGCTGTGGTGCACAGATTGAGATTATGAATACTGCCCGATCCTTATACTGGAGTCTGATTGCCATGAGTCTATCATTTATTCAGTGACATCCCTCACTGTCTTCTGAAGCATCACACTCACAGCAATTCCCATACCTCAACATATAATTACACATGTGCTAATACTTTGCAATCACCTGCACAAATGAGCTTGCCAGTAGTGTACTTCAGGGAGAGACAATGACATAATTAACGTGAGTGTCTTATGTTACCCCTGTATGTGCTCACCTTCTCCTGTTGTACTCAAGATATGTGGATTTAACTGTGATGCTGACTGAACACTTCATTCTGTAACATTACATCTGCACTCCGATATTTACACTTACCAATGTTGTACAGTGGTGTGCAACATTTTCACACATACTTCATCAGTGTTATTCAAACAGTGCACTGCCTTATTTTTTACCTGTCTCTTTGTATTTACACTGCACATTGTCCAAGCATGAGCAAATGGAATTGAAAATGACACAATAAATGATTAATGTTTGTATACAATCATGCCACGCTGAACACCATGAATGCTTGGTTGTCAGTCTGCTGTTTTAGAAGTGTGATTGTCATCACTCACACTACCACACTGTACATGAATTTCAGGATAAATTACCTGTGATCTGCACATTGCTGTTACTCCTGCTTGTAAGACATGTCTTTTTACCCAAACCTGTGATGCACACTAGATTCTCTGCAATACACTGATGTGGTAATCCTTACAATCGTGCATTATTACACATTTAAAGTCAAACGTGGTTAATATATGTTCTCTACACTGTGTAAATAGCAGGTGCGTGTTGGACTACAGCACTGACTGAGCATCATGAGTGTGTGTGTGTGTGTGTGTGTGTGTGTGTGTGTGTGTGTGTGTGTGTGTGTGTGTGTGTGCGCGTGATTGTGTGTGTGCTTGTGTGTTCATAACTGTGTGTGTATATGTGCATGCGTGTGCAGCTGTACTGCTAGGTAGCACTGCACGGACCCATGCATTTGATGTATAAATTTCAATTCAGGAGAAACATTTAGACTGGGAGAGTGGTCCTCTATTTTATTCTTCCACTTTTATCACAAACATCTACTCTGCAAACAACTGATAAGGTCATTCTTTAGTGCACTCTGTCACTGTAGAAGTGAGACTTCTCCTGTGGCAGTAGTGGCTGATACTGGGTTCTTTAGATTGTGTAGCTATATAAGCATGTTGTTCAAATCCAACACTGCATAAGTATTATAAGTGTGTGGTATATGTCTGTATTGTCGGGACATATAAGCTGCATTAGAATATCCATTGTATAGGCTTCCACTTTTAAAACATATTTGCACTGGGACACAACTCCTTAGTCAGTATGCTGCATTTTTAGCCAAAGTGCATTCTGTGCAACACAGTGATGTCATCCTTTTGAAATGTTCACTTTCTTGGTGTTCTAATTGGGCTTCTCCAGTGGTGCTTCCTGTTGATACTGTGTTTACCAGATTGTGTAAATAAATAGGTAGGTAGTTTGAAGCATGCTTTGCTTAAATAGTAATCCTGTTGATATTGTGTTTTCCAGATTGTGTAAATAAATAGGTAGGTAGTTTGAAGCATGCTTTGCTTAAATAATAATCCTGTGTATAAATATGTCTGTGCTGTCATGTAAAATTGTCTCTATCAGAAGATCCCTTCTGTACACTTCCAGTTATGACATATTTGCACAGGGAGAGAGTTCCCTATCAGTTTAGAACATCCCTTGGCAAAACACATTTTTGCCAACAAAAGCACACTATCTCATAATTGTAATCAGACTTCTTCTGTGGCACTGCATGCTGATACTGTATTCTCCAATTGTGTAACTAGTTAGGTAGATGGTTTGAATCCAGCAGTGAGTGACTACTGTGTGTGTGTGTGTGTGTGTGTGTGTGTGTCTGTCTGTCTGTCTCTCTCTCTTGTGATGTGCAGAAATGGTTTCAACTGCATATATTATGTGCAGCTATACTGCGTTAGTGAGCTCTCCCACCACTTTCATTCCCTTTTAGCAGACACATCAACCTTTTCCATTCAAACGTGCAAAGTCACAGTTGTAAACCAACATCTGATTAGGTGCTTGCAGTTCATGCAGTTCTCTCTGTCTTGTGATCATAGGTGGTCAGTTCAAAATCAGACCTTACTCATTAGACTCAGTTGTGTCAGCATGAGTGTGAATGTACACATAGGGAACAATGTTGTCACCCACATATCTGATTCATACCTATAAAGATGGAGATTTCTCTTTCAATACTTTCTGCTCATTTTAGCACAGACAGCCCATTTATTCTCAAAATCAAAGTGAACTTTATTGTCATTTAGACTCCACAAGGGTAACCTAAATGAAATTGCGTGTATCAGGTCCAATATTGAGATGACAACTGCACACATACAAATTACATATAGCACATGCAACATACATAACATTAACTTTAAGTTAGACTGTTATTTTACTACATACTACTATAAATTACTGTCTACAGTTTTTATCAGCTGAGTGACTGATTATTGCACATTTGTTTATTGCATACTTATTTTTTGATATGTTATAATAGCTAGCAGATAAATATTGCACTTGATTGACATTGTAAACAGATAACTATGAGTGAGCATCTCATCATTTCTATTGCACCATAATGGTTTGACCAACACAAGACCTTGTCAATGACTAACATTCCTGAGGTTGCTTCCAGAGTTCAAGAACCTAATTTCCTGTGGGAAGAAACTGTTCTTGAACCTAGTTGTTTTACAGCACACGCTGTGGTACCATCTGCCAGATGACAAGACTGTAAACAGATCATAGGCAAGGTGTGTAGGATCACTGGTTATTTCCATGGCCCTGTTGTAGCAACATGTCGTATATAGACCATGTATCGCTGGGAAGTTGGAGCCTGCTATGCTCTCAGTGACCTTCACCACCCTCTGTAGGGCTTTTTGATCTGCAGCTGAACAGCCCCCATACCACATCAGGAAGTTACTTGTTAGGATGATTTCTATGATCCCCCCATAGAAGATGATAAGGATGGAGGGTGGTAGATTAGCTTTCCTTAACCTCCACAGAAAATGCAGGTGTTGGTGGGCTTTCTTGACTATGGGACTGGTGTTTAGTGACCAGGATAAGTCCTGCACAATGTGGACTCCCAGGAATTTTGTGCTATTTACAGTTTCCACCCTTTCTCCATTAATCATGAGTAGAGATTGAGCTGGATGGGTTCTCCTGAAGTCTGTTATGATGTCCTTGGTTTGGTGATGTTGAGATCAAGGTTGTACCTAACACACCAGTCAATCAGCAGATTCACTTCTTCCCTGTATGCTCCTTCATCTTCATTACTGATGAGGCCACCGACTGTGTTGTCATCTGTAAACTTGATGATGTGATTGGTATTAAATCTGGCTATACAGTAGTCTCGCCTTTGATAACCACATCGCCACAGTAGTCAGGAAATCATTCTATGTGGGACACCTCATCACAAAAGGTTTCTCATCCAGAAAAAAGGAGGTCATTGTTTGGCTGTACTCATCCCTCATTAGACCTTTTATAGAATACAATGCCCCATTTGGTATGTACCTCACTAGACATTTACAACAACTGGAAAGGCCACAGAAATACCTCACAAAGGGGATCACTGGCCTCAAACAGTTGCCCTATGCAGACCTTCTCAAAAGACTCCATCTCTACTCCATCACATATCGCCTACTCAGAGGCGATCTCTGCCTAACATACAAGGCCTTGTCAAACCCGGAGCTGTTGGACATGCAACACTTAAAGAAATCCCAATCTGTCCGAGCCACAGGTTCCAGGGACCTAAACCTTGTCGCCGCAATAAACAAAACATGCTGTAGGGATAGGTTCCTGTGCCTGAGACTTCCCATACTCTGGAACAGACTACATGTCAAGCAGAGCACCTCATTAGCCCTCCTTAAGAAAGATCTTGACAATTGGATGGGAAATAGGAAATTCACCCCGGGGATCACTTCTGTAGCTCTGCTCGACAAGGGCACAGAAAAATAATTTTTTTGGGTGGTGAAAGCCAGGGAATCTTTATGGCTAGGCTTATATAGGCCCTAGGGCCTAGTACCTACCTATGAACCTATGAGTTAGTACGTAAACAAAGACGTGCCTGGAATGTTTCTCCCTGGGCCTCCGTTGAAAATTGGCTCATTCCAAGTCGGACTTTCCCAGTAAACAAATATTAAATAAATAAATCAATAATTAAATAAATAAACAATAGTGGACTCAACACACATCCCTGGGGTACTCTGGTGTTAATTTCATTAATGGGTCTTTCGATCAAAAAGTCCAGTATCCAGTTACACATGTGGTTGCTGATGCCTAGATGAACATGTTTCTCTGTTTGCTGTTGCCGGATAACTGTGTTGAATGGTGAACTAAAAAGCCAATAAACAGCATCCTAATATAAATATCCTTATTTTCTAGGAGTGTCATTGCGAGATGTAGTGCAACTGAGATGGCATCTGCTGTGGAGCGACTGGCACACTATGCAAACTGTAGCAGGTTGAGTGCAGCTGGTAGTTTTGCTGACAGGTGTTTTTTGACCAGTCTTTCAAAACTTTTCATCGCCATATACATGAGAGCTACTGGTCTGTAATCATTCAGGCTTGAGGGAGTTGCTTTCTTCAGCAGTGGTATTATGTTTTCATTTTTGAAGCATTTGGGTACTTTTGCTTGGACTAGGGAGATGTTAAAAATGTCCATGACTACAGTGCTTAGCTGTTCATCACAGTCCTTTAACACACTTCCAAGGATGTTGTCTGGTCCAGCAGCCTTCCTGGGGTTCACCTTTCACAGGATTTTCTTCACCTCACCTGTGGTTAGACTGAGCACTTCATCCTTTGGATTTGAACGTTTCACTGCCTTTGAGCAGTTCCTCTCCTCGAATCTGCTGCAGAAGATGTTTAGCCTATCCAGGAATTCTATGCTGTCCCCACATTTAGCTTATAGTGGTTTGTATTCTGTAATGGCTTTTATGCCCTGCCACATGCTTCTGGAGTCCCTTAGATCAGTAAATTCAATCGGTGATTGAGCATTGACGATGCAGTTGGTTGAAATGTGCCTTTTCTAAACCTAGGAGTAAGCTTTCTCCTGTGGTGTGAGGAAATGATACAATATGTTCTGTAGCTTGTTGCATTTAGTAAAAAAATCAGTCCTAATCTGTGTTCCTCTATGTGTTTTGCAGAATTGTGATTCTACCATCAAACTCATGACTGCATTATGCAATATGAGTGTTTGACTGTACCTAACATCATGCAATGTTTTGTTACAAGGAGACAGATAACTTCTCCTGTGGCATGTTCAGTATATATAGAAGATCAGTGGCTTATGTATTCACGTAGGTAGGTGTTCAAACCCTCACAGTGACTGAATAGTCTCAGTGTGTGTCAGTATACTGCTATGCTATGCATGAATGACATCCAACACAGTTGTAAAGTGGACAATTATGGTGGGAGAGGCATCCACCTTCACTTTTACTTCATACAACTTCTTTGCAACACAATGAAATGATGTTATAACTTTGTATTGATGGTGTCTCACAGTCATGGTAAGGCTTTGCCTGTGGCATGTCTGGTTAATTCAAATTTTGTTAATTAGTGGACTTACATAGGCCACTGTTCAATTCCAAAAAAGGGCAACATTATGTGAATGTACCAATGTGACACTATAACATTACATATTTCTATCCACTTTTATGGTGGACAAACACATTTTGACACATTGGGCATTTTATGGCTCTCACACTGATGTCCTGTGAATACTATGATGGGAGTGGTTCTGGATATATGCAGTTAATGCTGACTTGCACAGCGTATCTACACAGATAGGCTGTGGTTTGAATCTGGGACTGTATGTGTAGAAAATAATGTGGCTAAAAATGAGTGACTAGGTTAACCAGCAGTGATATTGGACTGTTCACAGTTGTGCGAACATTAACATACCTACCCCCTTTTCATCACTCTGACAAATTTGTGTTGAATAAATTAATATCAGAAGCTCTTTCTTACTTCACTCCTTGATGTGTGTTATTTGGAATGACCTTTGTTACCCTCTCCTGTGGCAAACCCAGTTAACATACAGCTCTGTAGTAGGTTTAGCATAATTGTCAGGGTTTGAATCTGGTAATGTGTCTGTCAGATACAGCTGTACTTTAACACACATATCTAAGTCAGTGTATGTGGTGTGGCACTTGCACAAGGAAGGATGCATGTCATATTTTTACTTACAGAAGCACAAATGCATCATAGTCACACATAATTTCTACATTTTTCCATTAGCTGATGCATTGGCAGCATAATGGCTGGCATGGACTTTTATTTTGCCCAAGTTTAGTATGGGCTACCTATCCATTTGTGATTGTGGGTTACCTATCCATTTGTGATTGACACATAAATACATCTTATGCATGTACAGCATCACCTTCAGAAATAAAACAAATTTTCTAAGGCACTGACTTCACTTGAGTTATACCTTGAATTATGGGCATGCTTGCATATGTCACATTACCATGACTCATTTGCATCTACATATATCATGTCTGCTATATTTAGACAAATGGAACTATGTATATCAGATCGCTATTCTGTTTATATCCAATATGACACATCTGTGTTATGTGTCAGATCCTTCTGCATTTCGCTATACACAAGATGTATGAATAGTCACAAAGTTTGTACCATTCACAACATGCAGGCTGCTGTAAAATATGCTTCTTTCAATACTTAGTACTGTTAATGGAATGATTGCACAGGTGTCCTTGATTCTTTGCAATATTTTCACATTGTCATAGGTATGCAACTATCAGCATTGTTTCCTTCATACACATAAGGCAAGGACAGCCTTACAATTCTTTAACTTGTATGTATGTTCTAACACAGATCATGCTGCTGTAATGTATGCCCTCCGTAGGGTTCACTTATTTTTATTTCTTCAAGATACGTAGGTGGGAATACAGCACACTATTGGTTACAACAGATAACTTTCTGGATACACATCTGATATGCAATAACTGCAGTATATGCAAACCTCCCCTAATATATGTACTGTTTTGATAACTGTTATCTCTACTCAACATTTTATAAACATTTATTACATTTACTCCCCTTTGTTACACTATTACCCTTATGTCTGTCTCACATCCTTTGTTAACATTTCATTTTTATTTACGTGCATGTCACTAAGTGAACAGGATTACTTGTATAAATAAAAGTATTTATTTAAATACTACTGTTTGTGCACTAATCTAATTATAACTGAATACAGTTTCCTTGTTTAGTTTCCCCTGCCTCTTAAATCTTGCATTCAAATTGCCCAGGCCTTGTGTTATTCTGTCTGATCATGCTCCCATACTGGGTATTCATGTGCGCACAACCTGTTGTTTGCATTGTGTTTTCAAGCCTCTGTGCACCTCTTCATTGCCGCTAACACTTGTGCTGGCCACAAACAGGTACTGCTGAATGTATAGTCTTGCTTAGCAGCTTGCATATTCAATGAGCACACCTGTTTATTGCATTAATACCAACGAAACATGCAGGCTTCGCTCAAAGTGTACACACGTTAATGTATCCCCAGGTCAATCTTTTTGCTTTCTGCTATATATTATAATCGTTTTTTTTTCTCCTCCCAAGTCTCATCTGTACACAGGCACAACCCATTTTCATATATTTGTTCAACAATAACAAAATATATAGATAAATGAGGTTTGTTAAACTTCCAATGACTGTTAGGGGGCTCAAGTGGAGGAACCTAATTGCCTCACACAGTCAACAGTTGATTTTTTTTTCCTGTCCTTTTTTTTAAATGTTAGAACAAATGCAGTTGAGCAGACGTGTTATATAAATGGGAGGGTAATGTTTTTGCAACTGCTAGTGACACTACTGCTACATCAAAGCACATGAGAACTTATATTAGGTTAATAAAAAGAATATTCAAGTATATTCTGAAATGTTACCAATACAAGTAATTCCTTATGAATTGCAGATAAATGCAGTTCTGTGTACATTGTGAATTAAGAGAACAGCACTCTTGGCGAATGTCAGAGACTGGAGCAATCCTGATTTCATGCAATTTCAGTTATGCTCTGCCTTCAGAATGGGGTCCTTTCTTATCAAGGTATGAAAGAGGAAAAAAATAAGCATTTTAGAGAAATTGAACAAAAACAGTAATGCTGTTCTTTAATGTTTGCCCAGTGGATGACATTCTGTTCCAAGGCAACCAAACCTAAGATGGATATCTTAAAATCATGTAACCAGAAACCTCAGAGATGAAAAGTTTCCCTCTAATCACTATTACATTCAGTCCACCCTAGATATACAACCCCACGTTTGATAAGTTTCATATCTTCTATATTGGCTAGTACTTTTTTATAGTTTATATATATGCTATTTTCTGACATTATTTATGCATGTCTGATCTTGTCAAAACATCATATGGATCTGGGATTTATTTTCCCAATGTGGTAGCTTGCCATTGGATAAAAATAAAGCTGAGCTGCAGCTAAATATTTTGCCTGTATCAGTCATGTAAAATAGATTATGTTTTTACTTATAAGTACACAGCTTGCCATGTAAAATTGATTATGGCTTCACTTTTGAGTGCACAGTTTCAACCATTACATTGGTCCTTAACACAAGTTCATTCCCATTTCATTCTTTACATATTGCATAGCCACACGGCATAAGGTGAAACTGTAAATGGCAATTTAAGGCCCTGTACAATAGTATTGTCACAAGGCATCTAACAGGCTGGTTTACTACTTTTGACAGTTGTATTTAGAGGCTTCTGACTTGTGTCAGCAATGCAGCTTCAGATGGTCTATAAATCCTTACCTTAGAATATGTTATTCCAGTATGAACATATGTTTTCACTGTCATCCCTCATAAAGGTAAAACATGGGCCTTTAGAGTTCAGCTTCCCACAAGGCACCCTTTTTCTCCTTTGTCATATTTATAAATATCTATCTCTTGTCATTAAAATGTATCTTATTTTAAGAAATGTTATCCCACTGTCATGCTTTTTACAGTTTATACACGGGGTGATCTTAGTGACTGCATTGGTCTTCTTATTTTCAGCCCCTACTCACAATATGTGGGAGTATAATATTAGTTGTGCACACCAGCCCAGTTACCACTGTCCCCTGCAGGTTTTGTCTTATAAGGGATTATAGCGGCATTTCATCTGACTAGATATACTGCCTGTATAAAAGCCTGCACTGTTGGAAAAGTCAGTAGAAAACGTATGGTTAGCATAATTGTTAAGGTATTTACTTTACAAGTACATGGTACAGGATTTAATTTTGACTGCTGATTATTGCTTAGACTTGAAGTAGTCTGCAGACTGATATCCATGTATTTACCTATAAATCTCCATGGCAAAATTCTACTTTCTGCACACACTGTGACTGTTAGTTAGGTAGGATGTCATACAGAGCAGATAGCTGTTTTCACTTCAGTCCTCTATAAACTAAACTGAATAACCAATCAAGGGTTTACAGCATTATGTGGCCATATGTACAAGCAGTCATTATATACTGAAGCTGTTGCCTTAGAAATACTGACAGAATATAGTGTCATACTCCTTTACATGGAAAAAAATAATTTAATGTTCATGTCTCTAGCGCCCTTTACTGTAATTAAGCAATGCAAGACAAAACTGTTCTTTCAGTGTTTTATGCTTTCCACCTTCACCCAGCAAGCATGTCGCACTTCCACTCCACCATAGACCTCATCTACCTCACTTATCTTCCACCTGAGGACATTGCCAAGGAAAGGTCTGTATGGATGGTGGAGTTCCAATTTGCCTTGCTGTGTAGGATGGAGTGGATATTAAGGTGCTCCACAGTCACATCATCTGGATAGGAGTACTTTCGACATGTGTTTAACACTGCCTCCTGTGAGATGGATGAGTAAGCACTGGCTGTTCAATCCTGCCTTCAGATGGCTGCATTCTTCTTCAGAAACCAATACTCAAACACATATTACTGATGCTACATTCAGAGACTTATTCCTCCCTCCCTCTCTACAGTGCTATGCAGTGTTGCCTGTTAACTGTCAGTAGTTCTGCCTTATTGCACTACTCAGTCAAAGTTCATATTTTGTTGTCATCCTATTTTTAATGTATATTATATCAGAAGAATTTATTGGAGCATCCTCAACCTTTCTTAAAATAAAGACCAGAGTCCAAAGAAAAAAAAAAATTGCAGTGATGACACACTGCTGTTTGCCGTGACCGGGAAGCAAAGAGATGACAGTTAGTGACAGCCTTTCCTTTTCTACCTAATGTAATGGTATGCAAATCAGTCATAATATTACTGCATAGCATTCAGCATCTTGGAGCTGCATTACAGTGTTACAACGTTGCAATTTTAGACAAATATATAATTTCTCTATACCATAAGTCCACGTTCTTTTTGAAATCTGGTATTATTCCCTGTTCCTGCCTAATCTCAGGAGGCAACTTATTCCATCAACCTCCTAGTGTTAAGCTGGCACCTTTCATGTGTGGCCCCCTTTGCAATGATATCAGATAGCCAACATTAAATATGTCACACAGTCATTCCATGTCCAAGTAGTACAAATCTGGCACTAATAAAAACTGGAAGTATGCACAGGAAATGGGAATAGCATGCATTTTTATAACATCGTATGGTGTAGCATAATGTAAAATGTTATAGCAGCTGCACAAAGAACAAAAAACAGGGACCAGGGAATCTGGGGGTTCATCATTTTCAGATCTCTGATGCTTGTTGATGTCTCTTTAAGGGTATTGACCCTGCTGATTCAGTGACCTTAATGGACTCTTCTTCTATTACAGTTGCAGCAGACACTCTTCATGGTCTGGAATGACCCTAGAATCAGATATTTTCAGCTCTGTCAGATCACCTTACTGTGGGTCTTGCTTGCCATTTTTACTTAAAGATGTCCATGAAATGATACAACCACATTTTGGAAGATTTGAAGAGGGAAGTGCAAAGGATGAAGCAGCACTGCAGAACGCAGTGCTGTAAGATAAACAGGTTTAGACTGATGAGTCAGTCAGAAAGTAATTGTATGAAGCCAGATTTTCAATCTAGAGAAACCTCTGCTGTAACAAACTGTCCAATCCAACTTTTTCACATTTTGGACTCGGTATACAGACCAGCCTATTTAAAAGTCTGTTTTGATTTTTCTGCATAAGAGAGATCTAGGATGGTAGATTTTTATTTTTTTAGATAAAGTGTATGTAAAACAATCCCATACAACAATTCTCAAATGGACTTTGGTTTTCTTTATTAAGAAATATTTGCATGTCTGATAGAATTTACATGTTTGATGAATTACATTTCACCCAGTTGATTTCTAGTTTCTCAAGGAAGCAATCAGAGGGCATTAACCCTACTGTTTTTGGTCTGGATCTGTGCCCCCTAAGTTAGGTAATTTCCTTCTTTGAGATTTTAAGCCCACTTATTAATAACATTTTAAGTAACCATTGTGGAAAGGGAGCTTATCTGAAGCTTTGAAGGAAGTCCTTGTCTTTCCCATCCACAAATAACCTGCCTTAGAAACAATGAATAGGAATAACTTCCATTTGTCTCTTCAGGAATAAGATTTTAAGAAGGTTAATAACTTTGCAGTTGGAAGATCACCTGACAGCCCATAATATTCTGGCTCCTTATAAGTCGAGCTTCTCCATTTTTCAGCAGTTTGAGGGTGTCCTGCTAAGGGTTATGAATGAACTATTTAGGGCAAGGTATCACAAAATGTTTAACCAGAGTGTACGACTCACTCCAGCTGCAGTATATGATTTGTGGACCATAATATCTTTCCTTCCTGTCTCTGTGCTCATTGCAGTATCAGTGGGGCAGTCTTGCCTTGGCCCCATTTAATATCAATGAGTGTGATTTCAGGCCTCAGTTTTTCAGATACTCTGTCTTGCCAAGTGATGTCCCCTGGGGTTTGGTGGTTGGTCCACTACTGTTCGTGACTTTTATGCTGCCCCTGTGAGATGTTATAAAAAATCATGGCACTAATTATTAAAACTCTACTGTTGTACTCACTTATGATTCGCCGTTGATCTTGGCAATGAAGAGTCTGCAAGTGCTGTGAATGTCTGCCTTTCAGACATCTTATGGGCAGCCTTTTCTTCCCAGTTTGCATTTTCAATCTTAGTCAGTAAAGCAGATTTTAAAAATACACAGATAGGGTGCATGACCTGGGTGTGATAATTACCAGTAACCTTTCAGTTCATAATTAAGTGTCAGCTGTTGTCAATACATCTCCACAGTCAAGAATTGTCTTACCAAGAGTGACTGATGGACTGTTAATCATGTACTTGCTTTCCCAAAATTGGTTTATTGTAATGACCTTTACATAGAAGTCCTTACTAACATCATACTGTATCACTTCTTTGCTGCACTTCCTGCATTGGATGTCTATTAAGTATTGGGTTAAACTTAATGCACGGTATGTATGTAGTAGTTATTGGGTTCTACATTATCTGTGACTGGCTAGTTTGAAAGACCAGAATGTGTTCTGCAACAACCAGACTAGGATTGTTTGTCCACTATTGCAGAGCTGCTTTATATGCCAAGGGTTTGGCTAATCTCTGCTAGCCTACTGATATTTTACCAAGTGGCTGTGTGACTGTTACACAGAGTCAGCCTCTGTAAGCAGTTAAACACTTTATTCATTAAGGGAGGCTTTTGAAGTATGTTAGAGAAGTGTCATTTGTTCATAGGTTCATAGGTTGGTACTAGGCTATCAGCCCTAGGGCCCATACAAGCCTAGCCATAACAATTCCCTGGCTATTTCTTCCCACACTATTTACTTCCCTGGACCCTTGTCTAGCAGGGTGACTGACGTGATCCCTGGGGTGAATTTCCTTTCTCCCATCTAACTGTCAAGGTTCCTTTTGAAGAGGGCCAAAGAGGCACTCTGCTTGATATGTATGGGCAATCTATTCCAGAGTCTGGGGAGTCTCTGGGTCAGGAACCCATCCCTCCAGCATGTTTTGTTTATTGTGATGACAAGGTTTAGATCCCTGGAGCATGTGGCTCTGAAGGATTGGGATTTCTTTAAGTGTAGCATGTCCAGCAGCTCTGGGTTTGACATGGCCTTGTATGTTAAGCAGAGATCGCCTCTGAGTAGACGATATGCGACAGAGTATAGCTGGAGTATTTTAAGGAGGTCAGCATAGGGCATCTGCTTTTGGCCTGTGATTCTTTTAGTGAGGTATTTCTGCGGCCTTTCCAGTTGTTGCAGATGTCTTGAGAGGTACATACCAAATGGGGCATTGTATTCTATAATGGGTCTAATGAGGGATGAGTACAGTGGGACAATAACCTCCTTTTTTCTGGATGAAAAGCCCTCAGTGATGAGGTATGCCACATAGAAGGATTTCCTGACTGTTGTGGCAATGTGGTTATCGAAGGTGAGACCACTGTCCACCTGTGTCCCTAAGTCTCTTATCACACTTTCGGTGTTTAGTGTACTGCCACCTATATGGTAATTCACGGATACATGTTTTTTCCCAAAGGGGATAACTATACATTTCTTGGCATTGAGATTGAGCCTATGTCTCTGGCACCAAGCATTTGTTTCTATAAGGCCCTTTCCACATCATTTGGGGATTCAATAATGGCTCCCAGTTTGCAGTCATCTGCGAACTTTGTTAGCCAGAGTCCCTTAGTTTTGGCCTGTACTTCAGACAAGTAGATGCCAAACAAGAGCAGTACCAGGACTGAACCCTGAGATACTCCACTTGTCACTTGTCTGGAGCTGGATTTGGAGTCGGCTACTTTTACAGTGTGGGTTCTGTCAGTAAGCCAGTTAGCAATCCATTGGGTGACGTAGGGATTAATACCCAGCTTAGTAAGTTTATCTATGATTCCAGAGTGGGGGATGGTGTCAAAGGCCTTGGCAAGGTCTAGATAGGCTGTGTGGTCCACCTTACCCTTGTCCATGGCTCTGGAGACTGATTTAAAGAAGTCAATCAGATTCAGGAGACAAGATCAGCCCTTCACAAACCAAACTGTGTGGGGTCCAGTGTTTGAAGGTTGCAAATGTCTTTGTTTATAAGTTCCATAATAATATGCTCCATGGCCTTGCAGATAAGGCTCATCAGACTGATGGGTCGGTAGTTTCCGGGATCCAAGGTGGATCCACCTTGTGGAGTGGGATAACAGTAGCTCTGCACCACTCAGTGGGCACAAAACCTGAGGTGAGGCTATGATTAAACATGACACTTTGGTGAGGTGCCAGTTCATATTGTAGTTCATGTAGTACACAGCCCGGGGTGTCATCTGGTCCCATGGATGCTGTATTCTTAGCTTTGGAGAGTGCGTTTTTTACCTGTGTGGCCATTATTACCGGAATTTGGCAATCTTCCGGTATTGAGATGGGCCATTTAGGGGGTGAGAGGGGGTGAAGTTGGCACTGAATCGATCTGCCAGGATATTGGCAATATCCTTGGGATCAGTATATTTACTGCCATTCTGTTTTAGCTCAGAGCAGATCTGAGCATTGCCATTTAGATTCTTGACATAGTTATAGAATGTCTTGTGGTTGTCTTTGGAATCTTTGGCAATTTTATTTTCGTAACTAGCTTTGAAGGATTTTATAAGGAATCTCAGTTTCTTACTGAGGCTGGTAAGGGAGTTTTTTGCATCCCGGGGTTTGTCTCTTTTCTGCAACAGTTTCTTCTTTTTGTTGTAAAGTTTGTTTATGGTAGGGGACCACCAGATTGGCTTCCTTTTTTTGGATGAGAGCATCTTGGTTCTATTTGGTATGGCACGATTCATGCATGAATGGATGTGCTCGTACAGTGCCTTAGTGCAGGATTCAGCAGTTGAACGTTCAGTTCCCATCTGCATGGGTGTCAGGAAGTTTGTCACTTCTGACTTGAGTAGCATGAAGTTGGGTTTGGAGAAGTTTTTTATGGAGGTTTCCTTACTGGGGTGGGGGAGGGATGTGGATGTTAAGGGTGATTAGCTTATGGTCAGACCTGACTAACGAGGGGGTGACATAGATTGTAAAGAGTTTTGTATGCCGTTTAGTTGTTAATAATAATGGTAAATGTATTGTTATTATTATTGTTCTTATTATTATTAGTAGTAGTTGTGCAATAGGCCTTAAGTGCATTTCAGACAGACACAACTGAAAAATAAATAAGTAATCACTTTCAACATAATGTTCTCTTCTCAGTGAGCATCACTATATTACCCTATGAAAAGCCAAATGGCTGCCCAAAAAACAAAGATCTAACTTACTGTTAGCATCCTGACTCTATAAACTACTCCAGCTCCATTCATTTAATCGTTTTGCAGCTAAACTTAATGGAAAAACCTCCTCATACAACCTGAGACACTACTCACAAGCCACAACAACTCACATTACCCCTAGAACAAACCCCACAGCACTGCACATGCAGTCTACTTTCAGGCACCTCCTCTTTGCTAAGCTCTCCCCATTGACATAAAGAAAATCAACACTTATTTCAAATTCAGAATGCATCTCACAAAAGCACGGCTTCATCTAAACCAAATGTCTCTGCTTCAACACAGGACATATCACCTAACACACTATCCCTTATTCCTTTTCCAGGTCTCTTCTCCTCTCTCAAGATTTATTGAAAAATAACTCACTTTAGAAACAAATGTATATATTATACATTGCACTCTGTTTGTACATTGTACTGGGTTTGTTCACTACAATGTACAGAATATAGTTTGTTTTCCATGTGATGCAGTGGTGCAACGGTTAGCCTTGTCACCTCATAGCAAGAGTTTCTCCAGTTTGATTCTTGGCTAGGGTGCCTTCTGTGCAGGGTCTATATGTCCTCCCTGAGTTTGTGTGGGTTTCCTCTTGGTGCTCTGGTTTGATTCTTGGCTGGGGTGCCTTCTGTTCAGAGTCTGTATGTCCTCCCTGAGTTTGTGTGGGTTTGCTCTGGGTGCTGCGGTTTCCTCCCACTTTCCAAAGACATGCATCTAAAACATTTCTCCCCAGGCCTCTGCTGAATATGGGCTCTGTCCCAGTTGGACTTTCCTGGTAAACAAATGTTAAATAAATCCGAATTACTCTGTTATTGCTTACATTTCTGTATTTTTTTATTTGTGAAATGTTTTGTATTTCATACAGACTGAACCTGAAATTGGTCTGTGTTGACCAGTGCACTACCTGATAAACAAAAATCAGTCATTCTTCAAATGATAAAAAAATTCAATGTTGTCTGATTTCTACAGTGTTGTTGCAGTTAAGTACTTATCAGTGCTGCAATTAGCATTAAACTCATATATATGTTAAGGCGAACTTCTCACTTCTCAAAACTGAAGTGGAATCCTTCAAGGCCCCAGGGCCAGTGGAAACTATGGCCCAAAATGCAGAATCCTATATAAACACATTCTACGGACATCTCCACGAATGCATGGATCATGCTATCCCAAACAAAACCAAGACCCAATCATCCAAAGGCAGGCATCCAGTCTGGTGGACACCTGCCATAAATAAACTGTACAACAGAAGGAGGAAGCTACTACATGATAGAGCAAAATCCCTAATAGGGAAGGCATCTCTGATCAGTACTAGCAAAAAATTACGATCCCTCATAAAATCCTCCAAGGCCAGCTTTGAGAGAAAAATTGCACAGGACACCAAAGACAATCATAAGGCTTTTTTCAGTTATGTTAGAAACCTGGGATGCAACTCCCAGACTTGTTCTGAGTTGATTCTAAACGACAAAAAATACACTGAACCCACAGACATCGCCAATATCCTGGCAGACAGGTTCAGTGCAAACTGCCCCCCCTCCCCAAAAGAGCAAGTATCTATCCCAGCACAGGGCTGCCTCCCAAACATCTCTGACGCTCAGGTGAAGGCTGCCCTCTCCAAAGCAAAAAACACTGCTTCCATGGGACCAGATGACGTCCCAGGTTGCGTCCTACATGAACTCCAAGAGGAACTAATCCCTCAAATAAAACAGCTATACAATCTCAGCCTCACTACAGGATATGTGCCCACAGAATGGCGTACAGCAACAGTGGTCCCACTCCACAAAAGTGGAGCCTCTACGGACCCTGGAAACTATCGCCCCATAAGCCTGACTAGCTTTGTCTGCAAGGCTATGGAGAGGATCATCATGGAGCTCATAAACAAAGACATCGGGGACCTACAGACACTAGATCCTGCCCAGTTCGGCTTTGTCAAGGGCAGATCCTGCCTTTTGAACCTGGTTGACTTCTTCGAAACAGTCACCAAAGCCATAGATGAAGGGAAGGTAGTCCACACAGCCTATCTGGACCTTGCAAAGGCATTTGACACAATACCCCACTCGGGCATCATAGATAAGCTATCCATCTTAAATATAAACCCCTATGTCACAAGATGGGTTGCAAACTGGCTCAAAGACATAACCCACAGAGTGAGAGTTGCTGGAGCCATGTCAGACTCGAAACCAGTCACAAGTGGCATCCCACAGGGTTCTGTCCTGGGACCACTCTTGTTCGGTATATACTTTTCCGAGGTACAGGCAAATTTGGGAGGACTATGGCTCACCAAGTTCGCAGACGACTGCAAACTGGGCGCCATAATCAACTCTCCAGCTGACACAAACATCCTTCAAAAAGGTCTCACAGAGACAGATAACTGGTGCCAGCACCATGGTTTAAAGCTAAATGCCAAAAAATGTATAGTCATACCCTTTGGCAAAAACAATGTGCCCACAAATTACCACAAAGGCAGAAACCCATTAAGTACAGAGAAAGTTATTAGGGACCTGGGGACCCAAGTTGATAGCAATCTCTCCTTTGAAAACCACATTGCCAAAGTGGTTAGAAAGACCTTCTACATAGCCCACCTCATCAGGAAGGGTTTCACATCTAGATCAAGAGAGGTAACCATGCCCCTTTATTCATCCCTCATCAGACCCATCATAGAATACAATGCCCCTTTTGGGATTACCTTACCCGACACCTGCAGCAATTAGATAGACCCCAAAAGTATCTCACCAAGAGGATCAAGGGTCTCAAACAGATGCCATATGCTGCTCGGTTAAAAAAACTCCAGCTCTACTCAGTTGCATACCGCCTACTTCGAGGCGATCTATGCCTGACATACAAAGCTATGTCAAATCCAGAATTAATGGACATGCTCCACCTCAGTAAATCTAAATCCCTTAGAGCCACACGCTCGAGGGACTTGAACCTCAGCACAGAAATAAATAGAACTTGCTGGAGGGACAGGTTCATAACCCAGAGGCTCCTTCGCTCTGGAATAGAATTCCAGTTCATGTGAGGCAGAGCACCTCACTGAATCTCTTCAAGAAGAATCTCGATAGGTGGATGGGGGATCGTAGGTTTGTCCCAGGGATTACTCCCGTGTCACTATTAGACAGAGGCACAGTAAACTAAACCTTAAAAAGGGCACAGTATACTCAAATCAAGGGGTGGCGTAAGCCATACAGAATCGGGCTAGGCTTATAATTGCCTCAGGGCAGATAGCCTAGTATGAACCTATGAACCTATGAACCTATAAGGCAGTATGTTTCTTTCTTGCCTTTTGCATCTGCATGTAGTACACCTGATTCTGCCTCTGTGTTCTTGCTCCAACTTTTTATGCTTGTTCTTCCTATAACCAGTTGTTAATATGGTATAAGTGAGAAAGCCAGCATGTCTTTACCTATTCTTTAGTAATGCGGGTGTGACTCATTCTGCCCACAGTGTTTTGAGTGACAGTGCACTCGTTCAGATTTGCCTGCTAATCTGCCATTCATGGGCATTTTCATCTATACAGTGTTTGTGACACAAGGAAAAGAGAGTCATGTGATTAAAGGTATGTTAAACTGTATCAGTGGACGAGTCAGTCTGTTGAGAGTTTAGTTCACTATGTTGTGCTTCAGGACTTTTGAGTGGTGCTTCAGTTACAGTCTCAGAGTGTAATAGCTTCATTTTCATAATTGGAATATCCTTACCTGGTAGAACTTAAACTGGATGTAAACAGGAAGAATTTAACTAAATCGTGGATCAAATAAATGGAGGAATTTTTTTTTTTTTTTGCTCGTATCTTATATCAGTACTTTGGAGTAAACATAATACTGCCTGAAGACTACATTTTCCACAACAGATTATTTCATCTAGAAGAACTAAAAATACACATGATGCTGACATCAGAAAGTAGAAATATAGTATATTTATAAGAATTGTGTATATATCAAATTCAATTTCCAATGATCTTTCTTTACTGAAGTATTTAACGATTACAGAGTGAATTACTCTGAGCAGAGTACCTGCAGTAAAGGCCCCCTGTGGTGCTTTTTGTATTATAGATTTATAGATAATATATGCTAAACTACTATCTGTTTATTTATGTGTGGTGTTAGAAGGATGTATTGATAACAGATATGAAAAGTTATTTGACTGTTTTTGTATTTTCAGTACATTCTGTTTTGATATATTGAATGCATAAAGTACATCTTGAAGTCATAAAAAGATCTTTCTATAACGAAGAAGTAACAAGAAACAATTGATTTGAGTCTGAGAAAGAAGCTTGCACTTTGTTCAAGTTTTGAAAATTATATGACTTTGATTTTTTTAAATCACTCTATGCTCTCTCTTTTGCATGAAGTAACAAAACATATTGAAAGATTTGCATAGATGAGCCTGAAGAGAAAGCTGTTTCTTTTATTTAATTTTTACTATCGTTTTTCTGTGTTATGTACTGAGCTTATGATTTCTATGTTTTTCATAATTAGCCTATGACTTCTGCCTAGAGCAGTTGGTGTCAGACTTTATAAAAGTGTAGACTGATGAAATGTGCATGGGAAGTTATATTCTAAATAATAAAACTATTCTTTCTAAATGTAGGCCAGTATTCATAGTCCAGGGTTTCACATATGACTTATGGTTATTTGCAAATAGCAGTGCCACAAGGATATTCAAATAAGTCAAAGTCATTTATGATGAATAAGCAAAGTCTTTTTTGAAAACACACCTACTTATTTCAAAAGAGTAAGCTGCATAAAGATCATCATTATAAAATTCTGAATTACTTCAAAAATGTGAGGGTTTTTGTAACATTTTTAACATATTGTGGGTAAATGTGGCTGAGTGCAGCCATGCTTAAAATGTTTAAGGAAAGCAACAGATTGTGCAGCACTTAAAATGTTTTTTTTTAAAAAAGAAAATAGGTTTATAATATTTTAGGTTTGCCTTTAGAACCGCAAAATGGACTTGTGCAAATATTCACTTCAGCGACTCGCATTAGCGAATTCATAACTGTGAAATTCAAAAAAAGTCGAAAATCAGATAGTGGAAATATTTTTTCTATTTTCTCAAACTGCTTCAGTGTGCCCGACGTCCCATGATTTTGTGCTGTCCAAATCGCAATCTCCAATAAACAACTGCAAACAGGAAGTAGTAGTGCATTAGAAGTGTCCCATTATCCCAAATAAGCCAATCCGTTGTACGACATAAGACAGCGTCACAATACGCATTTAAACACAAAAATCAACGTCCCTTCCAGTAAAAGTATAGAACTGTATGCATCTCTATGAAAATGAGCACTATTTCGCAATCAGCTTTACAAATCCCCTTGCTGTGAACTCATTTCTCTTTGCAAGTAGATTGGTAAAGCTGGATTCTTTATCCAACAATCTTCTCCTTTTTGAAGATGAAGGCAGACAGAGCAACTGTATATGCCTAAGATCATCAACATGGTTCTGCTCCAACTGTACTGCATGCAGGATATCAAGTATGTACAATGTTTTTTTATCCATTAAACTCCGTAGTCTCCTGTGCCACCCCTCTACTGCATTCTGACTGCATGGGTATCCCATCACACAGGTATCATGTTTGTTCCAGAATGAGCTGTCGAACAGAGGGAATATCTTTTCAGATGTATTCCCACACATTCCATACCTATGTGGCCTACCATGGATGTATGTTTCTTTAACAAAGGTACATATTGGCTTGCCCTCCTCCGGCATGTCAGCCTCTATTTCGGCAAAGCTGTTACTGCTATCCTCAGGTGCAACAAATGCCAACGCTGGTATCTCTTTGCACAACATGGCAAAAGATACACTGCTACCTAAGGTGCCTGCCAGATGCAACTTCTGGATGTTCTGCCACACTATTTGACAAAAATGGAACCAACAGCCCTTAGCTAGGGTGTTGGGTAGGTGTCTCCTTATAGAGTTAACTGCGGCACATTCAAAATTGGTAAGAACCATGTTGGGTATCAGTCTCAGTTCATTGTCATTGCATAATTGCAGTATCATTCCCCAAAACTTATCATAACAATCCTCGCTTTTACTGGGCAGTATCCCATACACCACTGGTACTACCTTTTTGCTCACTCTGCCATTAAGTGCACAATGTAAAGTATATACCTGTCTGCATTCACTAGTGCTAATGGGGAAGGTCGCATCTGCCAGCATATATTCTGACTTGCACATCATTCTAAGATTATCCATAGTGGTTATAACAACAACATTTGTGTCACTAGACATATCTACGCTGTGCCGTATTACAAATGTACCTGTTTTCAAGGGTAGCATATCTGCTGTCAATTCCCTCAAGGAGCGGAAGTCTTTAAACATGGCCAGCTTCTGCGTATACCTCTGCCTCCCAATGCTTTGCTTCAGTGCTGTGTTATTAGGTAACTCATTCACCACGTCCACTGATGTACCAGCTAGCACCTCAGCAACTATTTTACAGGGGTCTTCTACAGACTGTTCTGCACGATGTTTGAGTTGCTCTTTAACTCTCATCACCTCCCCTTGCAGTACATCATGTGCATGGAAATTTTGTTGCTCTTAACCAATTTATAACCATCCTTGTCTGAGTCTGTCACACATCTACCCTTACATCTTTCCTTTTTTTTATGTGTACAACACCTATACTGCCTAGCTTGTACACACTTCTCTTGGTAGTACTGATAACCATCAATCATTAATAGTTCACATACTTTCTGAGTCCTGCTTGTACTGTGCACTGTATTCACCATACCTGGCACATACTCCTGTGAACCACCTCCCCAGGCTGAAAGACAGATGACATCACACTCACTTATCCAGTGAACAACAACAGAAAACACATATCAGCACAGACAGACCAGCTATGATGACATTAGGGAATACACATGTTAACATTGCTTCTGGTATTTGCTGTTCAACAATATACACTTACAGCGTAAACTCCACCTTGCCACTTACTGCACTGTTCCCCATAGCATTACATAAATGAGCCAAGCTTTACAGGACTACCTGACCCACTATAACCAATACACACACACCATGCTCTCTAGTCAACACAGTTTACTCATTCTGACATGCTGTACAGCAGCAGTTGCGACTGAGAGACAAACATATGGCTGGTATACTTTCATCACTAGGTCTGTACTGTTCATTAAATACTATACACTATATGCCACTCAGGTCACATCATTCTGTACTTATTTGAAATACCTGCACGTCCGGTTATTGTCAGGTATGCCATAGGGACACATTATATGGATAATTGACTACAGATTGCATAATACTTCAACATAAAAAACATAGGAAAGTGTCCAGAACTAGCAGCAGTAGCTACATTGCAATCTTTGTTCATAATTTCCCTTACAACAGTCATTCACAACATTTCATACCTCCATTCTGCAATGATATCTGCTGTACACAACAATCCACAACAATGAATATCAGGATTTCAGCTTGCTACCACTGAATTTGGAATATAACTGCCTCACACAGAATGAGGAAACTACGTACACACATATGTGATGGCTTTTAAGGTTGCACTCACATTGTGTGAATGGTTAATTGCCAAATGCAATACAGCAGTTGACCTTTAGTCTTTCGAACATTGTCGGGTCAAGATTATGTGATTTTGAAATTGTACTTTCAAACATTTGCTGTTCGCCTGTGTGTAATTCGCCTTTGTAAAGGTAAACCAATATTTTATACAGGTGTATCCTTTTGTAGAGACCCTGATGGCTTCATTAACGAATAGAAAGGGGAGGAGAGGAAAGATTAAAAGGAAAGACAAGCAAAGAGTGGAGCACAGAAAGGAAACATCAAGAAGGTTTGTACTGGATGAGGTGGGAGACAATGGGTACTATTTTTTTGTCAGTGAATAGACACCCCCTGTTTTTTATTTATTTTTTTTTAATGGGAGGGTAGTGTAAGTGGGAAATAGGTATGAGGTCATTGGAGAAAGGATAAGGGAAGAATGGTTGAGGAAGTGCCAGCTCTTGATCCAGTCCACAGTTCCTCAAACATGTCCACTGCCAGATGGTATTGCAGTGGAGGACACTAATGTGGAGGAGTAGTGGCCTGTGATGGTGCAGTGGTTGTCATCAGCTGGAAGAGCATGTTTTCTACCACTGAAGAGAAGCTTCAACTGAATGAATTCTTTTGTCTACTACCACCACCACTACATTCTCTACCAAGATTCAAAGCCCGCTTTCTTTGAGGGTTGCAAGGCTGCCATGCTAGAGTTCCTGCAGGACCAGTGCTTTTCCCGTGACATTGTGAGGATGTCCCTGGTCAGGCAGAGGCTGATCTGTCCCTAACCTGGGTTGTACATGTCTTGAAGCTGTAAAAAAGGAAAATAAATGAGAGAGAAACAAATCAGTAAAGGGTAAGAAATGCATAATGAAAATAAAAAAAGGAGAAAGGGGTGGGAAGAAACCAAGCAGAAAAAGAAGAATAAATCAACACATAATATTTACATGCCATTTCATACACTAATGGACTATTACTGTAAACTCTTAAGTAAAACTTATGCATTGGATGTGCTTATGCATACAATGAAAGTAGTCATTTGGGAAGTGCTTTTGTACTTGAAAAGAATGATATGAATAGTACTTATGCATGCTTCAGATGAATTCTTACAGTAATGGCTTGTGACATCTTGAAGAGCAGTGCTTATCTCTGAAGTTATGTATATACAATACATTCAATACAGTACTAAAAATACCCTTTATAATTAATAGAAGTAATCAAGTTAAAACCAGTAACATTAGCTTCAGTGGTGGCTGGTGACTTCAAATCAAAGGGGGGCCACAGGAGACAGCTGAATGGGTGGGGTCAATGGGAAGGGGTGTGGCCATCTAGAAAGGGGAGTAACTATACTCAAAACCACAAAAACTGTAACTTTAATTAAATACACTGCCCTGGGTGCAAAACCATCATTATGAGAGTCCAATCAAGACAAAATGAAGTGTAGAAGAAAAAAAATATTTCAATGCATTGGCTGCATGACAGCTTACTTAATATCTAGATGGAAACAAAAAGGTTCTGAGGCATGAAAAAATAAATTACGTTTTACATACATTACTGGAATGCCAGTCAAAATCAAGTACAAGAAAAACAAGCAGCACTCAACTCAAACCACTTCTCCTTGCACTGCAGTTCTAATTATAATTTATATTCAGCTTTATTAAAGTACCAAGTAACATGCTGAAAGTAGCAATCTCTGGGATGCCCCCACTTGTAAAAATGTTTCTTCTCCAAAAAAGACCTGCTGCCTGACAACTATCTACTTGTTTCATGGGGAAAACATGAAGTAAAAATGAAAAGCAAACAAGAAACAAGCTCAAGATACATTGCTTAAAGGATTACTGTACAGGTAATGGACCACACATGATAGATTAGCATTCTGTTTGGTTTACAGGTAAAGCCTGCAAAGGTGACTGCAAGTCTCCAACAAATGTAATGAGCTTCTTAAAATAATGTAATCCTGTACTTTATTACAAATACTGTCATATGCATTTCAGTACCCAAGGCTTATATATTATCTAGTTATGTAAGTATTATCTGCATGGCAACAACAGAAAGGCTTTCAATGTTGGCAATTCTTTAACAATAGCTTACTTGCATCTTACAATCTCAGACAAGCTTATCTGATGGTCATTAAAGCATTGCTACTTAAACACAGAGCAACAGGCACTTTCTGAGTAATAATAAGCATAAATCAACAGTATAAAATATGACAGAAACCAGAACATTCTGCAAAATCAAGGATAGAATAAAAGTAGCACTTGTATCTATCTTGGATGGGGGGATGCTCTGCACATTTATACTGCATAACTGTTCCTTGCCTTGCTTGGGCACATCCAGAGTCACTACATGGGGGAGTGGGGTGCAACAAGTATGTCACAATTTGAAATGTCTCTGGCTGACTGTGATGGCCCTGACACATTTGTCATACCTCTCAACCTCAGAACAAAAAATATGGACAGAGCCATACATAGAAGTGGGACAAATGCCCAAAAATAAACTTAGAAAGATAATAGAACAGTAGGTCTTACATTAGTATTAATTTTCCGAAAGGTACGAAATCTGAAACTCAAATGTCTTTTATTATTTTCTAACTTCAGTCTTTAATGATTTGCCACTAATTTGCCAAAAAAACACAATTTTATGAAAAACGGACCAAAAATGTGATGCAAAAATATAAAATAGCCACACAATACAGATGGGAACCTGTCAAATAAGGGACACTTTTTAATATTAGTACTGCTAACCTGAGCAGCTGACAAAATAAAAGAATCTACATGCATTTCTGAAATAAAAGTAATCTATAATCTGATTATTAGTTATTTCTTAATTGTAAGCCCTCTACGTTTTCTTCCAAAATTACCATTTTGCGGCGGGATTATTAGGGGAAGAGCAACATTCTGAGCCAAAATCAGGGACAGTTGAGAGGTTTGGATATGTCTAATTCTATAAAGCAATTTATTTGCACATACCTCTCAACCTGTTAATGCAGGAAATCTGGACACGGCCAAATATACTAGGGGAACATATAAACAGTACTATAAATTGTTGTATAAACTGAGACAATTGCTAGAATAACAGGTCTTGCTTTAGCATGCATTTTTCTGAAGGTTATGAAGTCTGAAACTCAGTGTCTGTCATTATTTAGTGACTTAATTCCTAAATTATTTGCCAGAAAACAACACATTTTATGAGGAACAAACCAAAAATAAGAAGCAAAAATCTATTCATTCTGTAAAAATCTGGACACTTGAGAGGTATAGTTCAGCCGGGGCTGTCTTTGAGTTTGCCGCCCTTCCCCCTCACAAAATCATGGTCGAATGGAGCCTCCCCCTGCAGCCATTCCAATGATCCATTACTTGGCTATTTCACTCCATTTACCATAAACACTAATGTGCATACTGATTTACTTCTACGATGATTTGGACTTCATTTGCAAATTTTATTTTGCATTTTACAGCACAAAGACATCTGCTAAACAAAGCAATGCAATCTCACGATGAAAACAGATTTAGCATTAAAACTTCTCTGCCCTTGAAACTCACATTCATTGAAACAGCATTGAAACCCACATTCAAAGAAAATACATTTTGCCAGTGGCAGATAAAGATTAACTTTGGGCTGTTTTCCAATCATAGGCCTCTTGCACATGAAACATACACGTGGTCTTTGATAAACCTTCCTGATTGTATTAAATTATATTCCTTGTACAATATAGTACAGTTGTTAGAAGGCATTTTAAATTTAATTTGAACATTTTTCCAGTAAACAATGAAACAAAATGCATGCACCAATAATGACAAAGCTGCCCAATTCAGAACATTTTTCCAATACACAATGAAACAAAATGCATGCACCAATAACGACAAAACTGCCCAATTCAGAACATTTCTATCATAAAAGTCTACTCAAACTTCTACAGTCCACCAGTAACAGTAAATATGCACAATCTCTGAAGAAGTAAAAGTCATCTAAATAATTCCACATTAAAGAAATCTGTAACTAATGAAGAGGTTGCTGCTAGCAAACAACTTTATATTTCATTGTTTCATCTACAAATAAAGTGCCTGTTGCCCTTGAGGAATAAATTGCCTAAGTTGCATTAAAAAAAGCTAGTAATATTGCAATAGGGAATGGATGTCAAACTGATAACAGGTTCAGAGTTACTAGATATCTTCACCAAAAAGGATTGCAGCATTTACCCCCTTTACAATGCAATACAGTATCATCAATGCATCTGCTTACTGTGGGAGTAGAACCCACATCATTCTGCATCAAAAGCAAGCTGACTACTTATTGTGCTATTAACAACGCAAGCTGACTGCATAAACAGCACTAAACTTTTGTTCCCCTGCGACTTTCAGCTTCTTGTAAAATTTACTTGACACATAGCTGTATCTCTAAACTTTGCAGTACAAGAAATCTGGAAAAAGCCAAAATTTACAGGGGGGGGAACAAAAGACCAAAAACAGGGACACATTTTAAACATTGCTTGTATAATGTTGGACAGTTATTAGAATAAAATGTTGTGTTACCACCATACATTTCACTGCCAAGTATTGAACCCAGAACAAAACAGTTAGAGCAACATACCACTCTGCCAAATTAGCTGTTTTATGAAAGAAAGGAAGACTGAAACTTAAATGGCTATCATTTAGTGAACTCAGTTCTCACCATAGCTGTCAACATCTTAGCACAAAACACCAGGACAAAGCCAATAATGGGGGAATACAGCTCCCAAACATATTAAGTGAGTTCAGTTATCACCATAGCTCTCAACCTTGGCACAAAAATCCTGGACGAAGCCAATAATGGGGGAATACAGTCCAAAAAATAGAGACAAATTTCAAATAGCCATTGAGGACACCAGAACAAACCCTCAGAAACACAGGGAGAGCAAGCAGACTCCACAAAAGAGCACCCCAGCCAAGAATCAAACCAGACAACCTGTAGCTATCAGGCAACAATGCTACCACTGCACCACTGCACGTGTCAAGAAACAAAAATACAGGAACTACAGATTTTATGAGGAACAGAACAGAACAAATATGAGGCAAACGTCTGCAATTATTTTTACAAATGGTGGCGGGTAGGGAATTCAGGTGGTAGAGTGAGCTAATGTGCTAGATATGGGAACTATGAGCACTGTCAGGATGCTGGGTAAAGACATTAGTGATGCACCCCCCCCCCCCCATGCTTCACATACTACCTGGCAACTGATGGAATGGTAGCCCTGTGAACCAGAAGTGGCTCTAATAGCAACATAGATACACTCTATCACATCAAGTATTTCATGGAAATGTGCCAGCCCATTAAAGGAACACATAGTCCAAGCTTGATCTTGAGGTGACACAAGGAAATAGATGTACTGATCACATGTGCCAAGACTACATCCAGGAACTGCTGCAGTATCCTTGAAGCAGAAGCCTATGAGATCCCTAATATGTCCATAGTTTGTTTCTGGAAGGTCCACATAGCAAGAATAGTGAGTGCTATACATATCTTGGTGTTCACAGGGATAGGAAATCTATGCATTTCTCCAGTGCCCCTATGGGGGTCAAACATATCCACAGTGACCCATATAATGCCCTTGTCCACTCTAAACACATCAAGGATTTCCTGATTGCCAAAGTTATAATGAGTAATCCTTTGCCAATATTTTTGCCTTCTTGGCTGACAAGCACCACTGGGTGCAAGTGGTTTTGGCCCAGCCAAGACAAGCAACTCAGACCTGGAAATAACAAAGCAAGTGACAGGATTTTTCCAATTGCAACTGATTTGGGGAGACGTCAATTTATATGACCAGTACAGAACAGTGGGAGAATGACAATGTATTGCAGATAGTGTAAAAACATACTTTGTTAGCATATGAAGATTTTCATCACTCCGCATTTACATGTAATTATTTTTGCATTTGCACAACAACATTCAAGGACATCACACATTGGTGTAAATGACCTTCATGAATCCAAACTTAGCCGCGCTTGTCCACTAATATCGCAAATAGCCTCAGCACATTTGCATACTTCACTATGAATACCGGTTGTTGTATACTGGCAATCTACCTTTTAAAAGGGTGAGTTGGTGTCAGTTATTAAATGAAATATAGAGCACTTGCTCCCACTTTTATTTTTTTAGTGTGAGAGACACAAAATCAGCTTGGATCAGGGCCACGATATTCAAATGTGGAAAAGTGTATTGATTATATTTTCTTTACTGGGAATGTAACTAAAACAAAACTGTTCTTTTACTGTGGAGTGTCAAGTAATAAGTCTCAGCAGCACAGAAATTAAAGTGATACTTAGAAACACAATTGCATAAGTGACATCTAAGCAGCTATAATATTGCTTTGTAAGATTGCATTTTTCTACCACCTGAGTCTTGAAACATTTATATATCAAAAATTAAGTTTAATTTGAAAAGTATGTAAGCATGTATATATATATATTGACATTTTCGTGCATATTAAAGTTGCTGAAGTAAATAACACTGTCTGTCTAGAAGGATGAAATAAATTATTTTTTTGTTACACCTAAGTCCTTTCACATGTACATGAATTCTTGGAAAGAAAATGGAATTTTCATTCATTCCTTTGCTTGCTTTTCAATGCACGCTGAAAACTGTGATATTTTAATTCTGAGATGTAAGAAGATACATATATATATATATATATATATATATATATATATATATATATATATATATATATATACACACACACACACACACACAGAAAGAGAGAGACATATACATGTATATGTTTGTGTGTGTCTATATATCTAAATATATATATATATATATATATATATATATATATATATATATATATATATATATATATATATATATATATATATATATATATATATATGTGCCTGTGTGACTGAGGGTGTGTGTGTGTGTGTGTGTGTGTGTGTGTGTGTGTGTGTGTGTGTGTGTGTGTGTGCATATGTATATATATATATATATATATATATATATATATATATATATATCTATATATATCTATATATATATATATACATACTGCACACACACACACACACACACACACACACACACACACACACACACACACACACACACACACATATATATATATATATATATATATATATCACACACACACACACACATATATATATATATATATATATATATATATATATATATATATATATATATATCTGTAGAAGAGCACTTTAAATAACTAAAACTCTCGGTTGTTGACATCTGTTGTGTCAACGCAGTTTGGTTGATAAACCAGATGGTTGACAAGTTTGAGAAATCAAGAACCCCCTGGGTTGGGGAATATGTCCTTTTGCCAGATATTGTGCAATCTCACAGTTAGTATAGATAATTAGTAGGTGGTATGGGGGTGCAGGGGTGATTGCCTACCTGCAGAAAATCCTGTTTTAGAGTTTGCATTGTCCAAGATAATACTTGGTGCATGCATGGTTACTTGTTGATGTTGCAAATGTTGATTTTTACATGCCAGTAGTCACAATGCCGACATTTGCAAGTTTCAGTGTATTTATGCACACTGGTAGATAGATAGATAGACAGACAGACAGATAGATAAAGATGTAGTACTTAAGATTGAATATAGCCATGCTGACTTGTAAAATGCTGATGCAAACCATGTTGTAAATGCTGATCTCAACACATCAGTATGTATACACCAAATAAATCCTTGCCTCTGCACACCCTCCCGCACTTTCTGGTATTTATCTGTCTGTCTGTCTGTCTATCTATCTATCTATCTATCTATCTATCTAAATAATACATTTGAGATTGCACAAACATGAGGTACAGACATATTCCTCAACCTGAGGAATTGTGAAATCTCATGCACACCAGTCGATCAGCTGTTTAGTCAAACATATGTAGGTGACTAAACAGCTGTAGATCAAACATACACTCAACTTACTTCAGTGAACCCATATAGATAGATACAATATTGATATAGCTACACAGATACATAGATATAGCTGTATCTATATTTTTATTTCATTATTTATTTTACATTTGTTTACTGGGAAAGTCCGACTGGATATATGTCCATTTTCAGCGGAGGCCCAGGGAGAAAAGCTCCAGAAAGCAGAGTAGAAATGCATTAGGAACAATAGAAACATTTAGAGATCAGTATAATATTCAGTTTTCAGTAGGGTTACAAACATAGATATAACATAGTAGACAACATCAAAATCATGCAGCTTCAATTTCAGACAATAATACAAACAGTTATGGGCCAATATATATTTTTAATTTATATCTATGTCTGTATCTAAATCTATACCTACCTATATATGTGTGTATATAAAGATAGACATAGATATACTGTGGGTGGCACAGTGGATAGCGTTGTTGTTTCACATCAAGATGTTCTCTAGTTTGACGCTAAGCTGGGTTATTTTCTGTGTTGAGTCTGCATGTCCTCTCTGTGCTTGTGTGGGTTTCTTCAAGGTGCTCCAGTTTTATCCCATATCCAAAAGACATGCAAGAGGTGGATATGACACTCTAAATTGGCCATAGGTGTGTGTGTGTGTGTGTATGCAAGTGTGTGGTGTAGATGAACAACAGTGCCAAGGCTAGCCACTCGGACGTGTGAACCTTGGCTGTAGATGGTTGTTAGTGTTGCAGTGACACCCTGTCCCCATGTGAAAAAGTGGGAAAAGGGGTTATGGATGGGTGGATTGATGGTATTGGTAAAAATGATTAAAACCCCTGAATATCAACATCTACTTGAACCCCAAAGCAGATGACTGAAAGGTATGTGAATCAACAGTTTCTTGGGTTGGGGAAAATGCCCCTTCTCTGAGGATGGTACAATCTCATAGTTAGTATATACAATTAGCAGTGGTTGGGGAGGGGATTTTTCTCATGTATGCATAGTGGACTGTTGGCTTTGCATTGTCAACCTTTTTTGATAAACATTATTGATTATTGACATCAATGTTTAGATGTGTCAATCAACATTAAGGACACATAGATATCTATCTCTCTATCTAACTATATGTCTTTCCAATTGACAATCTGACATGGGAAGCATATTAAAAGGCAAAGATGTGAAATATCAAGAAAGAGAGGCTCTAGAGCAGGAATTAAGGCCAGACTGAAAAGAAATCTGCACAGGCCTGCACTTCCTTCCATGCTGCGGGCAAATGTACGCTCACTGGAGAGCAAGATGGACTGTTTAAGGATGGATCTTTCCACACAATCTAAGGTGAGAAATAGCTGTGTACACTGAAACTTGTCTGAACTCCAGTGTAAATGATAGTACAACATATGTTGAGGGGAAATCATTATTTTATGCTGGCAAAAGTCAGTTTCTCTGTAGTAAACCACTTGGAGGGGGTGTTTGTGTGTATATCAACAACAGCTGGTTTACAAACTGTGAAATAATTGCCTCTCACTGCTCAGAGAATATTGAGTTCACATCACTAAAATGCAGACCCTTCCACTTGCCTAGGGAATTCAATGGAGTGACCATAACAGTTGCTTACATTCCTCCTAGTGCTAAAACCAACATGGCATTGAACATTCTGTATCTCTTAATAAATGACCTCCAGAATAAGAAACCTGAGTTTGCCCATATAATTGCAGGCGATTTCAATCAAGCTGACTTGAAATCCATATTACCCCATTTCCATCAACATGTGAACTTTGCAACAAGAGGGGAGAACTCTCTGAATAAGGTGTATACAAACGTAAACCTGGCCTACAAAGCAGTACCTTATCCACATCTGGGCAACTCAGATCATCTGACCATCATGCTACTTCCTGCATACACACAGCTGCTGAAAAGGGGCAAACCTACAACAAAACAAGTAAGGATATGGCCTGAGGGAGCAATCTTGGCACTACAAGACTGCTTCAAATGTACAAACTGGTCATTGTTTAGAGAGGCAGCTGTAAAATACCACCATATTGACCTGAAGTAGTACAAGGAATCTGTAATGGCCTATATTTTAAAATATGTTGATAATGTAACAGTCCTCAAATGTTATCACCATGCGTGCTAATCAGAAACCTTGGCTATCTGGTGAAGTATATGAGCTCCTAAAGGCACAAAATGCTGCATTTAAATAAAAAAACAAGGATGCCCTAGGAGAGGCCAAAGCAAATCTAAGTAGAGGTATAGAGGAGGCTAAGAAAACATACAGATGTAAAATTCAGGGGATGTTTCTCTGACCAAAGGGACTCCAGGCATCTCTGACAAGGCATACAAGCCATAACGGACTACAGGCCTGCATCCTCTCCATGTGATGATAACACCAGAATTTCTGAACAAACTAAATACTTACTTCAGCAGATTTGATATGGACAACAACACTGTGCCAAATAAGCTCCCTGTCGAACAGGGTGAGGAGTTGCTCTTACATCAACAGTAGTGATGTATTTTGAATGGTTGATTAAGAACCATATCTCTTCAAGCCTAACTGCAACACTGGAAACATTACAGTTTGCTTATAGATCTTACCGCTGCATGGCTGATGCAATAGCTGTAGCACTTCATGAATCCTTGGCACATGTCAAGAACAAGAAATACTATGTCAGAATGCTGTTCATCTGTTTTAGTTCTGCCTTTAACACTTTCATCCCCCAGAATCTGATACTGAAGCTGATCCAGCTGGGCATCAACACCCCCCCATGTAACTGGATACTGGACGTTTTCATCAACTGACACCAAAAACTATGTGTGGGATACAACAGTTCAATCAGTATTACATTGAGCACAGGTGTCCCTCAGGGCTGTACCCTGAGACGTCTGCTGTTCACCTGACTGCATGGCCAAACATAAATCCTACTGCCTGTAGTAGGTCTTGTCAGAAATGGTGAGGAAACAGCCTAGAGGGATGAAGTGGAGTATCTGATAGGCTGATGTGACTGCAACAGTCTGGCCTTAAATGTAAGCAGGACTAAAGAATTAATAGTGGACTTTAGGAGGACTCAGGAGATACAATAAACAACTGGAAATTAAGGGGATGGCAGTGGAAAGAGATAAAAACACCAAGTTCCTGAGGGTGCACATCTCAGATGACCTGTCCTGATTGACCCATATTATCCACACAGTGAAGAAGGCACAACAATGTCTGCACTTCTTACTGAAACTGAGGAAGGCAAACCTGTCTCAGTCCATCCTCAAAGCATTCTACATTGGGACAATTGACAGCATCCTCTCAAATAGCATCATAGTTTGGTATGGTAACTGCAAAGCATCTGATCACAAGGCTCTCCTTAGGGTAGTGAGAACAGCGGAAAAAGTCACTGGCTCCTCTCTCCCATCCATGGATGATCTGCATGAGACTTGGTGTGTGGGAAGGGCTAGGAAGATAATCAATGATTCTACTCACCTTGCCCATGGCATGTACTTCCGCCTTTCCTTGGGCAAGCAGTATTGCAGCTTACACTGCAAAACATCTAGACTGAACAGGAGCTTCTTCCCTCTATCCATAAGGCTGCTGAATATGAATGCCAGGGATGACGGTGAATAATCAGATCAATATGCCACTTGCTGCGAAGTATCTTCTGTAGTAATCACTCTGGTAAATTGCTTCAGTGAATGGTACAGTTAGCCTGTTTTCTTATGCTATTGCTTCCTGAATTTTCAATAGTCAGGCGTGAGTCACCCCTCCATACATATGCAATATGTACATCAGAATATATCATACTATAACTGATGAAGTGCAATATTCTAAGAAGTCACAATTTGAAGTCATAGTCTTTGCAATATCTACTAGTATAATATTGTCCAATGCCTTCTCGTCCAATTGTGGTAGTTTATTGTGTTGTTAATATTTTAATTATTGCTGTATGTGCATTATTCTTGCTGTCATTTAAACTATGTGTTTCATTGTTATGTCTTGCACGGGGAGCAAAGCAATGTAATTTCATTCAGATAAACCAAAAAAACGCAGTCCAAACCACGAAAAAACATCCAAGGAAGCTCACTCCGGATATAAAACACAAACCACTTTTATTTTCAACTTGTATCACAACGTAGGTAAGCGCTTTCATCCCAAATTCAATTTTAACAGGAACTTCATCAGACAAGCCCAGAAATCACAGTCACATCTATAAATACATCTAAAACATAACATCACTTCCTGTAGCATATTTAAAGTGAAAAGTCTTCAAAAAAGCATTTTATAAAATTACATTCATAAGACCAGCAATGCCACGGTGGTACAGCGGTAGCATTGTTACCTCACAGCAAGAGGTTCTCCTGTTCGATTCTCGGTTTGGCTTGGGAGTGCCTTCTGTGTGGAGCCTGCATGTCCTTCCCGTGTTTGAAAGACATGCGTGCGTAAATGGGTGTGCCTTCGTTGAAGGTTGGGTGTTGAGCTGGCAGCTTGGTGTTTCGTAAAAATTTACTGCCAATCATTAGTGGACCGGAGTTCCACTGTAGCGACCCCTTACCAGGAAAAAGACAAATAACAACAACAATATCGATAAGACCAGCAGACTCCTGAATCTGTATGCAAACAGAATTGATTAAACAGTATTCTTACTTATGAGAAAATACAAACAGAATTACTAAAACTAACAAACTGGGTTTATTTTTCTTGGATTGTATACCTCTAAATATTTATTTGTCTTGTATATCTACTTCATTTTGTATTGTGTAAAAACTTTCTTGACTTTCATAGTTAAGCTGATGTTAAGTAAAAATTTTTCTGATTGTATGGAGCTTTTCTCCTTGGGCCTCCACTGAAAATGGGTAATTGGCCCAGTGGACTTTCCCAGTTAACAAATGTCAATAAATAAATAAATAATAAATAAATAAATTATATGATTCAGATATTTATTGAGTTTGTTGGAGAGAAAAAAAATGTCACATGAATATGATTATTGTAACAGTATGGGAAACCTATCTGTGCTGTCTAAAACATATAAGAAAATACCTCTGAAAAAGTGACATTTATAGCAAATATAGTAAAAATATCACACGTATGCTATTAAATACACTCGGTAAATTCAGTAAATTCAGCTGTAACTACATTTAATCAACTTCACTTTCATCAAACATGCCATTATGTATTTAAGTCATTTTTTTTTTAAAGTATACAAAAATTCAGTGAAAGAAAATTTCAAATTAATCTGAAACGTCTTACAAAGGAGTTTTGACTATGAACTATTATAACTCTACAGTCTGTAGTCTTAAACCTGATACCCTCAGTCTTCATTAATGAGTGGTACTTTAAAAAGTGAGGGATACAGAGTATTCCTGAATTCCTCCGTAAAGAAAGGAGCACCTTTTTTTTACTAAGTACATGAACCAAGATAATAAAATAAATGCAATTACTTAAAAGGGCAGCATAGTGGCAGATGAGCTGCTGACTCACAACATTTGCTTTTCCGATTTGGTTTCCAGCTGGGGAGGTTCTCCTTAATGTGCACATCTTCCGTGTGTCTGTCTGGCTGTACCCGTTACTTTAATTTTTACAATCATCGTAACCATTGATTATTGGTATTTCTTGTTCTGCCTAGCTGCCTGTATGTGGAAAAGCTGTGTAAGTGTAACTAATTTATAAATGGCTTCTGGAAATATATTGCCTACCACAGCCTCAGGACAAGCCATATTATCACTAAATGGAAACTAGATATGAAGTACCATGCCAGACTGTCACACGAAAATATCTGCAACACCCTACATTTTTGCAGCTACATCATATGCCATTTCACCTTTCACAGTTCTTAGAAAATGTTCATGGAATTATGTTTTTGTAGATGTAAACTGAAACTAGAACTACTATTCTTCTGTGAAGGATTTATATACTGCTTAATGCTAAAGTTGCGTATAGCATATTGCCATGGGCAGTACAGGAAATTTTGGTGCTGCTCTCTGTCTCGAATTCCTCTTTCTTCAACTATATATATATATATATATATATATATATATATATATAAACTTAGTAGTTACATACATACACACACACAGACACACACACACACACACACACACACACACACACACACACACACACACACACGCACACACATACACACACACACACACACACATATATATATATATATATATATATATATATATACAGAGAGAGAGAAAGAGATTTTTGTGTGTGTATGTATTTATATACATATATCTATATCTATATAGCTATATATATATATATATATATATATATATATATATATATATATATATATATATATATAATTCCTCTGCAGTTTGTCAAACATGTCTGTTTGAAAACTGCAAGGCTGGTACAAATGACAGAAAGTTGTAATGGTCAAACATTCAGAATTTTGTTTTTTACTGGAAAGCATAAGTGGGATCTAGATAGGGGTGGGAGTATCTGCACTTGTTTTGGGGTTAGAGTTAGGTTAAATAATAGGTAAGTGAATGGGTGTCAGTGCTCTTGGGTTAGAGTTAGTTTAAGGGTTAGCTAAGGGCATAGATTTGGTGTGTGTGTGTGTGTGTGTGTGTGTGTGTGTGTGTGTGTGTGTGTGTGTGTGTGTGTGTGTGTATACAAGTTTTCTTGGGTCAGGGTTAGGTTTAGGGTTGGGAAGGGCATAGCTTGGTATGTCTCTGCCACTGAATGTGGGTTAGGGTTAGATTAAAGGTTACATAAGGGGTAGATCAAGTGCTTAGAGTCTGCAGTCTGTGTGCTGGTGAGAGTTTCTGTGTTTGGGCCTGTCTTATGTAGAGGCAGTGTTATAAGAAGGGTTTGTTTTTTAAGTTAAAGTGTATGGTTAGTGGAAGGGGCAGAGTTAGGGTTTGCACACATTACTAAGAAGGTGCAGGGGGTGCCCTGCAATTTCTATTGGTAGTCATTATGCACACATTACTAAGAAGGTGCAGGGGATACCCTGCAATTTCTATTGGTAGTCATTATGCACACATTACTAAGAAGGTGCAGGGGGTGCCCTGCAATTTCTATTGGTTGTCATTATGCACACATTACTAAGAAGGTGCAGGGGGTGCCCTGCAATTTCTATTGGTAGTCATTATTTTCATACATTTATAACTTTCTTATTTTGATATGAATAAACAAAGGCTGAAAATGTGCAAGCTCACCTTTAGTGAAGAAGCAATTCACCCTTAAAACCATCTTATTATAGTTGTTCTATGTGGCACATTTGAAATGTGCATAGATCTGATTCTTAGTCAATGCACTTCTCTGTTTCCTTATTTTGTTAATCTAAAATAAAACTATCTGTTTTTTAAATCTATAATGTGCCATTTGTGGTAATTCAGTCCTCCTCTCCAAAAACACCATCAATCAGCAAATAAACAAGCTTTGCCTTTGGATAAAACAAACTGTATTGAGCAATATTGTTCTTCCAGCTGTACTACATTTATTTCTGTCTCATCTATACAAATATTGTACCCTGTTCTGGTAAACCACAGCTAATTCTTCTATTGGTTCATCATGTACTTTTAACTACACATCATTCCCATGATGATTCTTTTGTATTTAATGCTCTTCTGTTCCATAGCGTCATCCATACAAACCCCTCTTTTTTTGTTACTAATTCTAAATAGTTTATGCAAAGGTCTTCTTCCAGTTTATTCACATTCTGTGCCTTTTCCTCAGTTCCCATCAACTCACTGAAAGGCTAGAATAAAACATGTACCTTAACTAAAAATAAAATTAGTGACCCCCACCTCAATGCGTCAAAAACAATTTTCATACATAAAACCAATTCGGATCCCCTTAACCCAGATAATTACAGACCAATAGCACTAATGAATGTGGATATGAAAATTTTAACATCAATTATAGCATCGAGACTAAAGAAGGTTTTGATATATTTAATTTCTAAGGAACAAGCTGGATTTATGGCAACTAGACAAACCAGCGATAACACACTTACACTGCATAATATGATGACGTATGCTAAAAAAAACAACTTTAATATCTATGCTCTTATAATAGATGCCCAGAAAGCATTTGATAGAGTAGACATAATTTTTTGTTTGATGTGTTACCCTATTTTAACTTGCCCCAAGAATTCATTCAGATACTACAAATATTATATAGTAATCCATACACTACGCTATACATCAATAGGACTTATTCTAACAGAATACAGATTAAAAATGGTACTCGTCAGGGTTGTCCCATGTCCCCTTATTGTTTAACCTATATCTAGAACCCTATTTTTATATATCAAGCAAAATTTGTATCATAATGCACCAATAATTTATAGGAATAAAATATTAATGTCAGCATTACGATGATCTTATTATTTATTGTACAACCCCAATTTCAGACAGTGAAAAGATATTAAAGCTCATAAACGAATTTTCAGTAGTTTCCAATTATAAAATTAACTTACAGAAAACAAATATCTTCCCATTAAGAACCCCAAAACCTTTTTCACTAATGGCCCTGATGGGGAAGTTAACATGTAAAGAAAATATTAAATATTTGGGTATCAACTTCTCTACGGATAATAAGGACTTTTATAACAATAATGTTAAGCAGTATGGGAACACATAATAGCTGATTGTGACAGATGGAAGAATTTAAAACTACCGTATTAGCAAAAGTATCAATAGTGAAAATGAATATACTACCACGAATGTTATACATATTTAGGTCTGCCCAATTATCAATTTCAAAAACAGTTTTTAAACAAATGCATAAAGATCTAGCTAAATTTATCTGGAACCCAAAAGAACTAGAATATCTTATGAGAAATTAATGACCCCTAAAACAAGAGGGGACTTGAGCTACCAAACTTTGAAGCATATTATTTGATTGTAAACGCTAATAAAATTTTAAGAATTGCTAATTATGATGTAACGAATACAAAATGGATACCAACTTGGGTGGTCTTGAATCATAAGCATATTTTGGATAGGAAAATAAATCCTAAAGCATTGCCCTTTATGGACAAAATTAGTCTGATAAAATATGGGGTCATGGACCACATAATAACCTGTGTCTCATCTTTGCAAACTTTATTTCAGTCCGTAGATTTATTGCAATATATGATGGTTCTTCAACCTTTCCACAGGAATCCTAATTTTAAACTAAATAATCAGCTGATCGATCTCAGCAAATTTCCATTAATACTTAATCTGACTCTATTTGATGTTTTTAATAAACTTGACTTATCGGCTTTACAAATTAGACAGGACATGAATCTACCTAGAAGTTACATTGTTATAATGAGACAAGTTAAAGAACTTGCCTTGAGCTACTTTAGGAACTTTAAACCTGCAGCCGGATTTGTGGATAAGTGCTCTGAATTGTGGCAAGCTATCCAACAAGACACTAAATTTATAGCAACTGCATATAAATTAATTAAGGATTTGAAATTTCAGGATAAAATTTTGCTTTCAGAGTATTGGGTAAAAAAAGTAACAGTAACAGACAATCAGATATTAAAAGCAATTGATATAACTAGGAAATCAGTTTCTTTTCAAAACTGATGTACACGCAATTGATGATTTGGAACAATGCATATTACACACATCTTAGATTACATAAATTTAACCCTAGGAATTCTCCAATTTGTCCATACTGTGCAGATCAAACAGCGGATCTTCTTCATATGTTCTGGAGTTGTAAATGCGTATATAAACTTTGGAACTCTCTTAAAGTACAACTGCAAAAGATGGGTTATCAAAGTTCTACACTGTCATGGGAATTTATGATTCTACACATTCCTCCAAGAGAGCTTTCCAGATTGCAAACTATTATCTGTATGAATATTTTTTGCTGATGAAACTCTATATAGCCACAAATTGGCTAGAACCACATAAGACATCATGGAATAATTTTAAGCTTGTGGCTATAAAGCATATACTAGCACATAAATTACTTCTGAAACAAACTAACAAAAATATTAATAACCCGAAAATATGGGAAAAGGTCTTCAATATTATATTAGCATGATACTGATTTTAGGAATATATTAAATATAGGAAGCATTTCATGTAGATATTGTATAAATGGTTTGTAGTAGTTATAGTGTATTATGTGTGTGATGTTTATTGTATTTTTGTAATGTTTTTGGAAAATATATTTCAATAAAAATTTATTATGGAAAAAAAAAAAACATGTACCTTAAACAAGCAAATATCAGTTTTCTTTACCAGCAAAAATGTATACTCAATAAACCACTCTAACAATAAATGCCACTAAATTCTAATCAATATTACATTTTAATGCTTATGTTCATTTAGTGTAAATATGTGTCAAGCTGCACACCCTTTCTTCTTTATTACTTTAATTTCTCTTTCTACAGGAATTGTTATTGGAATTGCAATTGGCTAAGATATTTGCCTTACAGACACAAGATGCAGGGTTTGATTAAAGAAAGTACATTGTCCTCTGGAATTCGAACAAGTGTAGAGTCACTCTGAGAAATAGAGTCTCTGGCACAGGCAATCTGCTGGGTCATTGGTTCGGAGACTAATATGTGTCTTCGATTCCTTCTGAAATCCATTCCATTAGATTGTACAATGTAAGATTTCAGTTCTTCACAAATATTTTGGGAGTTCCCACTCAGTCATATCCTTTAGATGTGTGCATTCTCACAATCTCTCCTTGTCTTAATGGTCAAGAGATTTGCTGGATTTATCATAGTTCAACTTTTGTGACTGGTGTTTTTTCAAAAATTGAGTCTTGACCATTCTGATGTTCTTTGCATTTGGTATCAATAATTGTTTACTGATCAGGAGAGTTGATCTGGTTTGCCTGGACATCAATTTTTGAGCTGGCGAACCAAGCAAAATATCTCAAAGAATGTTTCTGAGATTACATAGGTTAAGAAAAACATCAGTACCATCTCTCCTGGATTTCTACAAGTACTTTGCACTTTGACTTGCATGTACATCTAATCCATTGGACTGTGGATACTCAGAACTACTAGTAACATGGACAAAGTCCCAAGACTCAGTAAATTTCTTGAACTGCTGACTTGTAAACTGTGCACAATTGCCAGATACGACATTGTGGAGACTACCATGAACAGGAAAATTTCTCTTCAATTTCATAATGACAGCGCTGGATATTACATTAGGAAGAAGGACAATTTCAAACAAATTTGAATAAGAGTCTATTAACACTAAGTAATGTTGACATTCCATTTGAAAGTATCAGTAGCAACTGTTGACCATGATAGTTCAGGAATCTGGTTTAGTTGAAGTGGTTCTTTTTGTTGGTGTGATTTATTACTATTACAAGTAGAACATGCTACAGTTTCCTTCTCTATATCTTTTGACATGGAAGGCCAAAACATTGGGCAGGATTCACAAAGGCTTGCACGGAGTGTAAGAGACGTGCAACACTCCATGCAAGTCTCGCGATCCAGGAACAGCCCTAAGCTCCATGTAAGAGACCAGCTAAAACATCTCTTACACGGACTGGGCGTGGATATGCTAAATACCTCACTTGCATCTGAAAGGTATGCAAATGAGGTATATTAGCGATCCACAAAGCAGAAACCAGTCCGTGTAGGAGATGTTTTAGCTGCAGAAATGTACTCAGTTGACAACTGAGTACATTTCTTCAAATTCCACAACGGAGCCGTGTCAGCTCCAAAAAAAGGTTGCATATGACTCAGGAAGCATGCCAATGGCCAAATATGTGGCCATTGGCAATACAACCCGATGCCAAAATAATAAAATTATATATTTTTTTTTCGGCGATCACCGATGTTTAAACCCAGCGCAGCCCCGCGCAAACGGGCTGCGCTGTATGAAAACATAAAAAAGAAGGTTATAAACCCACAAATGTGGGTTTCATGCAATACATGGAATGACAATGCAGGGACCAGAAGACCAAAACCAACATGGCCACCGTGTAGTGGTTGCTAAGGGGGGAAGCTGAGTCTAAGACATGTAACTAAGCATTAGTAGGCAATCTCATGTAAAAGAGGGTTCGGATACTGAATCTCACAGTCACATAGCAAATGAGCACAGTCTGAGTAGTGTAAGAGATACATAAGGGGGAGGAATAGAGTAGGAGATAGGTGACATCACAGGGTGGAATGGTAGAAAGAAATGCAGTTCATTGGAGGCCAGTGTAACATGACAGATGACAGGCACAGATCATGGAAAGAGGTGTGCCACTAGATAAGTCATGGAAAGTCAAGAAATGGAAGGTGTACACTGTTACTTACACCAAAGTTTCTTGCTGGGCGTGCATGCACACGTGTGCATGCCATGAAGCGCGAGTAGGACAGTGTGCGCGCGTGTAAGGCAGTCTGAGCATGTAGGAGCATGTTGGGGGATGTTTAACACTGTTTGCGCGGGTGTGCATGCATGTAAGGCAGGCTGAGTATGTTGGAGGCTGTTGGCAGATGTGTAACAGTGTTTGCGCGGGTGTACGTGCATTCTAACCTGAATAAGTAGATTCTGAACCATGTAAGCATGTGTGCACGCGTGTAAGCCACTGTGAGCGTGTTTCAGATAGTATGCACGTTGCTCCCCCCTGAGGAAACAGAGAGGAAAAAGGAAGCAACAGAATTAATAGGAAGCTAGCAGGGATAACTGCTGAAGCTAGCAGGTGAAAACAATTAGAAGCAGGCAATTACACAGGCAGAATAGTAGCCCAGCCCAGCACTTAAAACTCTGCAAACAGTAGTGCAGGATGTTTCCCTTAAGAGACACTGCAAGACAGGAGTAAGGTAATAGAAGTGAAAACTGAAAAAGCTGAACTCAGAGCAAAAATGTTAGGGGCTGCCATAGCTGTCATAATGAGACATAGGCGACTTGCTGAGGGTGGTGACAATGCAGATGGTGCCAGACAACCCACAGTGAGGAGACGGAGAAGAGTGTACAGGCCCAGGGTCACCTACCATGGGTTACATGAGCTGGAGTTAGTAGAGCGCTATAGAGTGGACAGAGAGCTCCGGCAGCAAATTGTTGAGCTGTGCAGGCCATGCCTCACACACAGAACCAACAGAGGGGAACCCATCCCAGTGGAAACCAAGGTATGTGTTGGCCTAAGAATACTAGCAACAGGTACCTTCCAGAGACCAACTGGCGATATGATGGGGATATCACAGGCATCAGCCTCCAGGGTACTGCACCAGTTCCTGGATGCCATGTCAGCACATGTCGGTGATCATGTATATTTCCCCAATACCCGTGAGGTATTGGCCAGCAATATGCGTCTCTTCCAGCAAATAGCGGAATACCCTGAGGTACTGGGTGCAATAGACTGCACACACATACGCATCAAAGCACCAGCCGGTGAGCGGGGTAGGGCCTACATTAACCGCAAAGGCTTCCCCTCCATCAACTGCCAGGTCGTGTGTGATGCCCAGGGCATAATAATGAATGTGTGTGCTGGCTGCCCTGGGAGTTATCACGATTCCCACATCTGGCATTTGATGCAGCTGTACCAGACATTTGCCAATGGGGACATCCCACACGGACACCTAGTGGTGGATGCAGGTTATGCACTGGAGCCGTGGCTGATGACACCCATCAGAAACGCACACACACCTGAACAGGAACGCCATAATGAGGCACACGCACAAACACGTAATGTAATAGAGCGTGTGTTTGGGCTGCTCAAGTCACGGTTCCGGTGTCTGGACACATCTGGTGGAGCCTTGCAGTACACACCAACCACATGTACCGAAATTGTCATGGTATGTGCTATGCTACATAATATGATCTTGTGAAAACAGCTGCAGCAGGACCAGCATAGGGCCGGGCCAAACAGCCCCCCACCATTGCCAAGGCAATCACAGGCAGAGCGTGACTCGGAGGAGGAACAACCTAAGCCTGCCCCAGTAGGCAGAAGGAGGCGTGCCCAGTATGCCCTGGCCTTGGCAAAGAGGCAACGCATAGCACATACACTGGCTCAGCAGGAACCCTGGGAATGATACCACCTCTGACTCACTCAAATAATAACATGGATGCCTAAACTGACATGACCTGCTCACAAACATGTACAGGGAAGTGTAATATGCGCATCCGACAGAGGCAGCCCTGCAGCACCACCTGAGGCATGAATGCTATGTGTTAAGTAATGTAACACCATGTACTATATGCACACCTGAGCATCCTGACTAACATCCACCCTCACCAAGCATGAAGCCACAAAATGACGATGGGATGATCAAGTGCAATAACTGGCTGAAGTAATGCAGTCAGTCAAAGGGGAGCCAATGTGTTTCAGGCTGGGAAGATATGCGGAGCTTGACATGATGCACCACCTGCTAGGGGTGGTGTGCACCTATCATGCCATGCCCCATGGATACCGGCAAAGGCTGTCAGTACCCACAGCATGCCCTGAATAGGTAAGTCTCAAAACACAAACCCACATTCATAGGTTCTACAAGGGATAGGATCCTAGATGTAATGCTACCCAATGACAGATGTATAAACAGCAAGATGTGTGCAGTGTAAACGCACACAGTATGGAGAATGTAGATACCAGTCCTGTAATAGAGAACTGGGCAAGGCTCACATCAGCACCCTAAGACTACCAGGTCACACCTCATACTGTGCTGTACAGCCGCAAAACATGGAACAAGCTACAAAAGGAGGGTGACTAGCAAGAAATGGCAAGGATAACCACACCCCCATGTTGGTACCACAACAAGAAGCAGCATGGAATAGCCATGGTCAAATACCAATGGCTAAAACTGCCTCGCAGTATATAACCTGCTGCAGACTACTGTCCTAATACCAAGAACAGCACCTGGCCTATGTCAGAATACATGAATATATCAAGCCCCCCCAAACCACATTATATTGCTTGACTGAAAATACCCAGACATACACCGGTAGCATTGTACTAGCACCAACACAGTAGGAGAAAATTACCCAGATTCCATAAACCAAAATGCCCAGGAACAATATACTACTCCCACAAGAGGGGTAAGCATACTGGATGTGATAATCAGCAACATGTGTACTGGATGGCAAGATGAGAAGTGTACCCCTCACTGGTAAGACCAGACCATAGAGTAATCACACTGGATATACACATCCTGACCCCAGTCCCTGGCCAGAATACCACAGTGAAAAACATGTGTAAAGTATAGGTTGCAGCCCTCAAAACTGATGTTGAATCCACAAAAGGCCCTGTGCATGTGCAGAATATGGGACACACCACAGAACATGTTATACAGGCATTCCATGAACACAGCCAGGAATGCTTGGAGTATGCAATCACAAATAACAACAACACACAATGCCATACACGCAGGCATCTGGCATGCTGGCCTCCAGCCATTACCAAACCATGCAAGAGAATGAGGAAGCTACCACATGATAGAGCAAACATAAAAAGGGAAGTAATCACTGACCAGTAGTATGGCAACAACATATGTCCACACATACAATCCACTAAGTCCAGTCACAAGTAGAATCTGTGAATCCAGAGGCAATGTGATGCCAGTACCAAGTACACAGACAACTACAACACCCCCCAATAAATACAAATATATGTGATAGATGCATCCATGTATCCAAACCAGAGGTTGAGCTCCAACAACTCAGTACTGTCAATACTAGTTAGGAGGAGAAGGTAACCACATACACCACAAACCCAGTCCCACATAGACCTACCACAACTGTAAACCAAACACATAAACACAGAAAAACATTCCCGGAGGCCTTAATTACAAACACACCACACCAACAGAAGCCTCCAAAGTAGATCACAAGCAACCACAACCTTCAAACATAGCACATGCAATGAATAGTACCCAAAGCTGGTGTGCCAAACAGTCACAGGCCAGAAGGAGAAACAACATGCCTGATACAGTCGTAATAGGTGTCTGTATAGGCAGACACACAGCTGTCCCACTCACCAGCCTGAACAAGGGAAAGGGTAGAGTAAGCTGCTTGTAGGCTGCCACAAAATGCCACATAACACAAGTACGCAGGTCACCCCAAAGCAAGCAGAAATATGATGCACTCAATGTCCATGCTGGTGTGAATTACCTGAGATGTACCTCCCTGGTCAACATCAAAAGAGACATGGATGGTTCCTCTGAGTATGTACCCCAGGGCGGGATGACACTGGCTGTGTGCAGCATCCAACCCTCACCAAGAATGATGCCACAGTACAAACACAGAATGCCCATGTTTAACAGCTGGCACAGTTATAGCTGTCAGTCCAAGAGGGTCTAATGTGTGTCTGCTTGAGATGTCAAGCATGACAAGCCATGCTGCTGTTACAGGAATGGCTGTCAGCTGTTACCCATGTGCGCCTGGATACTGGATAAGGCCTTTGCCGCCTCCATAGAGCTGTATGTAGGCAAGGCCAAAAAGACTACCCACCACCCTAGAAAACATAAGTGGTAGGAAACATAAGGGTAATGCTGACCAATGCCAGATGTGTAAACTGCAATATGCATGCCCCTGAGGCACTTCCCATTATGGAGAACATTGATGTCTGTCCAGTGACAGAAGCCTGCTGCAAGCCTAGTGATAGCACACCAGCACTACTAGGTTATACCACATATCATGTGTTATGGCCCCAACACCTGCACCAAAACATCAAAATAGGGGGAGTATCCATATGCAGCACAGACACCCATATTGCCAGGTAACTGACAATGCACAAAGCAGCGGACACCACCCATGTGCACATAACTGTAGTCAAAACTGCTGTACAGTCTGCAGCATGTGACATACCACACTCTCACACACAAGAACTCCACCCAGACATCCGAAGACACTGGACAGTATGAATGTCCCACCAAATACCAGACAAGGTACACACAAAGTACCACATAGGTGTCAAACCATTATGTATGCAAGGAGTAATCAGGGACCTAGGGACACAGGTCAACATTAATCTGTCATGTGACACCCACAATGCCAATGTGGCTATGAAGACTGTTGATACTGGACACCGTACCATGAAAGGATTCACATCAACATTAACAGAGGTCACTGTGCTGCTGTACTGTTCCCTTATCAGACCCATAATCTAGTACAATGACTCATATGGGATGTACCGTACGTGACACCTGCAGCGGTTCGGAAGACCTCATAGTTACCCCACCAACAGGATAAAGGGTGTGAAATATATGTCATATGCTGCCTGGCTGTAGACACCCCAGCTGACTGCAGTCACACACTGCCTACACAGAGGCATTGTATGTCTGTTGTACAAGGCCATGTCCAACACAGGAGTAATGGACATGCTACACCACAGGAAATCAAAGCCATTGGAGCTGTGAGAGTCACAGATGTCAACCTCAACACATAATGAAATAAGATGTGCTGGAGGGACAGATACATAACCCATAGGCTCCCCACACCCAGAAACAGGATCCCAATCCATGGTAGGCAGAGCCCCTCACTGACACCCCTCAACAGGAATATTGCCAAGTGGATGGATGACCGTACATGTATACTGGGGGTCCCCACTGTGTCACGACCAGACAGAGGCACAGTGAAGAACCTCATAAATGGCCATAACTGAACATAGCAAGGGGTGGCGAAAGACACACACACTCTAGCTAGGCTTACTAATGGCCTAGGGTGTCTAGCCTACTATGAACCCATGAACCTATGAAGATACAAAATGTACAGGACACTAAGGATAATCACAAGGCTTACCCAACTGATGGTAGGAACCATGGTGGGCATCCACAGATATGCTGCGAATCACACAGATATTACAAACAACATACCAAACACACACACATATTGCTAACATACAACCTGTCAGGTGTAGTGCAAACACCCCCCCTCCCGAGTGCAAAATACCTATCCCAGCAGATGGTCCCCTGACATTGCAGATGCTGAGGTAACAGCCATCATCTGCAAAGCAGAACACACAGCAGCAAAGGTATGTGATGGTGTCCTGTGCTGAGGCCAACATGGACCCCAAGAATAATGGAATGCCAAATCACACTACTGCCCAATGTCAGCCTTACCACAAGATATATACCCACAGAGCAGTCTACAACAACAGTGGTCCATCACAACAAAGGTGTTGCCTGAATGGATACTCCAAACTACCACCCCAGGATCCTGACAAGCTTGTTCTGCACAGCTATGGAAAGGATCAGTATGTACCGCAGACAGAAGGCTATTGTGGACCTACTGATACTGGACCCTACACACTGTGGCTGTTGTAACTGCAGAACCGGCCCCTAAACATGTCTGACCCATTTGAAGCAGTCATTAAGGTCATTGATGAGGGCTATGTGGTCCACACAGCGTAGCTGGACCGTGCACATGCTTCTAGACAATACCGTATGAGTTCAGTATGGATATGTTCACCAGCTTAAATATACACCCCTATGTCAGTAGAGGGGTTGCAAAGCAGACCAAGGACAGAACTGATATGGGCAGACATGCTGCATCCATGTCAGACTACAAAGCGGATATGAGTGGCATCCCACAAGGCCTGGTCTTGGCCCCCCCCTCCGTTCTGTATACATGCCCCATAGGTATAGGCTAACATGGAAGGACTGTGACTGAGCATGTATGCAGAGGAGTACAAACAGCCCACCATATCCGACCCCCAGCTGACACAAGCAACCCACAAAAGGGCCACCTACAAACAGACAACTGTAACCATAGCCATGTCAGCAAGCTAATTGCAGAACTGTGTATAGGCAACCAGCGTGGATATACAGTAAGTGCCCACAAATTACCACACAGGTGTTAACCCATGAGGTACCTAACATGTAATGTGAGACCTGGGTACAAAAGTGATAAATATCCTGCACTGGACAAACATGTGGCTGTAGTGTTCGCAGAAACATGTACCATATACCCACCCAAACATGAAGGTTGGCAGATGTAGATAAGGGGAACTCACTGTGGCTCTGCAGCCATCCTCCATCAGCATCACAACTGACTACAATAGCCCCTGTGGGATATACCGCAGCAGACACCTCCATCAACTGTAAAGTCCACAACAGTACCCCACCAGGGGTAGCAAAGAGCACGAACAGATGCCATGTGTTGCCTGAGTAAACAAACCGCAGCCCCACACACCGCCATCCTTCCCAGCTACAGGAAAGCTGTGCCTAATGTATGAAGCCATGTCCAACCTGGAATGAATGAACATGTTGCACCTTGTACAATCTGAATGGCAGTGAGCTATGCACATGAGAGACCTGAACCCCAGCACTGACATACTTAGGACAAGCTGTACAGAATGATCCATAACACAGAAGGCACCCCCACACTTCAGTAAACTCCTGGTACAGGTCAGCCAGAGAGCCACATATCGACACCCCTCAAGAGGCATCCTGATGAGTGTATGGGAGATGGTAGGCTACCCTGGGTACCACTGTTATGTCAGAGGTAGACGGAGGCACAGTATACTAACCATGACATATGTAATGGCAAACTCCAGTTACAATGTGTGTCGAAGGACAAACACACCCTGTGACTAGCATCAGAAAAGGCCTAGGGGGGGGCGTGGCTAGGATGCTGAACTGATAGCTGCACTTCATTTCAGCTCTCTTACCTCAATACAATTCCTGACAGGAATTTTACAAAATAATATTTAATTTGAAGAAATTTTTATTACTAACTTATTTCTAATAACTCTGAGCATCTATAAGAAAAATTTTATTGTCAGAACTTGAATAATTCCTGTCAAATTAATTACTGGAAAATCAGCACCAATATCAGCTTTACAGCATGAGTCATTTAAGGAATACTCTCATTACAAATATACAGGAACTTACAATAAAAATCGACAAGATGGACAATAAAATAGATACTTTTAAAGAAAAGTGCTCACAACAACTGGAACAGCTTCAAGAAATGTTTACACAGCAGAAAGGACAGATATCACTTATTGAACAGTCATTAAGTGACATTGACACTAGAGTCCAAATAGAAGAACAACAAACTGAATTCTTACTTCAACAGAATACATATTTACTAGAAAAGCTTGATGATATGGAAAACCGAACAAGAAGAAATAATATTAGAATATATGGTCTACCAGAAAAATCTGAAGGGGACAATATGATAAACTTTCTTACCACCTGGATACCAGATGTAACAAAAATACCTGAAGCTCTTTCATATGGTATAGAACGGGCGCATAGATCACTAGCAGCTTCTGGAAATGCTTCTTCTCCGGGTAAGAACAAGCCAAGATCTATAATTGTGAGACTTTTTTCTACACAAGATAAAGATCTTATATTAAGAAATGCTTGGGCAAATTCTCCCATCAAATACAATGATTCATTAATAAGATTTGACAATGATTATTCTACAAAGGTGGTTTCAAAAAGAAAAGAATTTCTACCAATAAAAAAAACCTTGAAGAAAAAAAAACTGAAAGTCCATCTTTTATTTCCAGCAAGACTGAAAGTTTTTCTACCAAATGGAATAAAAATCTTTGAAACAGTAGATTCAGCAATAAAATACCTTACCAACAACAACATCCTAACACATGAAGAATCTATGGACTGGACAATAAGTACACAAGAGAAATGCTGAAGTAAATAATTGGAAAACTGTTGAGCAAAGAAAAAAAAACTAAAGGACAAATAATCTTACATATGTTATATTCTGTAAAATCTAAATAATAATACTAACAACAAAAGAAAAGTTCTTACTGTCTTCAAGTTACACCAAAACAGGTACTGTTTTCAATTATATTTTAAATGTCAAAATTAGCATAAATGTAAATACATTTATCTCAAATCACATCAATATACTAAGCATAATTTAAACATTACTCTATTTTTCATTATTATCCATCTATTATTTTCATATTCTTAATCAGAGTAATCAATGCATAATAATGTTCCCAAATAGTTGATTTATTTATTTATTTATTTATTTTCTCTCTTTGTGTTTTGTTGTTTTTATTTGTTCTCTTCTTTTTATAAAATCTTCATTAACTTATAATATTTTAATCAGTATATGGTTATATTGCTTAATAGGTATAGTAATGGCTGCTATATAACTTACTATCAGTTACATCCCTGATAGTATTACTTTTTATAAGTTAAAAGTGTCCCTGTTTGGATAAACGCTAATGCTGGGCAGAAATGTGTTGCTTTTGAAATGAAGTATTTCAGTTAGGATGTATCATAAGACTACTTTAAATAATCTTAAAAGATGTTCTGCCTTTGACCCATATGCACATACTGATATAGTCCAGTGAAAAATATGTTTTAAGTGATATTTTGAGGCTATAAGTCATGTGTGTTGTGGCTCCAGACATCCGGAGTTGAAAGATGCTTGTGACTAGCTTAGATATCCTGTTGTCTTTTCTTTTGTAGAGAAATAAGGCACAGCATGTTTAAAATGCAAAGTTTGACAGTTGTGAACACTACTCCGTAAACTAGAGTGCTTGCGTGCCACTACATGAGTTTGTCACCAAATAAGAGGAGGGAAAAGAAAAAAGAAAAAACACATACCTTTTCCCCACTTGGTTCTCGAGACAATTTAACAGCCACAAACATCACTAGAAACTTGAGTTACTTATTGCTTGTCGCATTTACTTGTGTACGCCATCCCCTGACTCTTTCTAATTGACGTCTAGTCAGAAAATAAGCTAGGTTCACATTTAAAGATACAGAAACCTAAATTCCTTCTAAGGAAACATAAATAATATAAAAGGTTCATATAAATATACACAGATATTTATTTTTGAAGCACTTTCAGTTTATGGCTACTGATGTCTTCTAGCACCTTGTCTTTCTATCAGTTTAGATTTCCAGACATTTTAGCTATCCCTTACTATGTTTTATACAGCAGAGTTTAAAAAGCAGAAATTAATCATCAGCAAATAAAATCACTGCTGTTTTACAAATTCTCTAAAGAAACTAGTAAATGTCAAGCAACTGACAGGTTTGTTTTGGTGAGGGTTGCCATTTCCCACGCTGTTGCTCCTGCAGAATACTACTGATGTCCTGCTGCCAAGGTATGCCCTCGGGTGGGCAGGTGGGATGCAACAAGAAGGTTGGATGTGCATTTGGCAAATCAAACATTTAGATGGCGGTATGGTATACTAGATGGAGAAAGTGGAAGCAATGATTGTATAGGCAACTATAATGAGTAACATAACAACAGTGGATTTGACCCGGTGTGTCAATTATACAATGTTTATATCCCATGTGGCTTTGGGCTTTGTCGAAGCATCTGTGTTCTACACACATATTGTGTTGGATCTGATTTGAGTGGAAGGGGGAGAGGCTTAGCCCACACCATAATTTGTTACTGGGTTGCCATGTATTATGGGCATGCATTGTGGCAGGTACTCAACGGGCTATCCATCCTTAGATGGCTCATACTGTTCCCGTTTGCTCATCTGAATGGTGACTGTGCTCTTCTTGTTATGTTGCCTGGCTGTGGCTTCACCCTTCTTATAATATTGCCTGGCTTTTTACATTATCAAGAATGACACAATACTAGTGTATGCGGGTATATCATGTTACTGTTAGTGTGGACAAGGATGCTTGACAATGCAACTATGATTCTTGGACCTTTCTGCAGATGGGTGTGTTGTCTGGCAGTTGAGAGCCTGGTTGTTCCTGATCAGCGGACCTGTATTTTTGTGTTTCAATGTGACTGCATGAAAGGATGCCAGTATTGGTCTGCAAGTTTGGTGGGCAGTAGATTAGTTGGGGATTGATTTGAGGAGACACTTGTATTATGGCTGGGGCACTTGATATTTGATAAATGTATCCTCTCAATGATGCGTTCTGTGTGGTCATTGGCTGTAAAACAGCTTTTCTGAGAAATATTGTTGTGGTGCCAGTTAATGATTTGGATTAAATGTTTCTATATACAGTCATGAAGCAATTGCCAGGATAAAATGGTACTCTTGCAGTGCATGGATCATCGTGGCTGTCCTCCGATGTTGGAGGAAAAACAAGCTTCTTGGACACCTTTTTGACGTGGTAAAGGTGTTACCCCATGGTATGAATACGTTTTGTCTCTTTGCTGCAAAATGGGTTGGGAATTTTGGCCTGTAATATTTTCGTACATGGTGGTTTGAATCTTGGCAGCTTCCATTGTTTTGATGTGTTCTCCAGTATACTTTTGTTCAGTCATAGGATTGAATTACTGGTGTTGAGTAGGTCAGGATTGTATCTCCAGCACTTGTTGTCAGCAGATAGACTCACTGGTTGGGTGTCAGTCTAAGCTGTGGGAGTTGATGTGTGATATACATAGATGTTTGCTTTGAGGGTGTGGTCAAGTGCTGCAGTTTTACCTCTGTACTGTGTCAGTTTTCATTGTGCAGGGTCCCTCTGAGGGTTGATGGAAGTGTTGGCAACAAGACACTCAATCAGGTAACAACATTATGAGTGGTCTCTTGGATAAGGGAGCTGTCTAAATTGTGATCTTGTTGTCTCCAGCCATGGGAATTGTCATTGAAAAGCTGAAAAATGCAATCAGAGGAACATAGTTAATGTCTACTAAAGAAATATTAATATACTTATACATTGTATTGCATTTCAGTTTATGTTAAACATGAAATATGATGTGGTTTCAGAACTATTCATGTTTTTATTCCAATATGACTTTGCAAATATTAATTTAAACACTGGTTTCGGACTTGAGTAGTCTAAAACAATTGCACAACAATGGTACTGTATTATACAGTAATGTCAGTAAATAGTTTTCAACAGATGTATGAAATATACAGTTATAGATTTTAACATGATGTTTATTAATACCCTAAATTATTTTGAAATGATACTACCTTAATCTAAATATTTGTACCTTTTGAAACCTGCTTAGAAGTAAGTATTATTGAATTACAATAAGATGAGTAAAGAATATATGTATATATTTTAGCTGATTAGATTATCTTAATATATTATTCAATTATCTTTATTTAAAACTAAGAGGATAAGAGAAACTGATCCAAATATTATTTGTGAGGGTAGAAAGTTTGTTTGGTTAGATTCACTAACCAAACAAAGAGGTATATTACCTCATAGCAATAGGGAATGGTTTTAAGGTTAAGCATTACAAGTTTGGAAGTTCTTTGTTTTTTTTTTATTCTATCACTTTGGTGTCACTCAGAAACATGCAAAAATCATACAAGAAAAACTTTTAGAATTCTGTATCCAAGATGGAACTAAGAATAAACAATATTTACATAAACTCACACATAAAACAAATTCAAAACTAGGAAATGAAATGTTTATCCATAAATGTTAATGGTCTAAATAATAGTAATAAAAGGAGAAGCCTATTCAAGTACATAAACTTACATAAACCACAAATAGTCTTTTTACAAGAGGCACACTTATTAGATAGAGATATAAACAACTTAAATATTAATAATTACACAGTACTAATAAACTCTCAATACAAAACAAAAAAAGAGGAGTAGCTATACTACTTCGCAACTCAACTATAACACCTAAAATAATTACTACTCATCAAGATACATCAGGTATGTTTTGTCTAGTTTCAATAGAGTTAAATAAGAGAATCTATACGTTAGTAAATCTATATTGGATCCCAGGACTAGGATTAAAAACAGTTAAACAGCATTTTGAAGAGATAATTCATTTAACTAAGGGTAGCCTGATATTGGCAGGAGACTTCAACTGTATAATGAATGAAAAAGATACAGATTCTAAATCCAAAAGAAGAAAACAACCCATCTCTAAAGCACTATCAAAATTTATAGATACATTGTATTTAAAAGATATAAATGAATTTGCAGAACCAGACTCACTAATCTTCACATTTTATTCTCATAGATATAAAACTAACTCTAGAATTGATAGAATATATGTTGCCAATGACCTAATAACAAAAATTGACAAAGTCAAAATCATAAATTGTCCTTTATCTGATCATAATGCCATAGTCTTTGAGATAGAGCTTACACCATTTTATTCAAATCCCATTACTAGGATACCTTCCTATATCACAAAATTGAGAGATTTCAAAGAATTTTATGAAGAAACAATCAAAAACTTTCTAGAAATAAATTACACAGAAGATATTTCAGAAATATATGTCTGGGATTCATTAAAAGCAGTTACATATGGGAAGATATTATCCTGGTACATAAATAAAAGGAAGTTATGGAATAAAGATATGCTAGACTTACAAAACAAAGCAGATAAATTGAAACTGGAAATACAAAAGGGTAATGCTACTCAAGTTCAAGAACTTACACAAATCAATAAGAAGTATACAGAATTGCTACACCATAAGATTATGATTAACTTAGAAAAGATAAAAATAAACTCATACTCTACTAATTCAGCACACCTGAGATACTTAACTAATAGAACAAAAAAAATAATTAAATCTAAGCAAATAAAGAAATATTTATTCCCAATACTAACAAAAGAGTTACGGAACTAAATGATATTTTAGAAGCATTCAGACTCCAATTTAACATTGATAATTCCATAAATACTCAAGATACACCTACTAAGGATATAAAAAAATACTTAGAAAACAATATTCATATTAAATTAACACAAGAACAAATAGACATTATAAACAAACCAGTCAATATGACAGAATTAAAATCACAAATTAAAAAGCTCAAGACAAATAAAGCACCTGGCCCAGACAATATGCTACCAGAAATGTATAAATTAATATCCAATCAAGCCATATCTTTATTATTAAAAGTATATGATATAGCCAATAAAGATTTGAATATACCACCCTCTTGGAAATATTCATTGATATCCCCAATTATCAAACCAGATAAAGATGAGAAACAGTGTTCCTTATATAGGCCAATATCATTACTCAATATAGACTACAAGATGTTTATGGCTATATACGCAGATAGGATCAAACACTTTCTTCCTTTCTTAATTCACAAAGATCAAACAGGTTTTATTAAAGGAAGAAATACTTCAGATAATATTAAAAGAATACTAACATTAATAGATTATAGCAAACATAAAGTCCTAAATTTAAATGTAATCTCATTAGATATTAATAAAGCTTTTGATTCGGTTAACTGTAACTTTCTTTCACTAGTTTTAAAAGAATATAACTTTCCTTCTAATTTTAATAATCTTATCCAAATACTATATGAAAAATCTACTGCATATGTTAAACTGGGATCATATAGATCAGGCCCTATAACAATAAAAAAGGGAACTAAACAAGGTTGCCCTTTATCACCATTGTTATTTGCATTACTCATAGAACCCTTTGCAAATCAAATCAGATCAAACAATAACATAAAGGGCATTTGCATTAATAAAATGTTAAACCTTAAAATCCAACTCTTTGCTGATGACATACTATTAACTCTCTCAGATGCAAATGAGTCTTTGAATGCTCTATTTAACTCCATGAATAAATTTCAAAATATTTCAGGCTTAAAATTTAATGAAAACAAAACTAAAATTATGCCCTGTAATTGTAAAAAAAAATAATATAAACAAAAGATTTTCCAAATATATAGTAACAGAAAGTAAATTATTATATCTGGGAATAAATCTACTCAATGAATTAACAGATTCTCTAATATTTAACTATAATAAAATACTAGACAAAATAGAACAAACAATTGGTTACTGGAATAAATATATCTTTTCAACAGCAGACAGATTATATCTTATTAAAATAATCATATTTCCCAAAATATTATACTTAATACAAAATTTTTCATTGCCACCTCCCAAATATATTATTCAAAGATACAATAAACTAATTTTAAATTTTCTATGGTTTCCAAATAAACCCCGTATAGCCTTAAATAAACATTTGCCAGATTGGGAAGATGGTGGAATTAATTTACGGATATTGATTTATATATTACCTCATCTGTTATTAAAAACATAACACTATGGTTAAATAATTCATACACACCTATATGGAAACAAGCCCATGAGCAGATTTACATAGAAATCAATTATAATCACATACAAGACAACTTAACAGTAATACCATCACCCCTTATATGGATGTTAAAAGATTATTTTTAGGAAAAGGAATAATATTAATAAATTGCCATCAAACTATGTAAGTTCTACACTTTCAGTGTTCAGAACATATATAAACAAAATACCAAATATTAATTCTTGGATTTTTCTTATTTTCCTATAGCTTTTACACCAAATATTCTAGATACATTCCAAATATCTAAAATAAATATACTTAAAGAAGAAACATTACTCTTTTGGCATCAACTTATAGAGAAAGGGAAAATTCTAACAAAGGAACAGATAATTTATAATTATAATATAAATAAAGACAATTGGCTGTTTTGACAAAATCTAAGGCATTTTCTTATAAATAAAATAGAACAAATGCAACCTTCAGTTAGACATGAAGCTCCAAAACTCATTGAATACCTTATTCTTATCACAAAACAGCCTTATCAGGGTACAGGTTATTTGTCTAATATCTATAAAATTGTTAAAAACAAAAAACTATCATGAAAAATCATACTGGGATTATTATACTTTAATAAACAACCATCCTCCAGTTGAAGAAGAAAAAGTAATATTCTAAAATCTTCCAAATTTTCTACATTATCAAAATACTGGCAATTATTCACTTGGAGATATCTACACAGAAGTTTCTATACACCACATAGGTTAGCCAAAATGTATTCTATTGAAGATCAATGTTGGAGATGCCATACCAAGATAAAAGCAGATTGGCAGCATGTTTTTATGAATGTATATGTCTCAATATGTACTGGAAATCTATTAATTATTTTTCAGACTGTTTATAATGATAATTTTCAATTAACAAAGTCTTTAATTTTATTCAACTCTCCTATTCCAAACTGTGTACCAAAAAAGACACTAAAATCCTATGGTCACTATTGGCAATTTCACGTAAAATCATAACTATACACTGGAAAAATGAGGCTTCGCCACGTTCAAGGAATTTGAGACTTTAACAACAACAGTTGCTCACATGGAAATATTAACAGTGAAGAACAGAACTAAAAGATCTACTTCTTACTATTACTCTTGGATGAAAGTACTGGAAATACTTGAAAATATCGAAGAAGATATATCATCTTATGTTTCTAACTTTATATAATATAGAATTTCAATGTTATTTGCATAGACACCAATGTAAATAGTTATATAATGGTTTGAAGTTAGTAATGTTTTAGAATTGTAAATATGTTATTTATCTTTATTTCATGTAATGTTTAAGACATCTTATTTGAAATAATAAAAAAAAATATTTAGTGAAAAAAAAAAGAAAAGGCCTAGGGAACATCGCTAGTGTTTGCCAATGTCCACCCATGTTGTGGAATACACTAGCAATGTTGGACGAGCCTGGTGTAGGTAGTCCATATCTGAACACATTGCAACATGGTCATATGTGCACAACTGGCCCCTACACAGTCTGTTGTGCTCACTATGAAGATGTCAAGCAGTCATAGGACTAAAGCCCAGGATACTGTCCACCACAGTGAAAGTACCGAACCAGTACACTATACGGTACTACAGTGTTACGTCATTATGAAAGTATGTTGAGAACTGTCTGCAAAGTATCCCATGCAATCCCTGCAGGCACAGTATAATCCCTGTTGTGGCAGACATGAAGCAGTTGGCCAGTTAGTACACAACATGACACCCAACACACAATCATAAACGTGCGATATTGCCGAAGTTCACACACACCCACATATGTGGTAGACTTCAGAGTGCAACATATGGAAAGCTCACACTGGGCATGCTCGCACACTTTGATAAATGAGGCATATGTCAGACAAAATGCCATGGAAAGGCTGAACTGGGCATGCTCACACACTTAGGCCATATCTCCGTTTAGCAGTTGGCCACACATATCTGGTATTTGTACGTGTCAGTCCAGGAACCAACCACAACACAACAATTAGCCCAGTGCACACAGTAAATGACCACAGACACATAAGTGATATAGTGGATCGCCCTCATATGCAAACATCTTCCACAGATACACAAGTTGGTCATAGGAACAGGGAATGCCATGGCAATAAAGACCTGCAAACAGTAGAACAGCACAACAAATATTGTGCATCCGACAACTGAACATATGGGTGCAGAGGTCAATACTAGGCTTCTTGCCCCAGGGACTGACAGCTCAGCCAGAGTGTGCTTGGCATCTGCATCCCCAGGATAGTAGGCTACTGTGCCACTGTAAAGTAGGTCACAGAAGGCAACATGTGAGGCTAGTGAGCTGTGCCTCTGTCAAGCAGGGGCACTGTGGAGGTCTCAGGGATTGAATGTGCTAAGCCACAGCCATGTTGTTGGTGTGTGCTGTGAGAGGGTTGCTGAGGATCTCTGACAGTAGGTGTCCATCAATAACAGACTGAGGGGAGCCCTATCTGCATTCTCTGGATGATTCCACTGTCAACACTGTGTTGTAATGAGTATGTGTGAATGAAGTGCCATGCCGGAACTTTCCACAGATGTCCTCCCTCTGTGGGCCACAGCTCTGCAATGTATTAGGTCACTCTGTCTGTTGAACGGCGCATATATGGCTGGTGTACAGCTGACAGGTGTCTTGTTGTGGAGCAGTCATGGGTATATGTGGGATAGCATGACCAATGCAAACTGTACACATGCTCATAGAATGCAGTTGTCAAGGATTATGCTGAGTGGCCAGTATAGTCCTCCAGCATGGGTCCTCCGAAGTCATCCACCCCAGTCTACACAAGTGTAGAGTCTGCTTGTGCTAAACACAGTTTGTGTGCAGTGACAACCTTGCCTGGGGGTGGAGATGAGATATGGATATCCAGGGAAAGGTGGGTATGGTCAGATATCAACAATGGTGGTCTACCTCTGGTGTGGAACAGTGAGTACCCACGTTGCAGATGGACAGGTGCAATATGTATTCACCCATGTGGCTGTGGTGTGTGGTTCTGCCATAGCACATGGACCCACAAATTGTAGTGGCCGTAGGGTAAAGTGGTAGAGGCCTGAGTAGTCCTCACACACAATATGCCTGTACCTGATGTTAACAACTGGAATGGTGTATGTGAATACCTGCATATCCTGGCACTGTTCCCAGGGAAGCTAAGTGTGTGTCCTGGATGTGGGTGTGGTGTTCTGGACTGATTGTGTTGTGTGTTACAGGTCCTGTGGTCCCAAAGCATGGTATAGAACATAACCTGCCAGTGCGATGTGCATATCTGACCCTGACGTAGGTGGCTGCAAATGCATATATATGCTATCCCCCACCTGACAGGTAGTACTACATCTACATACCTCTGTAGAAATAAAGATGTCAGCACCCTATAAATACTACAGGTGCAGAACAAATGCCCAGTAATTCGGATAGTGCGCTCTGCTAGTGCGTCTCTCTCAAGTGTCATAATATAGTTAGGTAGGGGTTCGAATCCTGCAAATGCTCAGTGTGTGTGAGAGGGAAATGTCCCTTTTGGCAACTGGGAAAACACACTACAGGAAGCACATTCCCCTTTCTAAACACTGATGATGTCAGCACCCTATAAGTACAGCAGGAGAAGGGAAGCCTCCCAGTAATGTGAATAGTGCGCTCTGCTAATGCGTCTGTCTCGAGTGTCATAACATAGGTAGTGGTTTGAATCCTGCAAATGGCAAGTGTGTGTGTTTGGATGAAGGGGGTTGGTGTGTGTGCAAATTTGTGTGAGAGAAATGTCCCTTTCGGCAACTGGGAGAACACACTACAGGATGCACACTCCCTTTTCTAAACACAGATGATGTCAGCACCCTATAAGTACAGCAGGAGAAGGGAAGCCTCCCAGTAATGCGAATAGCGCACTCTGCTAATGCGTCTGTCTCGAGTGTCATAACATAAGTAGGTAGTGGTTTGAATGCTGCAAGTGTGTGTGTTTGGATGAGGGGGGTTGGTGTGTGTGCAAATTTGTGTGAGAGAAATGTCCCTTTTGGCAACTGAAAGAACCCACTACAGGATGCACACTCCCCTTTCTAAACACAGATGATGTCAGCACCCTATAAGTACAGCAGGAGAAGGGAAGCCTCCCAGTAATGCGAATAGCGAGCTCTGCTAATGCGTCTGTCTCGAGTGTCATAACATAGTTAGGTAGTGGTTTGAATCCTGCAAGTGTGTGTGTTTGGATGAGGGGGGTTAGTGTGAAAGAAATATCCCTTTTGGCAACTGGGAGAACACACTACAGGATGCACACTCCCCTTTCTAAACACAGATGATGTCAGCACCCTATAAGTACAGCAGGAGAAGGGAAGCTTCCCAGTAATGTGAATAGCGCACTCTGCTAATGCATCTCTCCTGAGTATCGTAATGTAGTTAGGTAGGAGTTTGAAACCTGTAAATGGCATGTGTGTGTGTTTGGATGTGGGGAGTTTGTGTGTGTGCATTTCCGTATAAAAAACATTTTAGTTTTGGCAATCAGGAGATCACACTACCTGATGCACATTACCCTTTCAAAATACTGATGTTGTCAGCACCCTATAAGTACAGCCAGAGAACAGGAACTATCTAGTAAACCGAATAGTGCGCTTTGCTAATGCGTCTCTCTCACGTGTCATGACTTAGGTAGGGGAATGAATCCTGCAAGTGTGCGTGTGTGTGGGGGTAGTAGGGTGTGTGTAAATGCAAGTGTGAGAGAACAGATCCTTTTGGCAAATACTACAATACACCAGATGCTGCATACTCCCCCAGTAAACACAGGGGATGTCACCACACTATCAGCACAGCCAAACAGGGCTAGTTGGCTAGTAATGCCAATAGTGCGCTCTGCTTATAGTTTAGTTTCATAGTAGTGTACTAGGCTATCTGCCCGGGGGCATTTATAAGCCTAGCCAACAGTGATGTGGCTTTACGCCACCCCATACTATATAGTTGCGCCTCTCTAGTAGTGACACATGTGGAACCCTATTATTTAGTAAACTATACCTCTGTCTAGTAGTGACACTGAGGTCACTCCCGGGGTAAACTTGCGATCTCCCATCCATGCATCGAGATTTTTCTTGAACAGTGCCAATGAAGGGCTCTGTCTCACGTGAACTGGGATTTTGTTCCAGAGTATGGGTAACCTCTGTGTTATGAATCTATCCCTCCAGCATGTCCTGTTCATATTTGTGCAGAGGTTGAAATCTTTAGCTTGTGTGGTTCTGGTGGATTTGGATTTTTGAGATGGAGCATGTCCATCAATTCCTGGTTGGACATGGCCCTGTATGTTAGGCACAAATCACCTCTGAGCAGGCGGTATGCTACTGAATAGAGCTGGAGTTTCTTTAATCTAGCTGGATACGGCACATGTTTTAGACCTATGATCCTCTTGGTGAGGTACTTCTGGGGTCTTTCCAGTTGTTGCATGTGCCGGGTGAGATACATCCCAAATGGAGCATTATATTCAATCATGGGCCTGACAAGGGAGGAATATAGAGGTACAATGACCTCCTTTGATCTGGATGAGAATCCCTTCATGATGAGATGGGCAAGGTAGAATGTCTTTCTGACCACTTTGGCAACATGGTTGTCAAAGGAGAGGTCACTATCGACTTGAGTCCCCAGGTCTCTGATTACATCTTCCGTATTCAGTGGGTTATTGTCTACGTGATAGTTTGTGGGTACTTTGTTTTTCCCAAAGGGGATGACTATACATTTTTTGGCGTTAAGTTTGAGGCCATGATTCCGGCACCAGTTGTCCGTTTCAGTGAGACCTTTCTGTAGGATGTGTGTGTCGGCAGGTGAATCCACTATGGCACCCAGTTTGCAGTCATCTGCAAACTTTGTCAGCCATAATCCTTCCATATTTGCTTTCACATCTGAGAAGTAAATGCCGAATAGGACCCAAGACAGAGCCCTGTGGGACACCACTTGTGACGGGTTTTGAGTCTGACATGGCTCCAGCAATTTTAACCTTATGGGTTCTGTTTTTTAGCCAATTTGCTACCCATCTTGTGACATATGGATTTACATTTAGGCTGCTGAGCTTGTCAATGATGCCAGAGTGTGGTATTGTGTCAAAGGCCTTAGCTAAGTCCAAATAGGCAGTGTGGACAGCCTTGCCCTCATCGATGGCACTAGTGACTGTCTCAAAGAAGTCAACCAGGTTTAAGAGGCAGGATCTGCCTTTACAAACCGAACTGTGTGGGATCAAGGGTCTGCAGATCCCCAATGTCGCCATTTATGAGTTCCATGATGATTCTTTCCATAGCCTTACAGATCAGGCTGGTCAAACTTATGGGCGGTAGTTACCTGGGTCAGTAGAATTTCCCCCTTTGTGGAGTGGGACCACTGTTGCTGTGCGCCAGTGTTCAGGTACATATCCTGTAGTGAGGCTAAGATTGAATAGAGTTCTTAGGGGCGGGTTTAGTTCATCTTGGAGTTCACGTAACACGCAACCGGGATACCATCGGGTCCCATAGATGCTGTTTTTTGCCTTGTTGAGTGCTGATTTCACCTGTGTGTCTGTGATGACTGGTAGGTTACATTCAGCAGGGATAGTTACTTGATCTTTAGGGGGTGAGGGAGGGGAGAAGTTTGCACTGAACCTATCTGCCAGAATGTTGGCAATGTCAGTAGGGTCAGTGAATTTTTTGTCATTGTGTACTAGCTCAGAGCATATCTGAGAATTTCCTCCCAAGATTCTGACATAATTGAAGAAGGCTTTGTGATTGTCTTTGGTATCCTTGGCAATCTTTTTCTCAAAGTTTGCTTTAGATGTTTTTATGAGAGAGCGTAGTTTTTACTTGTGCTGATCAGGGAAGCCTTTCCTTGTGGGATTTGGCTTTGTCCTGCAGTAGCTTCCTTCTTTGTTGTACAGTTTGTTTATAGCCGGGTCCACCAAACCGGCGTTTTCCTTGGTGGAGAGGGTCTTGGTTTTAGTTGGGATTGCTTGATCCATGCATTCTTGGAGATGTCCGAGAAGGCTTTTGTGAAGGATTCAGCATTTTGGGATGTGGATTCCATTAACCCAGTAGGCTTAAAGGATATCATTTCTGACTTAAGGAGCGCAAAGTCAGCTTTTGAAAAGTTTTTCACTGTAGTCTTTTGTTCTGGGGGTGGGGGTGGGATATGTACATCCAACGTGATCAGTTTATGATCAGATCTTACTAGTGAGGGGTTTATATCCGGTGCGGAGCATTTGGACCCCATGTTTGTGATAATCAGGTCAAGTATATTATCTCTCCTCATAGGAGAGGTGACCAGTTGCTCCATAGCATTTGAGTTTATGAATTCCAGGAATCTTTGGGCTAGGGTGTTAGGGCTAGAATAGTGGGCCCAGTCTATGTTAGTAATTGAAGTCACCCAATATGATGGTGTTTGGTGTGACATTCATATCCTCCAGTGTTTTCAGGAATGCTTGATGGGATTCCTGGGATTGGGAGGGTGTTCTATAACATGCGACCAGTTGTATGGCAGTTTTTCCTATGGTGAGTAAAACTTGTATGGTTTCTGATGCTTCATGAGTAGCCACCAATCGAGAGGTGTAGGTGTCCTTTATGAAAATGGACACTCTCCTTTGTGGTTCGGCCTGGAACTTGAGGCCGAAACGCATGATATGAGGTATAGCCTGGTAGCGCTGGAGTGCTCTCAGGAGCCTTGAACCAGGTTTCAGTTACTGCACAGACATCGATGTTCTCCATACTGAGAAGTGTTTCGAGTGCCTGCATCTTGAGATTTAGACTTCTGGCGTTGAGCAGCATTACCCTTAATTTTTTTCCATTTTTGTTTTTTATGGAGGTTGATTTGTCCTTTGAGCATTGCCTAAAAAAGGCTACTGTGTCTATTACCATTGTCAGAGTACAGATAGGTATGTTTTGGTAACCCACAACTGCCACGTGTGGTTGTGTCACACAGTATGATCTTGTGTGGGTCTTTGTACATAACAATGCATGCCATTGCCTAAACCAGCAATGGCATTGCACACATGATGTATGTGTGTGACACATACACATAAATACCTGTGACCTGCACTAGTTACCATGTCTGACACATGCCTCGAGTGGATAAATGGTATTTGCAATGTATACCAATATGACTGTGTCTTACTGTGCAGGGTCCGCACGTGGTATGTCTCTATACAGTGTGGGTGTATATGGTGAAATACCTACAGCACGGGATACACATCTGGTCTGGGCCATATAGTGTACATGTAGTCGATGTACAGGTGCTGCATGTTCCCACCTGTTGTGGTAGTGGTAACATGTCATTCCACTGCAATTCAGTGACCACATGCTGTGAACCCTTCAACTAGTGTGTTGTAGCTACAGTAATGCTCACACACAATGTTTGGCTGGATGCAGTCCAGCCATATAAACACAGTTCTTGAGACTGTCATATTGCCAGTGTTGTTATGGAGGATAGGTGGTCTTCCTGTGTATGGGAGGGTTGTGTGTGCCAGGCTATGAACCAGATGGCAGTCCGACACACTGTTAGCTGCACATGATTAGGCCCTGATGGTTTGTGCTGTGCCAACAACCTGGAGGTGTGTGTATCTGTGGTACCTTGGGATACCACCCCCCTATCCATGTGTGTTACATGTGTAGGGGACGACAGGCATGGTATGGGGCATAACCTGTCAGTGATGGGTAACACCTGTGAGCCATGAATCATGAATCTGGTACTGCACAGACATTGCAGTTCACCGTGCTGAGGGCAGTGTCTGGTGCATGCATCTTCCGGTGTACACTGCTGTTGTTGTGTAGCAGCACTGTTAGTGTCCTAACCTGTGTGATACCCATGGAGGTGGCTATGTAAACCATGTCCTGCAGCATAAGGCAGTATGTGTGTACCAAGGAGCTTTGCCATTATACATCGGGCCATGGGTGTCACGTGCAAGATGACCCTTGCACATCATTGTGGCTTCCCTAGCATGTAAGCACACATTGACAGCCAGTGGATACCCTATGAATGACAGTGGAGACTGAGCATAATGTAGACATACAACACCCTTCCCACATATAGTGGTAGAATACCTGGTGAGGGTATGTTGGCAACCAACATCAGGCTCATACTGGCCTGTGCCACATGCTGAGAGATCCATTCTATGTTCCCTATCATGTAGTCCAGGGAGGTATGTCTCAGGCAGCCATACTAGCATGGTCAATGAGTGAGTCATATGTGTCCATGCCTCTCACTGACCTGTATGCATGTGTTCTGTGGCGGACCATAGTGCCCCTGAGGCATATCACTGTGACCTTCACCAGATACAGCCTGTTGAGCAGGACCCCAGTGCAGCACACAAGACAGGTGCCTGACACGTCTGTAGCAGGTGTGTTGTGTAGCCCTACAGGCTGTGAGTGTGTGGCACAGGGGATGTGCGTGCCATGTGTGGCATGTGCTCTGTTCCGACAGAACATATGCCTGTGTGCCAGCTGCGGAGGTGTGTGATGCCCAGACAGGATGCTATTCTGAGTCCCCACGTATGCCCCAGTGTGTTCAGCATGCTGTCAGTGCGTGTCAATATCTGACTTGTATTGTAGTCACTGTAATATATTTTATTTATTTATTTATTTATCCTACATTTGTTGACCGGGATAGTCTGACTGGATGCATGTCCATTTCCAGGGGAGGCCCGTGGAGACAAGCTACGAGGGTAGCAGATACAGCATTACATAATACCAGCATTACATATTACAAACAGATTATTTACAGAGATTACATAAGTAAGCAAGTTAAACATGTTCCACAGGTTAATGTTAGTCCTGAGCACAAGTCAGGATTAAATTAAATTACACAGTAAAGTGGTTCACAGATATTACACATTCGAGTTATCCAGGCTTGATACATTGACATAGCCAGTTAAGTGACAAATGTTGTATGAGTCTAGTGTTAAATTGACCTATGGTGGATAGTAGGGTAATATCAGCTGGAAGTGAGTTCCAGGATCTACTTACAGAGTTTGCAAAGAGAGAATCACCAGCTGTGTTATTAAACTTGCTAGTCTGAATTAGTAGTTTGTTAGAGGATCGAAGCGGTCTAGGATTGTTATAGGGGGTGATAATATTTGAAGTGCAGGAATATTGTCTGGATTATAGAGGATTTTATAGGCCATAATCAGTTGGTTATACTGTATTAGGCTGGGTATTGCAAGCCAACCAAGCTGATTTAGATTGATGCAATGATGTGTCCTAAAAGGCAGCCCAGTGGCAAACCTGGCAATGTGGTTGTAGCAAATTGAGTGTTTGTTAAGAACAGTCTTGTTCATATTTGAGAGTAGAGGGGATGCATACAGAAGGGTTGAAACAAGGTGTGAGCGAGCTATGGCACCTTTAGCTGGTGGAGCTAGGAAGGCTTTAATTCTGTAAAGTGACCCTAGTTTTCTATTGATGGCTTTGATAATTTGGTTAACATGTAGGTCACATTTGAGATTATTGTCTATGATGACACCTAGTAGTTTAGTAGATGGGTCAGGGGAGATTATTGTGCCATCAGTTGATGTTATGGTAATGGTGAAAGCGGTAGACCTACTTGTTGGTGAAATAACAGCAGTTTAGTTTATTTGGGATTTAGGATCAGACGATGTTCAGAAAGCCAGTTTTCTATTGTATTAAAGGTGGTCTGGGTAGCTGACCATAACTCGACTGGAGATGTAGCTGAGCAGATCAGAGTAGAGTCTTCAGCATATTGGATACAGCTGACTTTTGGGATGACAGTATAAAGGTCGTTAATGAAGATGGAGAACAGCAAGGGCCCTAGTATAGAGCCTTGTGGTACTCTGAGGGTGTTAGGTAGAAGGTTAGAGAGTTTGTTCTGCCAGAGGCCAGCCTGCTGTCGACCATGCAGGTAGGATTGAAACCATTGGAAGGCTCCAGTATCTAGACAGTGTTTGCAGGGTGTGGAGTACAAGTTGGTGATCAACCATATCGTATGCCTTGGAAAGATCCAAAAAGAGGGCTGAGGATATATAATTAGTGTTGCAAGTATGGTTTATGGTGTTAGTAAAGGCTAGGAGGCCTGAAGTAGTGCTGTGATGAAGACGTAAGCCATGCTGAGTGTCTGCCATAATGCGATTTTGGATTAGGTGGCGCATGAATTGTCTATGACTAACGTTTCCATAATCTTTGCAAGTGGAGAGAGTATAGCTATTGGCCTATAATTGGAGAATTCAGTAGAGCTGCCTCCTTTGTGAAGTGGGATTACATATGACATTTTCCAGATGGTGGTAAATTTAGATTCTACCATGGTTCGTTTGATTACCTTTGAGACAGGGTAAGCAATAGCATCATCTGATTTTGATAGGTACTCGGCAGGGAGTTGATCAGCAGAAAGTGTAGTGGGTTTCACTGTTTCAATCAAGGTACGGAGAAGTGAAGTGGCAACTGGTTGGCAGCTGAACGCAAGTAGGTTTCTAGGGGTGCTACTTTCAGGACCAGGGGAGCTAGGAGGTAGATGGCTAGCTAGGGCCTGGAATGTCTCAGTAAAGAACTGGTCAAAACTATCAGGAACATCTTCAGAGGTATTATCAATAGTAGAAGCAGGGATTGGGGTTGACGTTTGTCCAGGATGTAGTATATATGACATGCCACCTGACAGGGTATGGCATTACTGGGTTCAGAGAGCCCAGTCCCCAGATTGGCTGTGTGTTGGCATCCCACACATGTGTTGTACGTTCCTGGCCAAGGGTGATGGCTGACTGCATACATGTGGCAGCTGTGACATTGACACATGACTCACATAAACCACAACTGGACCATAGAGGCGATTCACAGGTTACCTTTGCGCATGCTACCCTAGTAGTGTGATTGCCATGGTGAGTACCAACACATAGGGCCAATGGGGAACAACATACTGAAGGTGTGTATGTGTGGGTGTACCGCTACTGTTTCATAGCACTGACATATATGACTGCACATGTGGGTAAATGCCAGGTAAGACGTGTGCAATGTGTCACAGGCAACGTACATGAGTACAGGACAGACAGTGACGTTCTGTCATGTGTAAAGTTGACATATGTATCGTACGCTATGCAGATGTCACTAGAAGTCTACAGAAGCACTGTAACTCTGCATTGCAGGTGTAAGCAGTGTTCCAGGGAACCCCAAGTGAACATGCATGCAAACAAAGCTACAGTAAACAGGGATGGAAGTAGTGCATTATACAACATAGAAGGGGTAAAAATAACAGTAAGTAACAATGCAAATATGTAGGCACTATCAACATGTACCCAGGAATACACAGCACAGATGCCCATGGTAGAACTGATATTATGTCATAGTTATTTGTGATTTGGATAACATTGGTACTGCACACATATCTACATGTGCGAACATCCACATGGCATAGTCGTTGTGGGCAACTTGACATCATTACTGTACATGTCCACCATTGCATATCACTACTTGCGTTAGCTTTCCCCCTGTGCTACCCATGTATGCGGCTATCTGTTGACAACCTTACCACCGGCATGTAATTATGTGCAGCTGTTATACTTTGGTATGTACTATGGGTGCAGATGACAATTCAGGACATTCATACAGTTACTGCAGCAGGCATGCTGGGATAAACACACAGTCATAGCAGCACACTGTACTGTTACCAACATGATACTAGTAATACACTTCTATGTAGTCACCCTGTGCATCAGCAACGTGTTTACCTGTTCCCGCAATGATGTTGGAGATTGCAGGAGGTGGCACAGTGTCATCATATGCACAGGGTGTGGATTAGGTATGCCTGAGTCAGCCACTGATACCACCAATTGACATGTGTGTGTATGTGTGTTGGTGAGGGGCAGCAGTACAGGGTTGGGCAGTGGTGGTGCAGTGTGTGCGTGTATGTAGTCGCCCTAGGTGTTAACATTTCGCATGTGTGTATGCACGCACACAGTTCCACCTCATGGCTGCCATATACAGGGGTTTGTGGACAGCCACAGACTGCACCTGGCAGGCCATACAGATCAGTGTCTGTGTGCATGGACACGGTACCTGTGCCTGGCAGGGGTATCCAGTACTAAGCCAGACTGGGTACTGTCATCAGAAGCGGGAGTGTGTTAACTGGACACAAGTCCCTGTTGGGACTGTCCAGAGCCACGTGCACGTGGTCTCCTGGGGCGTTCCGATGACAGCACAGACCCAGCATTGCTGGGGCTGCTGCTGGCACTATGGGGGAATGCGCGAGCCTGTTGTCGTCCACGCCGACTGCCAGCTGCTGCTGCTGCCGGCATACGGCCACGTTGACGCCGCAAACGCCCACCATTGCCCTGGCTCATGGACATCTGGTTGTGGAACTGCTGTAATATGTCCCCACAACGTCTGTCTATGACATCGGTGAAGTTACGGATAGCATCCGCAATGTCACGCATACTGTCTGTCATGGCTGTGCGACATGCTCTCAGCTCCCTCAGACCCTATCTGGTGTACCTTTCCATACATGACTGTGTCTGCATGATAGTCCGAAACATAGCTGAGGTTGACAGACCTCTTTGGGCACATCGGCCAGAGGCAGTACGCCCACGGATGCTCCCACGAGAACCCATGGGCAACTGTCTGTGTGGTACCATCGGAGGACCCTGCCCATGGCTGCTGTGTGGGGACACATGTGCCACAGGTACCACATTACCCTGGTCTATGCCCACTGTATCCTGTCCATCACCTAGGGACAATGGTGACAAAGGATGTACTGGCAGGATGACTGTGCGCAATGATGGGGATGACAGCTGTGTACTGTCAACTGGCTGACCAATGGCAGACCCTGACACACCTTCCTGTACCATTACACAAATATCATCATTACCAGTAGCCATGGCACAGGATTCAGGTTCCCTGCTGCAGGTCACCAGAGCAGCCCCAGAACCTGTGGGAGGAAGACAGGAAACACAGTTTACAGTCTCCAGACATTGTTACCAGTGATGCACTTCTACACACATGCACACATGCACACATGGACACATGCACGCATGCACACATGGACACAGGCACACATGCACACATGGACACAGGCACACATGCAGACATGCACACGTGGGCACATGCACACAGGCACACATGCACACATGCACACATGCACACAGGCACACATGCACACATGCACACATGCAGACATGCACACGTGGACACATGCACACGTGGACACATGCACACATGCACATACACATGTGGGCACATGCACACGTGGACACATGCACACATGCACACGTGGTCACATGCACACATGGGCACATGCACACATGCACACATGCACACGTGGTCACGTGTACACATGCACACATGCACACATGCACACGTGGACACAGGCACACATGCACACATGCACACATGCACACGTGGACACAGGCACACATGCACACATGCACAAGTGGACACAGGCACACATGCACACGTGGACACAGGCACACCTGCACACATGCACACATGCACACATGGGCACAGGCACACCTGCACACATGCACACATGCACACCCCGCGGTATACACACAGAGCACTACTGAGTTACACTACTATTACTAGCATTATCAGGACTATTATAGGTTATGTTAAACACACTCACCAGCATGGATGGCCTGCCTTGCTGTAACCCTGGAGGGACCTGCAGAAATGATGAGATTAATGTCAGTGGGCACAACTGTGCCATTGATATTGCATATAATACAGTGTACAGAACAGCAAGTGTACATATGGCATATTACCTGCATGCTCCATGTCGTGCTGCTGTGTGGAACCAGCCTCCATCATAATGCAAGTGTACTGCTGTTGGTGTTCCAGGGTTGGAGCCACAACACTTAGGAGTAGCCGCTCCAGTCTGGTGAGGGGGGCATGTGTGGCCATCCCACCTCCTGTGGCAACCTGTTGCCTGTGGATATCTGATGCATGCTGACGGACACTTCGGATTAAATCATTGCAGTGATGTCGTACCTGATCATATGTCCTGTTATGCATGCCAATATCATTTACCCTACGGACCAGGTCTTGCCACAGTGCAGCCCTCTCCTGCTGATTCTGACTGGTGCAGGAAAACAGGATGTCATACTCCCGCACCAGGTTCAGGTGGATCTCCTCATCTTCCGCCACAGAGTAGGCGGGGTTACGCTGACGCGCCATCTCCCTGGAAGAGAACACAAACAGGATATCAGCAGACCATGTCAGCAATATATGGCACACATACTATACATGATACTCATGTGTAGTGATATACTACTACTCCCATATGTTGCATGTGTGTGTGTCGTGGTGGATACACAGGTACATGGCCAGATATCAGTGCACAGCCAACACCTGTGCAACAATACCTGCCACATTCCACACAACATAGTAGCATGCCCTATCGGTCAGCACACACTGACAGGTGCAATGCACAACCTCACTCTGGGGGTTCATCCCAAGGTACTGTATGTGGGACACCGTCCACTACTGTGATGTGGACAGAAGTTACTCGGCCTGGATATACATATCCCACCACCACCACCAGCACAGTAGACTACTTTGATATGTATGTGATTAGACAGTTATTCACTTGCTGGGACTGAGATGGTATCCATGCAGCACACTGGGCCAGTGGAAGCCACAAGCCACACTGCTGACCCCTTTGCAAATGCTTACCATGGACATGCCACAGATTGCATGGAACTTGCACACACATTTCTAACCCAGACCCTATGCACAAAGGTTAGGCATCCTGTCCGGTGGACCCCAGACAGAGGCAGATTGTATAACAGTAGCAGGAGGCTACTGCAGGACAGAGCACATTCACATTAAGGGAAGGCATCTGTGGTCAGCACTGGTACTACGCTACGGTCCGTCATAACAACGGCCACGGCCTGCTCTGGGAGGGAAATGGACACAAACACTATGGATGACCACAAGGCCTTCTTCAGTTATGTTACACATATGGACTACATGCCTCAGATATGCTCTGTGTTAATACACACCTACTTAACATTCACCAAACACACGGATATTGGCAACAATCTTGCAGACATGTTCGGTGCACGTATCCCCCCTCCTTCTCCCCCACCAGTTGAAATATTTATCACAGCTGGATGTAATCTCCCTATCATCTCACATGTCCAGGTGAGGGCCGCCCTCAGCAGAGAAGAACACACAGCAACACTGTGACCTCATGGTATCCCTGGATGTGTGCTACCTGCACTCCGAGAGAACATACAACCGCATATAACACTGATAATTTATCTTGGCCGTACTACAGGATATGTACCTGGACAGTGGCATACAGCAACAGTGGTCCCACACCACTAAGGGGGCACCTCGACTGACCCTGGGAACTACCACATCATATGCATAACCAGCCTGGTCTGCTAAGCTATGGAATTATGTAGTATGGGATGCATATGCAGTGATATCGGGTACCTGCAGACACTTGTTCCCAGCCAGTGTGCCTTTGTGATGGGCTGATCCTGCCTGTTGAACCTGGCTGACCTTTCAAAGCAGTCACTACAGCCATTGCCAGGGCAACGCACAGACAACTGCTGCCAGGATCATGGCCTAAGACTGATTGACATGTAATGTATGGTCATCCCCTTTTGGTGGAACTACATACACACAACATATCACATGGACATACCTATGGATACAGACCTATGACACATTTGGAGGGTTCACAGTATGCACACTATTAACCTGCTACTTTGCATTACCTGTGTTTGTTGCAGCTGGTTGCATTACCACTGCTTCCGCTTGCTGCTGCTACTGTCACTGCTGACAGCTTCGGGTGACAGTCACAGTGTATAATTTTTTTTTTTTTTTTTTTTGCTCTCTCTCTCTCTCACTTCTCGCTCTCCCTCTGTCTGCTTCCAGACAGTGCAATGAATGTATTGCATGTGTGGAGTGTTAGCACTGGATGCTTTTGTAGGTATCTGCATAGGTCCATGTGATGGCCTCTGCACCAATTGTAAGCCAGCATTTGCTAATTGCATACAGCCAGTTGTGTACTGATTGCAGTTCTCACTGTGATTTCAGGTCAGTGCTATAAAAGGGTATGAGGGATAGGTGTTGCCCTTTCAGATTGTAAGGGCGGGGACCATGCTGGTATGCTGTGGACAGTGTTCTGTGAGTGTAAAGGTTAGTATCTCTCTCATGATTCAGGCTGTCTTGTATATTCACATTTCTCCATTCCTCTCTCATGTTCCCTGTAGCAAGTGTGTATGCACAATGACTCCTACAACTATATATAGATATATATTTATATATATATGTACATATACATACATTTATATATGTACTTTAACTGACATTATTATCTACAAGCTACCAACTAGCATGGCTGTTTCTGTTCACACACTACTATTATGGGAAACCAGTAGTTTTGACAGTAATTCTAAATGACATGCGTTGTGTGCTACACATCCTATATTCCCTTTACATTCATCCCTACTATTACATGTTATATTTATTATAGCACAATGTTCTTGTATAAGAGTCATGGCTTAGTGGTAGGTCATACAGACTAGTGTTTCCAAGGTCCTGGGTTCGGGACTCACAGTGGGATTTTATTTTGCTTTTGAACTGAGTACAGGACCTGTCAATCAAAGTGACTAAGGCACTTTTCAGCAGTTGTAACCGGGTTAGCGCTGGTTTGCGTGGAGCTCACGCATGCGCACTGGCGGTTAGCTCACATACACAAGCACACCCGCTTACAACCGCTTAACGGTGCTTACTCTGGCGCACACCTGAGCTATTTTCTTTGAAAGAAAAGAAAATGGGGAGACAGGAAAGTGGTGAAAAAGGGGTCACAAAGAGGGTAAGACAGTAGGGAAACAAGCTTGGGATTTGCAGGAGGGATGTAGGTAAGGCCCATAGCTGCCCATTTCTTCATCAGCAACAGCTGTGCATATGTATGTAATATGGTGTGACATTTGAAACCTTCCACCCCTGAGAGAGGTGTCAGGACAACAATAATACTTGTTGTACAGCCAATTGTAATTGATAGTTTCCATGTCCAGCAGACATGTGTGCGGAATGGGCAGCTATGTATGGGGCGTAATTTTTTTGTGGGTACAGAGTGCCCCTTTTTTTTTTTTTTCAGGTGAGAGTGGTATGTCAGGTGAAGGAAGTCGGTACAGCTGGGGAGGTAGGTTGGGTAGGTAAACAGACAAGACAAACAAGACGCATACAGGGGCGGTGTATGACACATGTCGGGGGGTTTACACAATTGACGGGGACGGAGGTTTGGATATCCAGAGCCCATGAGCCCACAGATGGCAACAGTGGAACTGATATCCCCACCCATAGGCAGTTGCCACTGTTCCTTCACTGCCCAGGACTGGGATGTGCTGGGGGCTGTGTAGGCCGGGCAACAGGCATGCCCGTTATATGCGCCACCCATGCCTCAAGCTGGCGTAGGGGCTCGAGAGCAGAGTCCCGAATCTCCCTACGCACCACAGTCCGGACGCTACGGAGGGTGAGTGGTGGTTCTCCTCTGGCCACACTTACAGAGGGGGGGCGAGCCCCATCCCCTGCAGCACTTCCACCCGCAGGTGGCACAGGGCCACCGGAGGAGGGTCCGGACTCGGCACTAGTGCCAGGTGCACTCGCCAGCTGAGGTGGGAGAGGTGGGTCCGCTGGAACCCACCTTCCCTGTCGTCCTATGTTTTGCATTATGTCATGACAGTTTGGGTTAGTGACATATAATACCATTCACAATTATTTGTAACAGCATGCATTAGTATTCCCATTAACCAAACACCCAGATATTCATACCATTGAACAGCATGCATAACACATGCATAATTTGACCAGAAATACACAGTCCAACAACATGCAGGGTTAATTGATGGCAACAGGCCATCAGGTTTGGACGTATGAACAGGGCAGATGCATCAATGGACATGCAAATATATATGACCCAACAGGACAAACATCCAGGGGTGTTCATTGTGATTGCACATACCATTTTCATGTGGAATGGGTTATATGTGGTTATAGGGAGGGGTAAAGAAAATAATACTAACACCTTCGAATACCAATACATATGCTGTACATTTCTGGTAGCTACAGTTATATACACACTACTGTTCTAACTACAGTTTCCTATATGATAACTATTTCAACTTGGTGATAGGACTGTTACTGCAACATCAATATACATTTTATTGTTCTTCATACACATTCATATCTAGCTTTGTTCAGCTACAACATCCTGCTACATTTGCTTTATATAGCTGTAGACAAGTGTGGATGTTTGGTATATCAGACAATCATCCTATCTGCATATTGCAGACTGAGAGCAACATATCCAGATTTTGGGATACACATTCCAGATGCAGCAACACTTTGAACAGATTTCGCTGTCTGGTTTTGATTCTCACATGCATTTAATTCTGTCTTGACTGCAGTATACTTTATTCAGGGGTTATTACTACTGTATTGCTGGATTCATGACACTTTCTCACACTCTCTCACTTGCTTTCATTTTACTATTCAGGATGGTACTTACTTCTAGGCTTTATTGACATGTTTTACCTGTAGTTATTACAATCCTTTCCAGCAGTCTCACTTATGTCCTGTTTCAGTATTTCAACAGGGATATATTTCACACATGTGATTTCATCATCTTCTGCAGCTATACCTTTCAGCCTGCTGCAGGTTGTGTACTATTTTCTTACAGGTAGGGCATTTTTATTTCAGAATATATGTCAGACAGTTTCATTTTTCGGTTTAACTTACAGGCTGAAACAGACTTTTGTAATCAAGCAATACTTGCAGACACTTCCACACTGTTACTTGCACATTTTATTCCTTACTGACTACGCTGCACTCTTTTGCTGACTGTCATACTTTTATATTTCTTTACAGTTACTGGTAGTGGATTACTGACCTGCCTGGTGGCGCAACCGCACCAGCCTATCGGCATAGGCTCTGCGGTTCGCAGAACGGACACCTGCAGCTGTAATATAAATGAAGTAATATTGGAATACACATCTCCATAATATCAGCTAGTTTAATTTCTTACATACATAATTAAATGTAACTTACTCAGTAGTGGGGCGTTGGGTGTTTGCCGGGCCTCCTGGATCCAAAGGTTCAGTTGGTCCTGCTTGCTTCTCTTCAGGTCCGCATGGTGGTGACGGACCTGCTCACCTGTCCTTGGAATCCCTGTGGCACTAGTGAGATCATGAGCCAACCGGTCCCACGCCTCGGCCCTGTATGCTCCCCAGAGGATCTGGCCCTGCATGAGTTGGGCCTCATGATTGTGGACTAGGAGCCAGACCATGTACCTGGACTCCTCAACGCCCCACCTCTATGCTCGAAAGCAACTACCCTCTCCTACTCCTGTCATTCTGCCTGCAGGTCAGTTCTACAATCGTTTATGCTGTGTATTCCCACCTATGGGGCTTATATAGTCTGTTTTTCCCGCACATATCTATGATTGGCCATTTTGGAATTGTATCAACTTCAGTAAACCTGCATTGTCATGCTCCAGTTTGTATTCATTCCTATATATTAGCTATTATTGCATTTATAGGTACTGCTGTCATGGCTTAGTGGTTCAGTACCTTGACTATGGTGTATAGTATCCTGGGTTCAAACCTGGCCACTGCTTTTTATTTTTCATGACTGTCTAGACATGCTGAGGGGTGTGTCTGTGTAAATGCAGTTTTGATATGGCTTGCTCAACATTGCCCGTCGGTTAGCTTGTTTGCGCTGCGCAGCTCCGTGCAAATGGGGTACGCTGCTTTAAGCCTCACTTGGCTATCAGCATGCATATTACGCTCAGCTCAGCTAGGGGCACATAGATTCAGTGTGTTAAACTACTGCTCAGATACGGGCACTCATTTTGCACCATTTAAACCACTGCTCACCTACGGGCAGATGCACTCACCCTGTTAAACTGTAGCTCAGCTATGGGCACATCTGGCATTTTTTATTCTTTTGTTTCCTCACATTTCTTCAGTATAAATGGGCTATTTCATTACATTTTACATAAAATGTGGTTTTATGTGTACATATTTGTCAGGGACTTGTTTCCTGCTTATTTTGCTGAAAATAAAAAATTGGTGTTGTGGGGGCTCGAACCATGAATGCCTGCTCTTCAGCCAACATCTCTACCGCTATGTTATTGCTTCCTGGCTTATTTTGCATATTTAGTTCTTATATGCTTTCCCACTGACTGCTAACTGTAGCTGCGCTACGGGCACGCCCGCGCAAACGAGCGCACTCACAGTTAAACATTTTTACAATTTAAAAAAATATATAACATGTTTATTTATATGTTTTCTGTTCATAGTCTGTGGGGGCATGTGTTGTGTTCTGTTTATTCACATTTCCATGGACTCTGTCGTGGGTGTTTTCTTTGGGAACTTTTCTTCTTCTGGGGGCGTGTCCGCTTACAGGGCTCGGCCTACGGACACGCCCCCTACTGTCTTACATGGACCGTGTTAGCCTTAAGTGTGATTCAGCATGCTCTCATGAATATGCAGAGCATGCTGACATCACTCCGTTTAACTGCTGCCTCCGTGTATGAGTTATAACTCTTACACGGAGGCTTCGTGAATCCTGCCCATTATGTTTCTTGCCCTTCATTTGGTTGAATCAGCACCCGGGTAACCATGATACAAAATTTTGATATATTCCTGTTCTAATGCTGAAGGAATTACCACTTTAAGACCTTTCATGGTGACTCCATTGGTTCATAGGTTCATACTAGGCTATCTGCCCTAGGGCATTTATAAGCCTAGCCAGAATGTGTTTGGCTTTCGCCACCCATTTTAAATTTATTTTGCTATGCCTTTTCGAGTTAGTATACTGTGCCTCTGTCTAACAGTGACACAGAAGTGATTCCCGGGGTAAACCTACGATCTCCCATCCACTCATCAAGATTCCTCTTGAAGAGAGTCAATGAGGGACTCTGCCTAACCTGGACTGGGATTTTATTCCAGAGTGAAGGGAGCCTCTGGGTTATGAATCTGTCCCTCCAGCATGTCCTATTTATTTCTGTTCTGAGGTTCAAGTTTCTCGAGCGCGTAGCTCGATGGGATTTGGATTTTCTGAGGTACAGCATGTCCATTAATTCCGGGTTGGACATGGCTTTATACGTCAGGCACAGATCGCCTCTGAACAGGCGGTATGCCACTGAGTAGAGCTGGAGTTTCTTTAACCGGGCAGCATATGGCATCTGTTTGAGCCCTTTGATCCTCTTGGTGAGGTACTTTTGGGGTCTTTCCAGTTGCTGCAGGTGTCTGGTAAGGTACATCCCAAAAGGGGCATTGTACTCAATTATGGGCCTGATGAGGGATGAGTAAAGAGGCATGATGACGTCCCCTGATCTAGATGTGAATCCCTTCATGATTTGGTGGGCTATATAAAATGTTTTTCTAACCACTTTGGCCACGTGGTTGTCAAATGAGAGATTGCTATCAACTTGGGTCCCCAGGTCCCTAATTACTTCTTCTGTACTTAATGGATTATCACCTATGTGGTAATTTGTGGGCACTTTGTTTTTGCCAAAGGGGATGACTATACACTTTTTGGCATTTAGCTTGAGGCCATGGCTCTGGCACCAGTTGTCTGTTTCTATGAGGCCCTATTGGAGGATGCTTGTGTCAGCTGGAGAGTCAATTATGGCACCCAGTTTGCAGTCATCTGCGAACTTGGTCAGCCACAGTCCTTCCGTGTTGGCCTGTACCTACGAGAAATATATACCAAACAAGAGAGGTCCCAGGACTGAGCCTTGTGGGACACCACTTGTAACTGATTTGGAGTCTGACATGGCTCCAGCAATTCTAACCATGTGGGTTCTGTCCTTGAGCCAACTTGCAATCCATCTAGTGACATAGGGGTTTATATTTAAGCTGGTGAGCTTATCTATAATGCCTGAGTGGGGTATTGCATCGAAGGCTTTTGCGAGGTCCAGGTAGGCTGTATGGACCACCTTCCCCTCGTCAATGGCCTTGGTGACTGTTTCAAAGAAATCAACCAGGTTTAAGAGGCAGGATCTGCCCTTAACAAAGCCGAACTGGGTAGGATCCAGTGTTTGTAGGTCCCCAATATCTTTATTTATGAGGTCCATGATGATCCTTTCCATAGCTTTGCAGACCAAGCTAGTCAGGCTTATGGGGCGATAGTTTCCAGGATCCATTGAGGCACCACCTTTATGGAAAGGGACCACTGTTGCTGTACACCACTCTTTGGGCACATATCCTGTAGTAAGGCTGAGATTGAACAGTAGTTTTATGTTTGGGTTTAGCTCTTCTTTGAGTTCATGTAGGACGCAGCCCGGGACACCGTCTGGTCCCATTGATGCTGTGTTTTTTGCTTTGGAGAGGGCGGCTCTTACCTGAGCATCTGAGATGTCAGGGGGGCAGCACTCTGCTGGGATAGATATTTGCCCTTTTGGTGGGGAGGGGGGGGGGGGTTTGCACTGAACCTGTCAGCTAGGATGTTGGCAATGTCTGTGATATCCATCTTCCATCATAACCTCAACTCTGTAAGGAAAATACTTCTATATGTCAAGTGGTAAACTAGTCTGTAATGCTGGCCATCCTTGACTAATAACATGTTCCAGCTTCTGGAGAATTAGGTCTGAAACTGTGTTTTCTGAGTTCAATAAGACACAATGAGAAAAAACTTTCGGACTTCCATGACTGTTTTCTCATTGTCATGCTGTTATGTTGTTTGTCTGGGTGCTCTTCACAAAGCATCAGCAAGGTAGAGAAATTTGCCTTTTGTATAGACAATATTGAAATTGTACTTTTGCAATTTATCATGCATTGCAAGCATGCTGGGGCTGTATGTATTGGCTTTTTCAGAATTGTCACTAGAGGTTGGTGAACAGTCTCTGAATAGGTTTGCCATAAATATAATCATTTAACTTCGAACTTGCAAACACTACTGCCAAAAGCTCTTTTTCAATTTGTGCATACTGCATTTCAGTTTGGATTAAAGTTCTGGATGCATAGGCTACTTGTACCTTCTTGAAGACATGCTGCACCAAGACCATAATTTGAAGCATCTCATGAAAGAGTTACAGGTTTGTGAACATCATAATATCTCAATGTGGGTAGACTGGCAATTTGCTGTTTCAGAATGTCAAATGCTTTTTGGTGTTGTTCCAGCTCGGACCAGTTTACATTTTTGCATGTCAACTCACATAACAGTGATGAAAGCGCACTCAGGTCTGGGTTGAACTTTCCTAAATAGTTGACCACACCAAGAAAATGTTATAAAGATGTGATATTTTCTGGAACTGACATCTCAAGATTTGCTGCTTGCTTAGCGGATCTGGTTGTAAGCCAGAACTATCCAAATCCAAGTGTGTGACCCTCCAGTGGCAATGAAACGAAAAGCAGAGATTCAAAGGAACTTCAAATAAGATGCATTCATAAAAAATAATAAAGTTTATTCCAATGAGTGAGCGCTTTCGCCAAAGGCTTCTTCAGACTCTTAAAACAATGAATAAAACTGTTTGAATCATTTTTAAACCATCCTTAAGCTTCCTATTGGACATTACAAATTGATATGTCACATGTTATCTTGTCTTAAAGGAACAGATACTCAAAAAAGTTAACATAGTTAAATGCAACAATATTTAGAAGGAATACTTCCATCCAAATATACAATTAATGATCAGAATGTCCATGCAAATAAGTAAAATATATGCATATACCCTGATACATTCTAAAAAATAAAAGGAGCATTGTGCTTGGTCCTATATCATTCTACAAACATTAAAAAATTGTTGCTACATTCATTAAAACCCTGAACATTCTCTCTCCTCATAGTGTTAAAACATTAAAATCCATAGATAAACAGCAAGTTTTATCGGCGTTTCAATATCTAGCATCTCTACTAAGATAGTGGTGTGTCAAATGCAACTTTGCATATATCAGGTTAAAAAACTAATATAGCGAGAACTCTGTACTAAAATGTAAGCGTACCTTTACCACAAAACAACATAGCGAATATAATGTATTTCACATGTGCCTCATCAAGGAGTCAGACCTCATCATATCGGTGAAAGGCTGTTGTCCAAGATTAAAAAATTCACAAATAGGAACCTCTTAGATTCCACGTGAAACAAACTGTTTACAAGTTGTAAAGTGCCGTGTGCTGTAGGAACTCTGAATGCAATTGAGTACAACCTAACTTCATGCTATGGTAACTCAACGCGGTGAGCACGTTCTAAGCATCTAAGTACTGAACAACAGAAACAATGTTTAAATTTCTAAGAAAAAGGTGAGCCTATATTCGTGCTGTCCTGTGCCTAAAATAGACAGTATTTGTAAGCACGATTATGCCCTAGGAGCATATATTGATCACAAAGTGTCACTATTTAAAACAATGAAACGTGTACATATTAATGAGTACACTTATTAAAGTGTTCGCTGAACATGGCAGAGATGGCATTAACTAATACAAAATAAAGAGATAAAAACAGATAAATAGTGGAATGCTAGGCGTAACACATAAAAATTGACACAATAAAGCTTGAAATTAGCACAAAGCACACATATAATAATACCTAAGTATAAAGCTCCATAGATGATAGGGTCCCTAACTAGTAAAAAAGCAACTACTTCCATGTACATAGTTGGTGCTAAATATAACAACATTCTAAGTTAAAAGGTCAAATGAATAATGTGAAGAGATAAACAATCCGCAACAATACTAAGCCTGTACCTAATGATAAAACAAAACTATCTATTGATGTATGGGGTACCTAGCTCAGTCGCAAAATAAATTCCAGCTACAGTGAACAAATATATAGACGTATATGCATGCTTGTATATACATGTGTATATATGCATGTGTAAACTATGCCCAATAACCACTAATATATTGAGGTGGTGAAAGGAGGGGATGAAAAACATACTAGTATGTGAGGTGTGGGCTCAGAAGTAAGGCTAAAACAAGAAAGCCGAACATATCCAAAGGTCCATCAGTTCCTGGGATTTGATACTAAGAACACATCTACTTGTGGCTATAAAGCTCAGAACATTAATACTATGAAAATAATTATATTCAGTCTACAAGGACTGATTCTTACACTGATTTACTATAAGAGTGACATCAATACGTAGTTTTAAAATTACCTTACTACTCTATTTAGGTAATAGTAGGTTAAGTCATCTTCGTAGTCTTCTACTTCTTAAAATGGTTTGAGTTGCACTTTATCATTAAGCCCTGGTGACCTATCAGACCTTAGTCTGATAATCCAACGTGTCTCCTGTTCTAAGGTTTTGTTGATTAGATCACCACCTCTAAAACCCACGCTGACTTGTTCAATAACACAAAATTTAAAATTATGATTGGTGCCTGCTGTTATATTGTGTCTAGCTAGGGCATTGGTCTCAGTACCTATCCTAATGTGGTAAATATGTTCCCTAACTCTTTCCTTAAGTGATCTATTGGTTTTGCCAATGTAATAGCTTTTGCAGGTTATACAGGTGGCCATGTATACCACATTCTTACTTTCACAGTTCGTGTTAGTTCTGAAGTTATATGTGCGGCGTAACAGGATGCTCAAAAGTGGTATCTTTATTAATGTAGATGCATTGATTACAATGACCACAGGGTACTGTGTTTCTATCATTTATTGGTCTACTTTTCCGGGATGTTTGGGTCTACATAAAATGCTTCTTAAATTCTGATGATTCTTGTAGGTTATATGGTGTTGGTCCTACTACCTCATTGACATCCCTATCGGATTTCAGTATTCCCCAGTGTCTATCCAGGGTTTTTTCACCTCCAAGTTCATTTTACTGAAAGTGAGGTTGGTTCTAATTTCAGTTTTAAAGGCTTCGACTCTTCATACTACCTTCATGTGCCATAAAGTAAGGTTTAGCAGTACTGTTCTTAGACACTCCACAGTTCTGACCATTTCTAATATTTCATTTTCTTTATAGCCCCTTTCTAGAAATCTATCCTTCATGTCCTCTATTCCTTTCTCATAGAACTCTTGTTGTGGGTTCAACCTTGATACTCTCATGAATTGTCCTTTAAGGACATTTTGGAATACATGTACAGGATGCATACTGTTTCTGTGTAGTATGTTGTTTCTTTGGCAGGCTTTCCTATGAATGGTTGTATTAATAAGGCCATTGGACATCCTGAATACTTCCACATCCAAAATGGTATAGTTTCATCTGAAAAATTCATGGTGAATTTTAAAAAATCCGTAGTGTTATCCAAATAAGAAACGAAATTCTTTAAAGAGGGTTCATCACCCAACCAAATAAGGAAGAGGTCATCTACAAAGCGGCAATACATACCAACAAATTCATTGAAAAGTGGATGGTCATATAAGTGAACATCTTCCCACCTAGCCATCACTAGGTTGGCGTAACTATTAGCACAAGATGTGCCCATAGCTACGCCATCCTTCTGTAAGAATATGGATTCTTGAAAAGCAAAAGCGTTGTTAGTCAAGACAGTCTCAAGTAACAGAGTTATAAGATCAACATTTTTATCCGAAAAGTCGGAATGTATCTTCAAATATTCTGTTAACATTCTTATTCCTGTGTCATTAGGAATTACAGTGAATAAACTGACTACGTCTAGTGTCACAAAAAGTAATGTTGCTGTTCACCTAAAGGTCGAGTTTGAGAGTATAAATCTAAGAGAAACTGTTTGCTATCTTTCAAAATATTCCTATTGTCATTGACTAAAGGTCTTAATACACTTTCAAGTAAATAGATAGGGTTCAGTGACCCAACCTTGCCCTGCAACAATGGGTCTGAGTGGTGGATCTACGCTGTTTTATGGACTTTGGGGAGTCCCTGTATAATCGGGATGATGGGGTTGTTCACCTTAAAGTACTCATAGAGTTGTTGAGTTATGTCCAGAGACATAACTAAGTCATCCAAGGTATTATAAACACTGAACACCATATCTATTAAATTGTCCTTAGTTAGTATGGAGTAAGTATTGCTGTCATTTAACATTTGAAACATTTTGTTAGTGTAGTATATATCATCCATGATGACCACGGGGCCACCTTTATCAGCTGGTCTTATTATTATAGAGCTATCATCTTTGAGTGAATACAATGCTTGTCTCTGCTTATAGTTCAAATTGCGTCCATGTTAACTGTTAAACAAATGACCTACATAATTAACTTGTTTCAGTGCGAATTTGCATGTCTGAGGATTCAGTTTAAGATTTACTTCACAAGCACAATGTAGAACTTTCTTGAGGTTTTTATCATATTCATCTTCCCCATTGCCCCCTACAATAATTTCTTCTACTATAATAGCACATGGATGACCTGAAAAAATTTGTTCCATCGCATGCTGGAATAGTTCACTGGCAGAATTTGTCCCAAATGGCATTCTCAAAAATCTGTATCTACCAAATGGTGTACTGAAAGTAGTTAGAATTTAACATTTGCAATCCAACAAAATTTGCTGAAAGGAACTTTCTGCATCTGAGACAGAAAAAACAGTGGCATTTGGCATGAGAGTGGTTACTTCTTCTACTGTTTGCATCGGAGGATGAGGACCTTTAAGCACTTTGTTTAAGTCTCTCGGACTGATACATATTCAAATATCATCTAAGCTTTCCTTATGAGCTGTGACCATGGAGGATACCCATTCAGTCACTTCTTTTACTGGACTAAGGACACCTAAATTCGCCATTTTGTCAAGCTCTGCTTTTACTTTGCTCTGCATTGCTACCTGAACCTTCATTGCTAGTGAGGCAACTGGGCTTACTTCATGGTTTAACTTCATGAAATATGTGACTGGAAGTTTTCCAAGCTTGCCTTTGACAATATCATAATATTCACTAAAAATATTCTGTGTAAAATTATCATGGTTGCTCAGACTTGTATAGTGGACCTCTTTATTAAATGAAATCTGTCCCATTCTCAAATCGTCTTTGAGGCCTAACAATGACTGCACGTGTCTTTGGCTACATAAAACTGTAAGTCATAGCTGTTCGCAGCAGAATGGCACATGAAAAATATTATAACATCAGTTTGAATCTCTTCACCACCATAAGCAACTAGTTCTTGCACACTTTGCTGAATCATGTTTCACACCAGCTTTTACTTTGGCAAACTTTGTGCTGATATAACATTGCACTTGGATCCAGTGTCTACTTTAAACTCTACAGATTTCTCATTAATCCGAACTGTACAAAATATTTCACTCTTTGCTGCCAACTGATAATCTACTGTGTTAACTGTTTCATTAATCTAAGAGACACCATCGGCATAGAAAGTTTGCTCACAGCTCTCTATCTTATCTACTTGCTTCTTTGGATGCTCTCTTTTAATAAAACTATGTGCCACTTTAGACTTGCAAAGACTCTTGGAATTATTCCACTTTTTACATTTATGACACTGCTGACCAAAAGCTAAGCACTTCTTTCATTTAGGTTCATGACTGCCTCCACAATTACGACAGCTAACAGTAAGGTTGGTTGTTGCAGCCCCATTCAGTTGATATTTCTTTTTCATCTTAGCTTTGTGTTGTACACTATCAACATTCATACTGGTAGATACTGCATGCCTGTTTTTCTCATTTGTATGCATATTCGTATGCTTTATTGGAAGGTCATATATTTGACAAATGTTAATGGCTTTGCTCAATCTTAAATAACTATCTTGAAGCAAAGTCTTTCTCACTGCATCATTATTAACACCACATGAATGCCTGTCGTTTATCAGCTCACCTCTCAGATCATCAAAACTGCACATTTTTGCTTTATTTCTTAATTCAGTAATGTATGCTGCTACAGTTTAACCTGGCTTTTGATTTTCTGTGTAAAACATGTGCCTTTCCATTGAAATATTCGTTTGAGGGTTACACATTTCTCTAAATTTATGTTTTAAGCACTCAGGGTCTTCCCATGTTTCAGCCTGTATCGCAATATGGCGATTTCCCCCCCTCCCCTGCATACAAGGCAGTTTCTCTCAATGGCTAGTGAGCTAGCTAAATTAAGAAATATGAATGCCTTTGTACATGCATCCTTATCAGAAAATGTAGCCTGTATGGAAATATCATATTCTTGCTCAAAGACTTGCCAGTTCTTAGCAATATTAATATCAAACACCAGTGGTCCAGGTCTACAAAATTCATCTGCCATAACAACAAATATGTTTAAACATAAGCATAAACCAGGTACTTGTAATTATGCTCAAATGTACAACAATCTCTCTGAAGAGGCTTTACTTTACGCTGCAAACACTGCGAACATTCCAGACACCTTGGATACTACGAAAAGTTTCAGTTAATGTGAAAAAGTAGTACATTTTGAAAAAATGTGGTTGTTTTAGCCTTTTTGTCCATCTTAACCCTTCAGAAATTATTTCAGACACTTTTGTATTTATTTCAAATACTTTTATCAGTATGTCACAATATCGGACATTTTGTTTATCTCGGTAATTATTTCAGATATTTTGAATGCTTTGCCACTTATTCAGTACCTTTAAATAACTGCTGACCTATGTGCGAGTTGGGTCCTGTATATTCCTCCACTTCTAACTGCGTGCCTCATAGTTTGTGATTTGCTTTAACTTTGGATCCCATTCTGATACCATGTCATGTGTCTCTTGTATTCAGATGAGACACTGAGGCACTGTGATGGGTTTAAGTTGTTTAATGTACATCAACACATCAGAAGCTGTAACCAAAACATATACTTATGCTAACTGACTGACTCATTACTTCAAATATGTGCATCTCCATTCATGCCTGCATTCACTCTGACTGACTCTACATAATGGCTTTGATCTTGCACGTGCTCAGTAACTTATATGCACATGCTATCTAGCTACAGTGGCTGATTAGGTACAATACACACGAAGACAAACTTGCATCTCTGTCATCATTACTACTCTTCAAAAAGCAACTAAAAATCCTCCTAAAAACACAATGGCAATGCCCATGTACTAACCCTGACTAACACTCCCCAGTACATTACTGTATACCTCTCACCCAAAACTCATAGTGTGGGATTAGTAATCGTTCCCTTATTCCCATTTTAGTCTCCTACTCCCAGGGAAATATCACTGAGTATGTTCTTTGTACATTCATTCTGCTGTGAGCAAAAGTCTTCCACCTTGTATATAGACCAACTATCTTTTTTACTATGAGTGTAATATTTGTTTAAGTGTATATATCTAAACTCTCTTGTTTTTTAGAGTTATATTTGTAAGACAACCTGAATACTTCATTTCAATCTGTACTTTCCTTCCTAACATACTTTATGTTGAATGTCATAGCTTTTACCATGTAAATAGTACTGCATTGCTGTGCTAAACTCTGTACTCACTTTCTGTAAAATTAAGTTCTTTGATGAAAATCTTCATGAATAATGTATTGAAGTATTTTTTGAGTTGTTGCTGTCCTGTTTTATTAGCTTAGTATGGTGCTTATCTCCCCGGGCCTCTGCTGAAAATGGACATGCATCCAGTTGGAATAGCCCGGTCAACAAATGTAAAATAAAATAAAATAAATAAATAAAAATGATCTACATGGGTTTTAACTGAAAACTTATTCATTTTTTAAAAGTTTGTAATTCTCATTTTATCTTACTATAATTTGTGTTTAGAATAATATTACTTGACTCATATGGGCTGGTTTGTGAGAGAAATGGTTGTGAATATACAGTTTTTTTTTTTTTTTTTTGGGGGGGGGGATCTGCCAGATTTTGAAACTTTCTTCAGTGAATAACAATAATGATGGGAAAAGATTTCAGTAGAGAGTTTTCAAGGTAATTGAAGTTTACTTTCAGTAGAACTTCCCTTGTTCACTTCATTTTTGATGGACAAGGATAAGCATTATAACTGGCTTTAGGCACTAGCAAACATTGCCCCCCCCCCCCGACATCCTGGAGTACCTCTAACAACAGCAAGTTGTCTTATTTTGATAATTTGTAAAATGTCAGTCAAACCAGCAAAAGCTAACGCAGCAATCACAAGCAGAAGAGTACTAATAACTCTTTATACATTCATAGGTGATTACTAGGCTGATGGTACATGAGCCTTTACAATCCTAGACAATAATAACCAGGATATGACAATATTATATCTTAATTCCCAGATATGGGATTAGATAGTATCAGGTTAGTGGGTCTGCGAATTTTGGAGCCCTGAGTCATTTTACAGACTGCCTCTGTCCATAAAGGATACAGGCAGGACCCCAGAAATGAATTTAGGGTCCCCCATCCATTTATCCAAATTCTTTTTAAAGAGAGAGAGAGAGAGAGAGAGAGAGAGAGATGAAGATGGGAAGTCTATTCCAAATATGAGGTAGCCTTTGGGATATGAATCTGCCTCTCCAGCAAGTTCTGTTATAGTCGCAAATAAGGTTCAGGTCCATAGAAAACGTAATTCTAGTATAATTTTTCTTGTGTATATGTAACATTGTAGGTCAGGCATATGTCCCCTCTCAATAAACAATATGCAATGGAGTAAAAGGATTGGGCCTTTAGTCAATCTGCATAAGACATGGCCTACACTTTGTATTTTCTTTAGTGAGAAACCACTGGGGTCACTCCACTTGGAGTAAGTGTCTGCTTAGGTACATGCAGAAGGGAGCAGTGTACTCGATTATGGGCCTGATGATGGCTGAGTACAGTGGGACAATGAATTGCTGTGATCTTGATGTCATGCCTTTACTTACAAGTTGATCCTCACAGAAAGATTTCCTCACTACTGTAGCTACCTGGGAGTCACAGTTTAGGTTACTATTTATCTGTGTTTCTTGGTCCCTCATCAGAGTTCCTGGGTCCCTAACCTTTAAAATTCAAAGATACCTCTGGTTATTGTAACAGTGTTTTGTCAAATAAAAGGCTTCACAATTTTATTAAATGTTTCAATATTGATATAGTGCCCTTGGCTTAATTAAATCCTGCTGGTGGACATTATGTCCACTAAAAATAATGTCATAGTCAGCATTATGCACACACAATACATGTGACTCTTGGGAGGCCCTTTTTAATTATCCTTGAATGCTTGGGTTTTTTTTTTTAATAATTCTTGATTGTCTGGGGGCCCAACAAAAGCTGCTGCTTGTTGGGGAAAATTTAGGAGAAAAAATGGATTATTTTTCTGATTATGATTTTTAACCAAAACAGGGTTGTGATACAACCCTGTTAGGATGAAGCTGATAAAAAGTGAATGAACATCAGCAAGGTAAGCACTAGTGTTTAGCAGCTCAGAGTGACTGATCTCAATGCTTACTTTGGATTTTATGAAAAGCTGATGTTTCCAATAATCATGGATGTTCTTTCTTTTTGAAGGAGTTTTAAAAATACTGGCAGACCTCTAGATACTATAACTGGCAACATTTCTGCTCTAGAATTCTAGGCAGACACAAAAGTAAAACCTGAATAAATGTTTAAAAATATCCTGCACAAAAGATCTATGGTCAATAACTCTAAGCACAGCAAGCAGTTCAGATACAAAATAACACACTGGACTTGTAGAAATGCTATTTTAATAAAACAAAGCTTTCAGGAAAACAAATCCCTTCATCAGTGTATAAAAAATGTCAAAACTTTCTTTTAAATACTAAAGCAAGCAAGACCACATGATATAAGCCCCCCAATAAGAATACAGACATAATTAAAAACAATCAACACATCAAAAAGCAATTAATACAAAGTTAAAGTGTAATTAGTAATAGCTTCATTTGCTTTAACCTCAAAACTGGTTTTAGTGTAACCATTTTGTTTAAACCAGGAAAAGAATCAGCATTCAAGTGCAAGATCCATTAATACTCCATCAGTTCTAACTTGTTATTATGGTCACTCCTCAGTTTTTACCAAAGTTTGCATCACTCTGAACATATATGTATGCTCTGGACCACTATCTATAACATGCTTAGTAAGGGGATAAGTTAATACTTTCCTTCTAATATCTGAATAATGCTCAATAATGCTGTCCTTCAACCTCTTAGTTGACTTTCTTGCATAGAAGGAGGGACAAGAAGAATAATTCACTAGATATACTATGAAAGTTGTGTTGCATGTAGCAGATGACATGAACAGATATTTCTTTTTGGTTACTGGGTGAATAAACTCACTCTCCTGACTTATAAACATACAGCTAGAACTCCTTTCTCCCTTTCCACTTTCAAAAAAAAAATCTAAGCTTGTTTCCTGCCTTTCCTGTAACTAGTCTAGTCCAGATAAAGGTTTGCTGTATCCAGTACTGTTTGTAAGCTTCTGAGCCCCCCAAGCCTTCCTGTGTTGGAGGGAAGCCTTCTAGCTTATCAGTGGGAATGGTAAGCACTAAGGAGCCTATCTACCACAAGAGTGGTTTCTGGTCCAGAAATTGTAGTTTATTGGCCATTTGGGCAGTTTTTCCATCGCTTTCAACTTTCTGGTTTAAAAGCCTGTGTTTGTGCTTGTTTCCCACCTTTCCTGTAACTAGTCTAGTCCAGATACAGATTTGCTGCATCCAGGACTGTTTGCACGCTTCTGAGGCCCTCAAGCCTTTCTGTGTTGGAGGGAAGCCTTCTAGCATATCAGTGGGAGTGCTAAGCACTAGGTAGCCTATCTACCACAAGAGTGGTTTCTGGCCCAGAAATTATAGTTTATTGGCCGTTTGGCAGTTTTTCCATCTCTTTCAACTTACTGGATTAAAAGCCCACGTTTGCGCTTGTTTCCCATCTTTCCTGTAAGTAGTCTAGTCCAGATACAGAATTGCTGTATCCAGTACTGTTTGTAAGCTTCTGAACACCCCAAGCCTTTCTGTGTTGGAGCGAACCTTCTAGCTTATCAGTGGGCGTGATAAGCACTAGGTAGCCTATCTACCACAAGATCCAGGTACAGATTCTTAGTTTTAGCACTTGAATTTGCTTATCTGTGCTCAGCACTTGTTCAGAACTTGTTGTTAACACTAAATAAGCTACAAATTGCTACAACAGTTAACCTTCCTCATTACCTAGAGGAAAACAGTTTTTGTACTTTCCTCACTTGCTTAGAGAAAAACAGCTCTTATACTAACTTTCCTCACGTGTCTAGAGGAAAGTAATTTTTTATTCAGGCATGTCCAAGGGTCAGCTCCCAGTGTTCTCTCCTGTCTATCTGATGAATCTGGGCATCTTGAGGCAATGTAGCAATTGCCTCATGTACACAGACAACACTCTCCTCCTACCACAAAACACCACAACCTGTGAGAGATGGACTTATCTAGCTAAACGGGAGGTAAAGCTCTCTCCAACCAAGACTGAACTTGACAGTCAAGAGGAGAAGGTAAACACCTGCACCACACCACACTCATCACATAGTCCCACTAAACCTACACCACCAAAATCCACACATAGAAAAACAAAAACATTCGCAGAGGCTCTCAGTAATAATCTGCTCAAGCAACTGAGACCTCCAAATCAGAAATGCAAGCAACCTCCACCCCCCCAACACAACCCAAATGACACATAGCCCACAGACTCAGTGTGCCAATAAACTACAGTCCAGAATGCAAACCAACATACCCAACACACTAGTCATAGGTGACTCTATAGTCAGGGACACTGATGTCCCACTCACTAGGCTAAACAAGAAGAAGATTACTGTCAGCTGCCTGTCGGTTTCCAGGATCCGCCACATAACCCATGCACTCAGGTCACTCCACAAGTACAAATATGACTCTGTCATTGTCCATGTTGGTGTGAATGACCTGAGATGTACCTCCCTGGACTACATGAAAAGAAACATAGAAAAGCTCTCTGATCTTGTAGCCCAGGCAGGTATGACCCTAGCCCTGAGTAGCATCTTGCCATCGCCCAGAATGATACTGCAGTACAAGGACAAAATGATTGACTTCAACAATTGCCTAAGCTTCTTGTGTCATGCTAAGGGGATCCAGTATCTGTCTGCCTGGGACAACATGGTTGACAGACCATGATGCTTTGCCAGAGATGGCCTGCACCCTGGGATTCTGGATACTGGCTAAGGTTCTTGCCGCACCTATAATGCCTTTTTTAAGCAAGGTTCAAATGACAAATTCACCACTGTAACAGGAACAGGTAACCAAAAACTGAGGGTAATGATACTCAATGCTAGAAGTCTAAATCTCAAAATGCACTCATTCGAGGCACTCCTTAAAATGGAGAACATCGATATCTGTGCAGTGACCGAGACCTGGTTCAAGGCTCTAGAGAGCACCCCTGCATTACCAGGCTATAACTCCTACCACATTTTTTGGCCATCTAACCTAGACCAGAACACCAAGGCAGAGGTGTGTCCATATTCATTAAGGATATCCACACATCCAGACTAGTTGGCAACATAATGCATCCGAGGTTATCCAAGTGCAACTAACTCTGTGCAAAACTGCAATCCACATTGTAGCTTGCTACAGATCCCCCACCATGCCCCAGGATTCCCACTCCTCTTTTCTTGATAAAATGGAAAACATTAGGATTCAACCAAACACCCTAATAATGGGTGATTTCAACTACCCCACCATTAACTGGGAAAACTACTCATGTGCCAACTCCTTCGCTCAACGCTTTCTGGAATTCATAAATTCCAATGCCCTGGATTAACTTATCCACACCCCCACCTGGGGCAACAATATCCTAGACCTAGTCATTACCAACATGTGTGACCGGAGCTAACTCTTTACAATTCCCTTAAATATACACCCTGGGTGCATACTCTTCCGATGTAGGTACCTATTCACCTGCACATCTTTTTTTATAAATTGTAGTATCAATCCTATTCCCATTCTTAATCAAGGAAACATCTAAGAACTGTATATTGCCCTTAGAGAAGTTTATCTTAAATTCCAAAAATTTGTTGTGGTATCTGTGTAAGACACAAACTTAAGCAATTCCTGCTCATTGCCATCCCATATTAAAAAGACATTGTCCACAAACCTCTTAAAGAATGTAATCTTGTTATAATACCATAAATCATTATTAAAGATAAATTCAGATTCCCATCTACTCAGGGCTAGATTTGCATAGGTGTTGGTTACAGATGTCCCCATAGCTACACTGATGTCTGATGGAAAAGTTGCTTATCAAACAAGAAGACATTAGTCATAAGGACGATGTCCAGCAACTCGCAGATAATTTCTATCTGTCTTAGGGTGTGTCTCCCATGCCTAACAATGGTCTCACATACTACTTCTATTCCATAATTGTGAGGGATGGCATTAAAAAGAGAAATGACATCTAAGGTAACAATAATAAAGTGATTCAAAGAGTGCCAAACATAAAGTTTCTGCAAAAAGTCCTCAGTATTTCATATAAAACTTCTTACATCTCCCAATATTGGTTTCAGGGTACTTTCCAAATACAATGAGATGGGTTCTGTGACCCATCCCTTTCCAGAGACTATGGGCTTCAGTGGTGGATGTGTCAGGTTCTTATGCACTCAGGGCAGTCCATAAACTACAGGAGTTAAGAGGCAAGAAATAGTAAAATGTTATATAATTCTAATGTAATATCACCCATCAATTGCAAGTCATAAACACAACTATTTGCTCTAAAAATCAAATGTTTAAGAGTATCAAGATCAATTTTATGAAACAGTATTATCAGAAAGTAAATTATTCATCAACTCAAAATAATCATTTTTGCTTAGAACAACAACAGCATCCCCCTTATCTGCTTGTTTAATCACAATAGTGGGTTCATTTTGCAATAGCAGCAAATAAGAATACTCTTCTTTGATGAGACTATAATTTCTTGGCCACTCTCATTTTTCATACATATCCCTTATTTCTTTCTCACAAACATTATGAAATGCAAGCAAAACAGGCAGGTTTACTGGTATAAAAACACTAGATTTCTTATACAATAGTTTAGCAGCTTCAGTGTCTTTAAATAACAGTTTCCAAGACAAATTTCATACAAAATGTTTCAGATCAGTGAGAGCATTCTCTAAAGTGTTAGAAGAGTATGCACCCAGGGCATATATTTAAGGGAATTGTAAAGAGTCAACTTTTGAGAGTTAGTAGGAATAATACTGACATGGAGAGATGCCTTTATCAAATGAATGAGATGTCTGATTTTAAAATAAGGGGCTATGATGAACGTCTTTTGGAAAACATAAAATGAGAAGTTTTAGGTGAAAGAGATAATAGTGCTAAACCTTACTTCTCGAATTCAATATATGGGAACAACATAGCTAGTAGTAAGCAAGATTTAGAGCTTAGGTATATTATTTTCTATAGCAGAGCTTCACATGCTGTAATAGATATCATTGCCAAGAATTGGGTTATACTACAAGCAATGCCAGAGATAGATAAGTAACGTGGCCACAATGGTGCAGCAGTAAGCATTGCTGCCTCACAGAAAGAGGTTCTCCAGTTCGGTCCTCAGCTGGGGTGCCTTCTGTGCAGAGTCTGCATGCCCTCACTGTGGTCGCGTGGGTTTGCTCCAGTTTCCTCCCACATTCCAAAGACTTGCTGTATGTGGATTGGACACTCAAAATTGGCCCTAGGCATGAGTGCGTGCATATGTGTGCCTTCTATGGAAGGTTGGGCGCTGAGCTGGCAACTTGACACAGTAAAACTCCACTGCCAATCATGAGAGGTCAGGTGATCCACTGTGGTGACCCCTAACCCGGTAAAGCTGAAAGAACAAGAATGCCAGAGACAGATAAGTATATCAGTAATAGACCTAAATTTGCTTTTAGGAATTTAAAACAACATCTCTGCTACAAGGATATGAAGTCAACTATTCCCCATGTAAAGTTTAATAAGAAAGAAACTGTTCCATGTCTAAATTGTTCTAGCTGTAAGCTTAGAAGTCAGGAGAGTGAGTTTATTCACCCAGTTACCAAAAAGAAATATGTGTTCAAGTCCTCTGCTACATACAACACAACTTTCATAGTATAACTAGTGACTTATTCTTTTTGTCCCTTCTTCTATGTAAGAAAGTCAACTAGGAGGCTGAGGGACCGCATTATTGAGAATCATTCAGATATTAGAAGGAAAGTATTAACTAATCCCCTTGCTAAGCATGTTTTAAATAGTGGTAGTGAGCATACATATAGGTTCAGAGTGATGCAAACTTTGGTAAAAACTGAGGAGTGACCATAATAACAAGTTCGAACTGATGGAGTATTAATGGATCTTGCATTTGAAACCTGATTCTTTTCCTGGTTTAAACACAATGGTTATACTAAAACCAGTGTTGAGGTTAAAGCAAATGTCTCTTAAGTAAGCTATTACTAATTACATTTTAACTTTGCATTAATTGCTTTTTGATGTGTTGATTGTTTTTTATTTATGTCTGTATTTTTATTGGGGGGCTTATATCATGTGATCTTGCTTGCTTTAGTATTTAAATTTAAGTTTTGACATTGTTTTTTATACACTGATGAAGGGATTTGTGTTCTCAAAAGCTTTGTTTTATTAAAATAGCGTTTGTACAAGTCTTTCGGCTTTTCTCGGTTAAGGGTCGCCACAGCGGAACTCCGGTCCGCTAATGATTGGCAGTTGATTTTTCATACCAGCTTGCCAGGCCTGACTCACAACCTTCAACGAAGGTACACCCATTCACGCATGTCTCCACACAGAAGACGCTCTAGCTGAGAATCGAACCGGACAGCGTCTTACTATGAGGCAACAATGCTACCGCAGCACCATCACCACGGGAATTTGTACAAGTCCAACATGTTATTTTGTAAATGTTTAAAAACCCAGCAGCACATTTTAAATATTACTGTAATTCATTTAAAAAGTTAATAGAATAGTATATTAGTATCAATGTGCATTTTGGGCAATAAGAAGCAATAAACTCTGGTATTTATTGACTATCTATAATGCTGTCTGTTGAAATGTTGGCAGTTGAAATGCTGAGTGCCAACATACCTAAAAAAGACAGAAAATCCTGGAAAATAGTGAATCACGAATATCACTTTTCCCCTTTAAATTTATTTTTTGCAGAGGGTAAGACCCCCTGCACCCCCACAACCCCCAATCTTGTATATACCAACTCCAAGATACCTATATCACAGACAAAAGAGAATATTCCTGGAAATGGCCATTTGTGGTTTAATATATGTAAGTGTGCCTCTTGTGGCCATTCATTCAGTCTCCCTGTTTCAGGACTCTCTCTACAGGGTCCTGACTTTTCAAATGATTACCCTGTCTGTAAGCCTGAATGACTTACCAGCAAATCAAACTTTTTACTAGGGATAGAGCAAAATTAGGAGGCAAAATCAGGGACAGTCTGTGAAATCAGGGACTGTGACAGGTATGTGATACTTTTCAATGAGGTAAATAAAAGTAACTTGCCCCTGCTGCTGTTCAACTACTGCTAAACAGCAGTCACTGATCTGGTGAGGCAGTACTACTGTCACACAATGTACTGCTATTTAATGTAATGACTGCTAAACAACAGACAGTGATCTGGTGAGGCACTACTAGTGTCAGACAATGTACTGCTATTTAATATAATGTCTGCTAAACAACAGATAGTGATGTGGTGAGGCAGTACTAGTGTCGCACAATATACTGCTATTTAATATAATGACTGCTAAACAATAGACAGTGGATCTGGTGAAGCAGTACTAGTGTCTCACAATGTACTGCTATTTAATGTAACGACTGCTAAATAACAGACAGTGAACTGGCGAGGCTGTACTATTATCGCACAATGTACTGCTATTTAATGTAATGACCGCTAAACAACAGACAGTGATCTGGTGAGGCAGTACTAGTGTCGCACAATGTACTGCTATTTAATGTAATGGCTGCTAAACAACAGACAGTGATCTGGTGAGGCAGTACTAGTGTCAAACAATGTACTGCTGTTTAATGAAATAAGTGCAAAACTAGAATTGCTGTGACTTATGCGTGCACCTGTGTGTTTGTGTGTGTGTGTGTGTATGTGTGTGTGTGTGTGTGTGAGTGTGTGTATGTGTGTGTGTGTGTGTGTATGTATGTGTGTGTGTGTGTGTGTGTGTGTGTGTGTGTGTGTGTGTGTGTGTGTGTGTATGTGTGTGTATGTGTGTGTGTGTGTGTGTGTGTGTGTGTGTGTGTGTGTGTGTGTGTGTGTGTGTGTGTGTGTGTGTGTGTGTGTGTGTGTGTGTGTCTTGTAGTTTAAGAGTAACAATTTGGCTATAATTTATTTCATTTTTTTTACGTAAATATTATTAGTACTGCCATTATGCTTGTGTGTGTAGAGAGGTGGCTGCAGTGTATTTAAAAGTAACAAGCTGGCCATATTTACTTATACTTATCATCACAAACATAGATATTACACACAACAGATGGCTGTCTTTGGTTGTTTGACAAGAAGAGGATGTGTGAAATTGACTGTTCATTGCTACTGTGCTGCAAAGAGTAGGACTGCCATTTCACACTGCTTTGCATTGGCAGAGTTCTTGGCTATTTGTAGTTTGCATGCCCTCCCCCTCTATGTATGAGTGTCTGTCTATACATGTTCTCTGGTTAACTGGTTAACCCCAGCACCTCAAAAACGTGCAGCAAGTAAAACAAAATGTCTCCCTTTTCCCTAAAAGTAAATGTGCAGTGCAAGAGTGTGTGTGTGTGTGTTTGTGTGTGTGTGTGTGTGTGTGTGTGTGTGTGTGTGTGTGTGTGTGTGTGTGTGTGTGCGCAAAAATGATCACTGTTTTATCTGTGCAGACACTCAGTAATGCCAGAACACATACATTATTCTTACAGGTTCGTAGGTTAATAGTACGCATAGTTTGTAACCAGAGATCAGAATCAAACCATGTAGCTTATTTCTTTTGAGTAAAGGCATTTACCCTAATGCCAGCACCACCATCCCTCTTCTAGGCAGTAGTAAACAAATGCAGTTAAGTAATTATATTGCAAAAGTAAGGCATAAAATATATCACAGAACATTCAGACACTTAGACCTTCTAGAAATAGGGTGGCCCCCACACCCCAGACTGTATAAATGAATTTTGATAAGGACTTAGTGGTAGCCTCTGACCTCAACTGCACTCATTCAAAAACCAGCCCTGTTCAGCTGTATCTGAACCAAAGGTTGCTGTAGGTTATGTAGGGCGGTTGTGGATAGTGTGATCACTGCTTCTTTAATTTTCATCAGTCAGACCTTAGAGGTTTGCACAGTAGGTCATTATAGATTGAATTTGGGCTGTGGACAGTGTGATCATTGTTTCTGTTCCTTTTCTCACAGATTTCAGAGGTATTCCCAGAAGGTTACTATAACTTGTATAGGGGCATTGTAGTTATAAGTGCAACAAAGTGAAATATATTGCTGTAATCATTATTTTTTTCAATTTATCCACAATCACACAACAAGCATGTATACAGATGATTGCTTTTAGGGGCAGGGATGAAGAGTGAGGAGACATGCTATGTGTGTGTATGAGAGTCATACTTGACTGTGGCCATTTGAACCAGGTGAATGTACAGGCAGTGACTGACTTTTTTGTGAGGGTTAGGGAGGCAGACAGTATTCCTCAATAGGATTTGTGTATCTTCACAATAACATAACTGTCTTATTAGTTTATTATGGGTTACTCTTTTGTCAGCTGTGAAAATTAGGCTTTGGGCAGAACTTACATCTTCCTGGAAAGAAAAAAATAAGATTGAAATTCTTTTCTTACTCATGATTTTTGTTAGGCCACCACTGGATTAAAAGGTTGGGACATACTCTAAAATGCATCCTAGAGCATCTATGGCTTCAGGGGTCCCAGCCTAATTGAGTTATTTCCTAAGTGGTTATTACTTTTCTGTCTTAGTCAGGAAAGGTTTTTTGAAAGGATGCAATAAAAACTAAAGCTGAACAGCAACAATGAATTTCTTTCCTTACTCATAATTTCTGTTCAAGCCATCATTGGATAAAAAGGATCTGCAAAAAGAAAAGAAATTTAAAATGCCCTTCAGGTCATGTAGAAAGTCACAGCTTCTTGTAAAAGCTGAAGAGCAAGGAAAAATGTAAGAAAAGGAAGAAAGAATCTAATGTGCATGGTATGGGGAGCCCGAGATGGGAGAAAACAGAGGAGAGCACTGGAGTATGCATGTAGGGGTGCAAAAAACAGTAGGCATCGCCAGTGGTGCCATTTCAGTAAAGTCCAGACCTGTACATAGAGTGGTTGTAATGTATCATTGTCAGTAACTGTGAATGTCCCTTTATGAGGTGGGCCAACACAGTGAGGTATACAGGTCTGTTGAAATGTAAGAACACTGTGGCTTAGGTCAGTCTGTATGTACTACTCCTAAAACTTTGCAACATTAACTAACAAGTTGCTTAGGAGGAGTGGAAGTGACAGGGTGATACTTAAGATTGGAATTGCCCAGTGTGACCACAACTTAAGATTTGCTGGGGCCCCCAAAATGCAGCCCTGTTAAGAGTCATCCTACCTTTCCTCCGCAAGTTTGACATTAACTGCATTGCAGTGAGATGAAAGTATCATTGAGTTATTTATTTAATTTATTTAATGTTTACAACTTTGTTTAGATCAGTTTTCAAAACTTTCCTTTAGATGTGTGATCCAGGTAGATGCCTGTATGTTACAAAATATCATATTTTTGTTTGGGGCAGATTAGAAAATTCATTTTGAAGGGCAATGAGTATGAAATCCTATCAATAATCAATTAAGCAAGTCAGCATATCTATATGTAACACAACATAATTACCAGAGGCATAAAGTATGAGAAGTGTGATCAGAACAATGAAAACAACATCTAGTTAAGAAGCACAAAATAAACTTCTATGTATGTAAAATTGTTTATTCATAAATATACATGAAGTTAGGTCAGAAATAAACTATGCATCTGGTTTCCCATGGCCCTTTGCTAAAGCTGTATAGTGAGTTTTCAAGACGATTAAATAATAATTTGGGCTGAAAAATTATTTTTAATTTATACTGAAGGGCAAGGCAAACTAAGGCTAAATGTGAGTAATAGAAGGAAATGTTCTCTGCTGGTGTGACAGATACTTCTTTCAAATCTAATTATCAAAAGTAAAATGTTCCAAACAACCTGACAGAAATTATCCATCCTCAACAAGCCAGCTATAGTATAAAACAGGCATTTGAAGTCTAAAAGCTCAGCATTTATAATATATGTAATTCAGTATCACTGGTGTTACTACCTGCCATGGCTTTGATATTGAAGCAAGCAGATGATTGCATTTATGACATAAACAACATGATCCAGAAAAAGTTAAATAAAGGTCTGGATTCAGTAAAGCCTACACAGTGTGTTAAAACCATATGCTCATTACTCCACAATGCGCGCATCATAGTGCGTAGTTTTGTATTCGGCAAACACAGTAAACAATGTGGCATGCTAATTACAGCATAAGCAGCTGAGCTGTATGCTAATCAACCAATCTAACACACAGGAGCTATTCAACAAGCTATAAAGTAATTGTGTATACTTAGTGCAAGTTTTGCCTGTGAACTCCAAAACCTATTGGAATACAGCCACAGAAACTAGTCTACATGGAAAGAATGTTAGGAAATGCTGTTTCTCATATACATGCGTTTGTACATCAGGCCCATATTTTTGCTGCTACTGCTGCTTAAGAAGAAGGCTGTTCAGACCCCATGTAACTTTTCATGGTCTGCATGAGGTGGAAATTGTAGGGTACTACAGGGTGGATAGAGACACACTACAGGAACTCTGCAACCTCTGTTGTCCTCAACTGAGATCAAGGGCAAACTGAGGTGAACCAATACCTGTGGAGACTAAGGTATGTGTAGCACTTAGAATTTTACCTACAAGAACCTTTCAAAGACCAGCAGGGGATATGCTGTGGGTATCCCAGGCATCAGCACCCAGGATCCTATATCAATTCCTGAATGCTATGCTACAACATGCCAGTGAATACATACAATTTCCCCATACATAGGAGGAAAGATCTACAACTATGCAGAATATCTACACTACAGCACACTACTATGAAGTCTTGGGTGCCATAGACTGCACACACATTGAAATTAAAGCACCACCCAGGAAGTAGGGAAGGGTGTACATTAACAGAAATGGCATCCACACCATTAACCATCAGGTCATGTGTAACACTAAGGGAATCATCCTGAATGTGTGAGCTAGCAACCCAGGCATTTACCACAATTCCCATATCTGGCACAGCTCTCAACTGTATTAGAGAGTCTATAGGGAAGATATCCCACAGGGTCATTTACTGGGGGATGCAGATTTTGCACTCAAGCCATGGCCGATGACGTCCTTCAGAAATGTACACATATCCATTGAAGAGCATTATAATGAGGCACACACACAAACAAGAAATATCATAGAGAGTGTGTTTGGGCTGCTGAAGTCATGGTTCTGGTACCTAGATATATCCGGACGAGTCCTATGGTACAATCCCCATACTTGTGCTGAAATTTTCACTGTGTATCCTTGTCAATATTATTCTGAGAAAAGTTTCAAAAGGAACTCCAAGGGAAGGGGCATACATCCCAAAACCACTGGCAAGGTCACCAGAGCCACATGTGGCAAGGAGTCAGAGGGGAAACCACCAGCCACTGTGGGTGTCGGTAGATGTAGGCATGTGCAATATCCAAGAGGCAATGGATAGCACACATGCTTGCCACCTAAAGAGGTACTCCTTTAATCTTATGTACATTAGTACAGTAAAATGCATGCCAGGCAACCCTCACAAACTTTACGTACCCATGTAATGGCTGTGTACTGATAGCATCACACAGAGTCAGCTCCAAATTAAAATGTTTATAACTGATGGACTATCATGGTAAGTGCTGAACCTGGAATAGGAAAATAAATGGCTGAAAACACAAGTGAATGGCATATCATTGCATACTTTTACTTGCTAATGTAACTAAGTAGAAAGTGGGTGATTTTAATAGCACTGACATCAATATGTGACAGCACTGACTTATGTCAGTAGATGTGTTCTTTATCAACAAATGGGCCTCATGCATCAAAGATTCATACATTACAAAAACCTGTAAGAAAGCAGTACAATTTTCAAAACAGCATCACAAACACATATACACTAAGCACTCAGTCAGCTATGCACCCTGGGCATCAGACAAAAGACTTATGTATACTTCCATCGAAAACATAGACACAAGGATATGGCACAGTTATCATCATTTGCACAGGATGTTGTTTGAGAGTGGGGGCATGAGGCCTACGCTGACACAAAAGTTATTGAGTGTGTGTGAGTAAGTAAGAGAAACAAGCAGACATTTGGATAAAATATCAAATGGCCACTGAAACAGAATGAGCTGTAAGCCTCATGACTGACCCATGTAACTGCTATGTGTGTGTGTTTGTATAGGCATACAAGGTTAAACATGCGGCATGTTGGGCATGTGTGAGCCATGCATGGTAGAGGTAACAGTCCTCTTTGTCATCCCCAACTGTGAGAACTTGCTTTGCCAAGAGCTCCACTGGCACATCCATGCCTGTGATTAGATGCACTGTGGCTAGTTGAACATGTCTGCTGGGTGAGCTCTCCTGGCCAACCACATATGAGTGTGGATACCTCAATCACTGATGCATCAGTGGAAGTAGTGCCACTATGGGAGTGTGATTGGGCATGGCCACATTGGCTAACATCTGGTGATGATGCTGACCTATGTCTGTGTGCATGCCATCCTCCTCCCAGCAGACATTCCATCATAGACATTGCCCATTCCATCATATCATTCATCAAATCCATTGAATCATCAGTGGGGAGGAGTAAATCACACATGTCAGCCTTTGAAACATCTACAACCCTAAGCATGTCCAAGGAGGCCCTATTGGAATGTGCCTGCACCTCTGTGACAGTCCTAAACATATACTGAGTGGCACGTAAGGACACACCAGGATCAAGTGAATGATGAGCAGCAGGCTTCCTATGAGCACCACTAATAACCTTCCTGCATGATCCCTCTTCCACACTTTGGCTACAGCCAGAGTCAATCGGCACCAAAGCCACAGTAACCATACTACCCTGATCATGTGTGCCACCCTCCACCTGTCCAATACCTGAGGGCTCACTGGAATAGGTATGCATAGGACTACTTGCTGTATCTCAGAGAAATACAGGGGATGATTGAATGTCAATCTCAGTGACAGATTCAATGTCTGCACCCCCTTGACTGTGCCTCTGTTTGGCCACCATCATCTTCAGAGTCTGCTGGTACACTGACGTCAGCTAGAAAGATTGCTACACTTCTGCTGTCAGGATCACCTATGAAAATAAGAAGCAAACACAGGAAAGATATAACAAACTAACACTGACATCACTATGACAGATGGTACAGCAATACACACACACACCCATGACACTCACCTCACGCATACAGATAAATGCATATTTCTGACAAATAGTCATCAATAATCAAATAAAAATGTTTGGCTTACCATGTGCAGATAACTCCACACTTGCTATTGCAGATTATCCTGGAAGAAGTTAAGCAGAAGGTCAGGAAACAGTCATCCCAATTCCAATAACACAGAGGGACAGAATTTTTGCATATATGTCCATTAACAATACTTTTAACTGAAACATGGATGACATGTCTACCCAAAGCCTGTGTGTAATGAACAAAACTGTGCTGTTAACTATATCAATTTATCAACAGGTTCATCCCAAAAATAAATAAATAAATAAATAAATAAATAAATAAATAAATAAATAAAACAAATAAACTATTACTTACACCATTTTATAAATTGACATTTGTAAACTTACATGGAAGCTCCACCTGGCAATTATGTGTGCTTCCAGAAACATCAGCACCAACATCAATCACATGTTGCTGTCCACCATCCATGAGCTCTCTGGATCTCTGACAGTGGACAGGAACCCTTCATTTTGGTGTCAGTGGTGGCTCTGTAGCAGCCACCCCCATAGCCAAATGTTCATATGCAACTACAGCTGCTGTCCTCTGTGATGATGAAATCATTGCAGTGGCTTTGTGACACACCTGATCATAAGTCCTGGTGTGACCTCCTAAGGCATTTATATCGTTGACTATCTGGTTCCATATCTGCATAGTGCCAGCCATATACCCACATGCTGTCTCAAGCAGAAAGGCACCATGGCACCAGAATACCTGCACCATGACATCATTTTCTGAGTCACTGAAAGGAAGTTTACGTGGATTGGTACACTTGGGTGCCATACCCCTAGGTGGCAGAGAAGGATACAACATATAAATATCACATAATTAAATTCCTGCTTATATGCATGTATATATTTTCAACATTAATCATTGGAGACACACAATTATGTTATTCAAATTTAAGGTTATGTGATTGTACTATGCCATACTCGCACACAAACCAGTGTTTGATCCAAAACAAGGAATAAAAATGGAATAATATACTGTTTAGCACAGAAAAATAATTGAGATGACTAGACAATCTGAAGAGCAAACACCTTGAAAACAACTTTTGTTGTGGCAACACACAAATGATACTTGGCTCTCCCACCCCCAAAACAACAAGCAAATGACAGTTTGCATCAATCGTTATGTTTTTACAAACTGTCAAATGCTACAAATGCTTTCAAAACAATTCTTACAAAATGAGCACACATTTACAACAGATAATTCAATTTTATATGACTGCCAGTCACCTCTCACTGGGCCCATCACCCGCCTAGATGTGTCTATGGGCCATCTTAGAAGGCTAATACCCTTGTGTCATTGACAATATAGGACATTACATTTCACTGAAATATAGAACAGTGTAAGATAAACAATTGCAATAGTAATACTTGTAATGAAAGTTAATAAAGCTGCCCATTTGAGAAAGTAAAATGCCATGACAAAAATGTCTGTACCAATAGGGAACTTGTAAGAAGTGCATACAGATAAAAGTTCTATTTTCTAATGCATAGAAATAAAATATTTTCCTTGTAACATGTGAACAAATCTAGCAGGTACTTTAAAAATATAATCCTACCTTAGCAAGATCAGAAGGCTTCTGTGCAGATAAATCAAAATTAATAGCAATCTTCTTATGTGTACTCCACACACACACACACACACACACACACACACACACACACACACACACGCGCACGCGCGCACACACGCGCACACACATGCACAACTCTCTTCACCTTCAAGTTCTCCAGCTACACTGTTACCTTTTTATAATGTGGATTCAGGCCTCTGAGCATGGTGAAGATGCAAATGAGGTGTGAAATCATTAGCATAGCTGAATCCCAGACTTTTGACTTTGTGTATGTGTAAACATAGTGTAGGCAATACTTCAGTGTTTGTTGCTAGTGGACTGCATCTGTTAATGTGGTAAGGAGAAGGAAGACACAGCAGCAGTTGAGACAACCTTACCTGCAGTGGATGTGTCACCCAGGATACACTTACAAAATGTAGAAGTAACTGTAGGAAGCTTTTAAATAGAAGTGGACAGCACACATTTATCATTTTTGTTCACTAATAGCAAAACTCTCTTGCCCTTGCTGTCATGTAATTTTATCATACATTTTAATGACAAGAACACAAAATGCCTTATAGACTGCAGGTCTGAGAGTACAGCATAGATAAGGGAAGAATGAACACAATACAAAGAAAAGACAGAGCTGCATTGGTGCAAACAATATTCATGACTGCTTGTGTGATCACTCATTGCACTAAATATTTAAGCAATACATGTACAAACAAGTGAGAATGTACAAGTGTATATGTCTTCTTAATGCTGTGGAGGAAAGTGACTTTCTTGTACTCATAATGATTTGCATTCTGATGCAAAATGTTTTCTGTGGCAAAGGCAGATAAGATGTCCCTAGTGTATTTTGTAGTTTCATTAGTGTGGCAGTTGAAGTCCAGACTTGTGTAAAAATATGTAAGGTATTGAAAAGTATTTGTAATGTTGTTTCTGTTTCCTTTTTTAAATTTTTTATTTATTCTTTTTTTATTATTAGTATTTGGATGTTGTGCAGCTTAAAACAAATATGGTGAAGTGGTGAAATAAATTAAAAGTCATGGAAGTTGGTTCTATAATAAAGACAGCATAAATTAAAGCTGTGAGTCAAGTGTGTGTGTAGCACATCTGTTAAACATGATGAGTTACACTGAACATTGCATATGCAGATCAGGGTTCATATCCCACATTTATATTTTAATTATGAAAACTAATAAACACTTTTAACAATAACAATCCATGTTGAGCTTTGGTAATTGTACATTACTCATCTCTGTTCAAATACAGTGGAATGGCCCAGACAACAAGCAGATATTGTCAATTTCATAAAAGTACATTGCTGCAAGGTTTGCTACCCATCAAACAAACACACTGAACAGCATTGCATGATGGTCAGTAAGCTTCCACAACACCTGCAAATTTAGAACACCTGCAGACAACAAGCAGATACTTGTCAATTTCAAAACAGATGCATTATATTATGCGTGGTTTGCCACAATGCAAACATGCTACGGGGAGTTGTGCAGCAGTTAGCACACATCCATAGTAATGAACATAAAAACATACAGATGCTGATTAGTTGTTCCTGTGGCAGCGGGTATAAGTTAAGGGCTACAATACAAATTTGCTTGGGTTATAATACAGTAAAGTCCAGAGTTTTACCACTGCTTTTACTGTTTACTTTATATAAAAATGAACATTAGATAAATAATTATACATACAAATAAATATGTATAGCAGGTGCACTGAGCGTACACAGGATATCAGATATATATTAAGTGTGTAACTGTGGGTGTTAGTAGAATTATTATTCTACAATTAAACACTGTTTTTGAACTTTCATGTCACAGACATACATGGTTAAACACTCAGCTCTTTAATATATATGTATAACTAATGAGCATGTGATAAACAATGAGCAGTCTACACAGTAATGGATGTAAAAAATATACTTATGGGCCACCTTTTCCTGTGGCAACAGGTATAAGTTAATGATCACAATATAGGTGAGCCAGGCTTCTAATCTAGCACACTCCAAATTTTATTAATGTTTGTCCACTAAATGTTAAAAAAATAAAGAGCAATCTAAAGATAATTATCTCTCTCTCTCTTTTTCGGCTTTTCCCGGTTAGGGGTCGCCACAGCGGATCACCTTGTCCGCTCATGATTGGCAGTGGAGTTTTACAGTGTCGAGTTGCCAGTCCAGCGCCCAACCTTCCATGGAAGGCACACACATGCATGCTCTCATGCATAGGGCCAATTTTAGCATGTCCAATCCACTTGCAGCATGTCTTTGGAGATGTGGGAGGAAACCAGAGCATCCAAAGGAAACCCACACGACCACAGGGAGGACATACAGACTCCGCACAGAAGACACCCCAGCTGAAGTTTGAACCGGAGAGCCTCTTACTGTGAGATGTCAACGCTAACTGCTGCACCACCGTGGCCTTCCTTATCTAAAGATAATTATAAATAACAATAACTATGTATGGCACTGGAGCTCATATGAATTATATGTAGGATCGGGGATATACTGCCAGTTATCTTTCTGTAGTTACAATTTTCTTTTCTGGCCTTGGATGGACTTCATTATTCAATGATAGTCATATACACATGAATTTATAAACCAGGAACTTGTCAGGTCACACATGGCTAACCCCTCACTCTGTCATATGTATATATAATTAGTGACCATGTTTGGTAAGCACTACTGTGGCACGGATGAAAAACACCTAGGTGGAAGAATATGTTTTCTGTATTTTACATAGGTTTGAATCTACATTGTGTAAATTACTTTTATCAGTGTGTAAAGCCACACAAAAAATGTGTCAGGCCTTAAAATGTATACATCCAATACATGTCTGCAAAGTTAAGTAACTAACAGGTACAGCAGCAAACAACCCATAAACTAATGACAACTGTCACATTACCCTTCCTCGTTCATAAACTGCCTTCCTGTCAGTTTGGCACTGTTGATCTCTGCTTAGCATCATGCAAATGCAGTTGTCAGGGTTGTTCAGGTCTCTGCACTAGATGTAAAATGCAATAACACAAATTGGTGGAAAAACACTCTAATTGTTGCTGTGTGACCCATACGGACATGGCAAGATCTAAGAGGGATGGTGCCCAATTTAGGGTTCAAAGATGGAGTGTAGAGTAGTCCAGAATATTCATTCCACTCCTTGTAAAGCACCTGAGCTGTAGACTGCACCAGGGGGACTGTGTCAGGTGTCAGTACAAATCAGAGGCTTGGAATAGTCTGGCCAAGGTTGCTTCCAGTGTGACTGCCATTACACACATTGTAGAGCAATGCAGGCACCACAATGGGTTTAAGACTGCTGACATCTGACAGTTGTGTTAGTATACAAGTAAAGATACTTTAATTTATATAGAAAGCTGGATATAGCCAGGACTGGTATGCATAATGCTGTTTTATTTTTCTCCCCTTTTTCTTTTACTGCCCCCAGGAGATTGCAGCAAACAGAGATGCCCATGCTGAGTATTTGGAAAGATTTAGAGAAGCAAGGAGTATGCAAGCAACACAACATAAAATAATTTTATCTAAAGTATTGCTCTTGTATACATTATTAATAAATTAAGCATGCGTATCTTAACTGTAAAATCAAGCATACATGCTTGTAGAAGTTGACTGTAATAGTGTATTCAGATGATGTGGGTTTATGTCCCAGAGGTAGCAAATATATTGTAAAGTAATGTAAAAATATTACATAGTAATTTCAATAAAATTGGCATACATGCCACGCTGTTAACTTACTCTGCATTATTTGATCAAGCATATGTGCAATATATGCATATTGTAAGGATTACTTGGAATAATCTTCAATCATAATTTGTAGTTGTTAAACAGTATACGTAATGTAAAACTAAAATTATTTATAGCATAATAATTTATTGTATGTTGCATATGATGTTACTAATTATCTTTGTGATACCCCAACACTGGCCCAGAAATCAAGGAGCTTCATTCCTCTCAATTAACACCAGTGGGGGGACGTACACTGGGAGGATGACAAGTTATACACACAGTATTTCCAGATGCAGCTCTCTGCATCAAGTGCAGTTGCCCTTAAGAGCACATAGAGATCACAGTCAGTCTGGTGCTGGCTTCTCCATCTTTCTCCAGATCCCCATTAAGACTCCCCACTGGCACAGCTATAGAGTTGAGATCCCAGCTAAGTGGTCAAGCCAATACCTCCAGCACCCTCTCTGTCCAACCGGTGCTTTGTGTCCCTGCCCATGTAGCTGACACACACACACACACACACACACACACACACACACACACACACACACACACACACACACACACACGTTGATGATTGATTTATACACCCACACACAGCTGGGGAAGGTTGGCACAGGTTTACTAGCTATGGTCCCTTCTGCCCAGGCTATAAAGTTTTTTATCACTGCCATCAGCCATACCCTTATCAGCTACTTTAAGGCCCTTAACAAAGGTTGTCCAATCTTACTGTGTAATGTTACTATCAATACATATGTTAGTTTGACCAAGAACAAGGGTTTTACGAGTGGCCCACAGTGTCACCAAATAAATATGCAAGTACTCTCCGAACTTGAATATACCTCACAAATATCAGCCACAATGAAAATTTTAAACATATTTAATTATAAATAATAAAAGAACAAAAATGCTCAGTATATAATCACAGTTACATCAGAGTTCAAAATCATAGGAAATATTTAAAACAACATTTCAGGACAGTCTCAAATAAATAAAGAAAAACACCTAATTTAATCTCAGCTATATTCCTGCTTATATCTAAAAAATATATAGTACTCCCTAGAGTTACAGAGCAAGCAGCCAGATGTGGAGAGTGGATGTTCTTGTCAGGTCAAAAACAAAATACAAAATGCTATCTCTCTCTCAGAGATTCATAAATTAATATCCCAAATATTACTGCTGGGATACTTGCACAATGACATCATGTATTGTCATCTGACTTCAGCTCCCAGGCTCAGAAACAACAGCATTTAGCATCTACCTGTGAAAATACATAAACAAGGGCCCTTCTTAGATCTAAGACAGATCTCAAGCATAGTAATTGTTTCTCTCTCGAGATAACACAGAGAGCTCCCTAGTATAGACATCCTGTCTCTGGCTGTCATAAAGTAATTTTAAAATTCAGCTATTTTTCTGAAATTAACCTCCTGTGTTCCAGTTTCCATTGTTAAAATATATACATTTAAACAGTTACAGTTGTGTATATACATTGCTGTTCTAATCCAGTAGGGTACGCTGTGGTCACACCTCTATGTTCAGTACTTTACAAAATATCTCTTCAGCACATGTCTGTACAAACCATCTTATATGACATACAGTTCTAATAGATTTGTAACACAAGCATATGGATCATGTTGATAATCCCAAATGACATATCATTATTTACAAAATTCCAGATAGCTGGGTTGGCAGTATCTCCTTTCATAACAACCTTCCTTTCTTTTTCTGTTACCCCACCCATTACCTCTCTTTTTTCTTTTTATATGTGTGGTTACAGCATTCTGATGTCATCAATTTCTGACAACTCACAAAACAATTTACAGCACAGGGACGTAGGCCATCCAGTGTGGCTCAGCCTGCCACCCTTCCATTTCCTGCTGCACTGATGCCAATAGACATTCAGATTGTCTTATATATGTATTAATGTGGACAGCAATTCTTCACAAATATGAACACACACATACAAACATGGTTGCATCTGTGCTAATCACAAAAAAATGTGTGTATCTGTATGTGACAATAATTGTGTAATGTATACAACATACTGGGAAAGAGCTGCATTTGTCTCAGTTTAGCTATATGCATTGTTGACAGCTTTTTGCATCTAGTTTGACAAGCTCTCTGTTAAAGTATGCCTGCACATTGAAAACAAAACAGGAAATAGTACATCTGCAATTTGCTCATCATTCCCATGACAGGATATATTAACCACATCACAAAATAATGATGCCATCATCTGTAAAGACCACTATGACAAATCAAAAGCATACTTCAAGGGTGTTGCAATCATTAACTACTGTGTTTTGCAGATGGGAACACAATACTTACATAAGTGTTAAGTTAGCACAACAGCCACATTATATGCATGTCTCTTTACATGTGTAAGTGTGGGTGCATAGTCAGAGGTACATCAATCGGCATCCTACTATCAACAATGTCTTCCCCTTGAGAACTAATATCTTGACAACCATACATGGCTACTCACCCATTTCATGCAAGCCTAACAATACCTCTTTGCAAATATCCATTGAGGGTGTAATCCACTAGAAATTGTCCAGCAGCATTGTAAATGTCAGACTTGTGCCATGGCACCTTCATTAAGTACTCTGTTTTCTAGCTGGTGTACCTAGTTATGTAGGGGTTTTAATCTCACTGTAATCAACTGGCGTGTGTGTGTGTGTGTGTGTGTGTGTGTGTGTGTGTGTGTGTGTGTGTGTGTGTGTGTGTGTGTCTAATCAGAGAAGTGCATTTGGCTAACCAACTGTCAGCCATCCAGTCTCATGGAGTGCAAATGTTTTGACAGTCATACATGACTACCCATCCATTTTATACAGGCCTCCCAGCATCAGCTCTCAAACATGCAATGATGATGTCTTCTACTACAAATTGTCCAGCAGCATTGTAAAAGTCAGACATGCTGTGGCACTTGTGTTAAATACTGAGCTTTCTAACTGCTGTATCTAATTAGGTAGGTGTTCTAATGTCACTACAGTCAACTGGTGTGTGTGTGCATGTGTGTGTGAGTGTGCGTGTGTGTGTGTGTGTGTGTGTATGTATATTCAGCTGTTTCACATTCAAAAAAACATTTTAGAACATGTGAGACACTCCTACTACCATCTTTTTCTCACAAATATACACTGCTGATGTCATCAGCTATAAAGTATTGTTTGACACTCTAAAAAACCAGACTTGAGCTATTGTACTTGCATTAAGTACTGTGCTCTGGATATAGTTAAGTAGGGATTTTAACTCACTGCAGTCAACTGGCTTGTGAGTGCATTCAACAATCAGTATGCTGACAATTTTAGAATGGGATGAGTACACAGCTGTGTCAGACACTCCCTCTGAACATCTTCCTATAACATACATCAATGATGTGATCCTGTGTAACATGAACTCTGAGAGTATTCAAGTCAAATGTGTGCTGTGGAGGTAACATTAAGTACTCTGTTCTCAAAATTCTTTACCTAGGTATTTAGCGGTTCTACTCTAACAGCTGGCAACTTCAGTGTGCATAATTTCAACTATTACTTTCCATATAATTTTACACCAAGATGTGACTATATATCTATATCAGACACTCCTCTCAGCATATTCTTCTCAGCATAAAATGATGTATCACACTCCATAAAGTGCAATGTGGCTTATGTGATGGTGCTAGTTTTACATTATATGGAAGTCATCTTCTATACTTAACACTGGTGCAATGCTCAAATCAGATCCAGTCTAGTACTGTTTTAGTGGTTGGATGTATATTATGATCATTGCACAATCTTGTTAATCACTATTTATTTCACTACCTCTTAGTAAAACTTGTAATGTAAGCCCATGCATCCACCATCATCTTTTTTCCTCAGGCCTTATAACATAATTCTTGCAGAGAAATGGCAGATGTCCTCATGTCAAATATGCATACACACATCATAAACCAGTCATTCCATGAGCCTTTGCAAGCTATCTCCAGACCACTGCATGTGTATATGCAAATTTTGTCTTGGTGTGTTGCATGTCACATATAGACTGTGGCATTATGAAAATGCAGTCAAAACAATACACACGTACACACATAGCCTTACAATCTTCCATTATGCAGATATATTGAGTTTGTTTTAAATGAAAAAAAAATAATGGCTAGGAATGTATGCAATGTCCTATGGCCCTATTAATATTTCACGCGTCAGTGTTGCTCATCAACATGCTCTATGTTGAGGTGTGGATGTACAGTACGCATACAAGAGGGTAATACAAGGGTAATGCAATCTCTGATGTGAGGTAAGTTATTGATAGCCGCTGTTAACATTTGATTACATGTTCCTTCCTTAAAAGCTGTAGTAATGTGCCTCCTGAGAACCGTTGACCTGGGATGATACTATGTATATTGTTGGTTTAGTAAGGCATGTGATTTTGTAGTGGAGCATATCAGCATTTTATCCAGTTCTCATTCAACTATCACAATGACACTTGCAGTATGGCACATGTGTGCATGTGTATACCTACCATCAGTAAATGCTCTGTGACATACTTCAATATAAATTCATACTGATTACATGGGCAGATAAGTCTTGTTTTATCCACATGTTGTGATGTACACAAAAGTATCATGTTTTGATTCAGTTGCAACCTTGTGGAATTCATTGTATGTGCAATTTTGTTGATATTCCCTGGCCAGCATCTTTGAGTGAGTATCAGCATTTGTGTTAGTAAATGTTCTGTGTTAGCCACAACCAACTCATTTATAATGTGTCCTTTTATGGTATCAGGCCACTCAAATACAGATTTCCAATGAAAAAACATTTACGAATATGCTGTGTAGTTGATGTAACTGTGTCACATTGCTAGACTTGCATGAGTATGTGAACAGTACCACTATGTGGCATGTGATGCATAACCAGGGGTGTATTTGGAGGTGTGGTCACAAATCATTTATTTATATAAGTGTGAAATGTTAAGGGGAATACACAACTAACTACAGAGCTGTTTGTGGATGCCACCAGCCATGCTCAACCTGAGAAATTAGGCAATCTGCTAGATGGCAATTTGTCTCACACTTCACCCCCTGTCAACAGTGGCAATCAGCCAAAGTATACATGCAAACAATACTCAGTTCATTTTCTAAGGAAAGCAGGTCATCTGTGTGCTCCTTACAGCCTCCATGGGACCTGACAACAGCATCCATGGGATCTGACAATATCCCAGGCTGCGTTTGACATGAACTACAGAATGAACTGGCACCCTACCTAAGTACCATGTTCAATCATAGCCTCACCTCAGGCTTTGTGCCCACTGAATGGTTATCCCACTCCACAAAGGGGGAGCCATGATGGACCCTGGGAACTACTGCCCCATTAGCCTGACGAGCCTGGTTTGCAAGGCCATGGAACATATCATCATGGAACTCATAAACAAAGACATTGGTAATCTCCAAACTCTGGACCCTACCCAGTTCAGATTTGTAAAAGGCAGATCATGTCTCCGAAACCTGATTGACTTCTTTGAAGCAGTCACCAAAGCCATAGATGAGGGTAAGGTGGTTCATACACCTTATCTAGATCTCACCAAGGCTTTCAACACCATCCCCTACTCTGGAATTATAGATAAGCTCACTAAACTAGGTATAAATCCCTATGTCACAAGATGGGTTGCCAACTGGCTCACGGACATAATCCACACTGTGAAAGTAGCAGACTCCAAATCCGACTTCAGACCAGTGACAAGTTGAGTACCACAGGGTTCAGTCCTGGGTTCTCTCCTGTTTGGTATCTACTTCTCTGAAGTACAGGCTAACACAGAAGGTCTTTGACTAACAAAGTTTGCAGATGACTGCAAACTAGGAGCCATAATCGAAACTCCTAACGATGTGGACATACTACAAAAGGGCCTCACTAAAACAGATGCCTGGTGTCAAAGCCATGGCCTGAAGCTCAATGCCAAAAAGTGTATTGTCATCCCCTTTGGTAAAAACTCTGTACCCATGAACTACCACATAGCTGGTAGTCTACATACCGCCAAAAATGTGATGAGACCTTGGGACACAGGTGGACAGTAGTCTCTCCTTTGATAATCACATCGCCACATTGGTCAGGAAATCCTTCTACATGGCTCACCTCATAACAAAAGGTTTCTTATCCAGAAAAAAAAAGGTCCTTGTTCCCCTCTACTCATCACTCATTAGACCCATTATAGAGTACAATGCTCCTTTTGGTATGTACCTCACAAGACATCTACAACAACTGGAAAGGCCACAGAAATACCTCACAAAGAGGATTACTGGCCTCAAACAGATGCCCTACATAGACAGTCTCAAAAAACTCGAGCTTTACTCCATCACATATCGCCTACTCAGAGGCGATCTCTGCCTAACATACAAAGCTATGTCAAACCCAGAGCTGTTGGACATGCTCCACATAAAGAAATCCCAATCCCTCCGAGCTACACGCTCTAGGGTCCTAAACCTTATCACCACAATAAACAGAACATGCTGGAGGGATAGATTCCTGTCCCAGAGACTTCTATGACCTATCTATGTCAAACAGAGCTCCTCATTAGCACTCTTTAAGAAGAATCTTTATGATTGGATGGGAGATAGGAAATTCACCTCAGGGATCACTTCTGTGCCTCTGCTCAACAGGGGCACAGGAAAATAATTTTCTTGGGTGGCGAAAGCCAGGGTACATTTTTGGCTAGGCTTATATAGGCCTTGGGGCCAATATACTAGTACCCTCCTATGAACCTATGAACCTATGGCTAATAACACAGACTCAATGGTCCATGATAACATCCAAGGTTACCTATAGCGTGACTTAAAACCTGACCTAGCAGACACAGTTGGATCCCTACTTAAACAGAACCTCCAGACAGTCTATGTTCTTGATGAAGGGTGTACAGCAGCAGTCATCCATCTGAATCGGGGGGACATCACATGTTGCTTAGACCTATAGATGCATAATTCTGACCCTCTTCATTTGTGAGGCAGATCAACAAGTCATCATGAACATTATCGAAAAGGACACAAGGTATCTCCTGACTGTGTACTAAACCCATTTCTGATTTGTTAAGGCTGCATCATGTCTGCTAAATCTGTTTGAGGTCTTCAAGAAGGTCAACGGGGCCATGCATGAGGAAAACTTTATCATCCTGAATAACTTGACCTGGCCAAGGCATTTGACACAAATCCACACTCAGGTATTACAGAGAAAATGTCTCAAGTGAGCATAAACACCTACGTCACCAACTGGATAGAGAAATGTATCTATTACAGGACATATTATGTCGAAGTGTGTGAAGTCACCTCTTTCTAGACTCCAGTGACCAGGTCCATACTTTAGGACCCTGTACTTGGCCCTTTCCTATTCATTATCTAAGTCTCAGATGTCAAGACAAACATAAACATCCTATGTCTAACCCACTTTGTGAATGACTGCAAATTGTGGACAATCACTGAACCAAGATTTGTATTGGTATCAGTATTAACACACACAAAGGATTGTTTCCCGATCCATGGAGACACAGCAGATTAACACAAATTCATGTGGGGATTATTTCCTTTTTGAAAGCAAATATACAAGCTAATTACAATATAGACAGCACACTCCTATGAGCAGACCAAGTTGTATGTGACCTGTGTACTCAGGTAGATAGTATGCAGAACTTCCATAAGCATGTGTCCACAGTAGTGACTAACCTTCTTGTATGTAGCACAACTCCTGAGCATGTGCATGACATCCACATCAAATGGCATTATAATCCCATTGTTCTCAGTCATCAACACAGCAATAATTGAGTGCAATACACCCTTTTGCATGTACCTCCTAACACATCTTTCAGGGATGATTTTCTCAAATGTATCATTTTTTCCACAATGAGCTCCCACACATCTTTTTGGTGATACCTGTGTATTCTTTTCACTGCATAACCATTAGGAGTTAAAGGTCCTGACCTCCATACAAGGTATTATACAAGACGGATGTGTGATATGTGTTCTTGTGATGCACCCAGTAACTACTTATCTCATTGACAACATTGGTGGCATGGGTTACAGTTGTGCAAGTGTGTACTGTGGCATTTATACGCCATGGAAACTTGTCAACTAGCCAGGATTGATCATAATTTAAACTACAGGTGTGAAACTGTCTCTTAACACCTTCTAAAGGTGTTAGTTATTGAGGAAGATGTGCTTGATTCCCATTTAAATTGCTGACAAATCATGACATGTACAAGTGTGTTCATGCAGAACATTTATTCTAACTCACAAGCACATATTTTATGTCAGTGACACAATGACTGGTGCTGTTTTTCTGATATTGTCCACGATTGTGTGTGCTTTTGCCTACTGATGTTCATGAGCCTATTGCTATGTAAACCACTTGGTTGAGACATTTTCTGGCATTACATTCCTATTCAAACAACTCATTTTGCACATCTTTACAATATGCACATACCTCCTTAGTGTATATACCATCCTTGATAAACGGTCCACTCCAGTGGTCATGTCAGGATACTTATATCACAACCGATCATCTCCATTGTTATGTGACCTTGTGTGACAGTCACATAACTTACAATAACTGTGTGATGATATGGATATACCCGCACAGGAGGTGTAAACAGCAGTACGTACCTTATCATGTAGATACATGATTACTGTTCATGCCACAACTGCCTTGTCTTTATGGTGTACGTACACTGACATACCCTTATCTGCTGCACATTACCATGTTCCATTTGTCCTCTTCCCATGTGTTCACTCCTACTATTCATATGTGTGTGGCCCTTTTCAATACATACCCTTCCCCAGAATAAATTATTAATAATGCAATCTATATACCTTTTCCTATAATGTGTTAGAAGTTTATGCATTGCCTTATATTAAACCCTGGTAGTCATTGTGGCTGTCACCACAATCCAGCATAACTAGTTTGCCCTAGGTAAACATGTCTGCATTGCCTGAAGGTGTCTGTTCTGCTTTACATGGTTTCTTGGCCAACAATATTGTTGCTGGTCATGAAACTGCTATTCTTGTAAGTGCGATACACGGCATGTGTATGCAATTAACACTGCAACTCGTTGCTTAAACATAAATACTCCATACACTCTTTTCACTAAGCCAATACACTTTATCAAATTCTCGGGAAAGTCTTTGTCTACAAATAAACAGTTTGGGTCTTTCTTTAAAAAAATGGGTGGAAAGCAAGGCTATTTCACAAATGTATTAACCATGCAAGGAAGTGCAATGAGTCAGCCATTCAGTTTCTGTCATAGTTAAACTGTACATGTTGCCCTTTTCATTTCTAATGAGCTGCTGTGAGGAATATTAAGATGAAATCTATACCTGGGAAATTCTTTGTTCAGAAAAGGTCACAAGTACCACTCTAAATGGAATAATTTATTGTTATCTTTTAACAGTTAATTCATTTATTTGGCACTGTATTGTAAGGACCATCTTTGTGTGTCCCTCATTTTGTCTTGTATGTGTGTGTGTGTGTGTGTGTGTTTGTATGTGTGTGTGTTTGTGTGTCTTGTAAGTGGAACCTTGCATCTACAAACATTAATATGCCACATTCATGGAGATAATCAGAATTTGCTGTATTTAGGCTTCAGCTATGAATACCTGATATGTAAATCAACAGGAACACAACTCATTGAATTAAACTTGCTGGGATTAATTTGAACAATCCAGTTAGAGAGAAGCCCAACCCCCCCCCCCCAACAAATCACAAATGTCTATATACCAATTCTATAGTGTACAATCATGAAAAATGGAGAACTCTACTAAAACAAAGGAACCCCTGTAGGTAAACATATAGAAGTCACATCAGCTGTAATTTCCTTTTGAAAACAACAATCCAGGAGTGAAACATCAGAGTGTGGAGTCATTATGGCCCTGGGACTGGGGGAAAGTGCAGGAAAGTTATACACTGAGAAATGTCTTACAGATACACAATTGTTTATTGAAGCTTAAACATATCAGGTTCAAAGACAAATACATTTGTATTGGAGTTTAGTAGGTGGAGAGGCACTCTAACACTACAGGTTTAGCTAATGAGTGAAAACTGCAGCTTTAACTCTCTGGGGTTCTTCACCATTATTTCTGCATGTTGCATGTGATCATTGCATTAATATGTAACCGACTTTTTAATATTTAAGAGGAAAAATCAGAAGGTATTCTTACATAGCGTAATGCTATTCTAATTAAGTGAATCGCCTTTTGAATGTATAATTGGAGTCATGAGATGAGTTCTTGGTGATACCTACACTCTATAAACAGTTTTAGATCCTATGAGAAATGCTTGTAAGTATAATGATTTCATATTCCTCATATCATATTAAATCCTACACCCCACATATCTGCAGCATGCAATCCATCTTATGAGTAGTGACGTGCATGGAGATTCATGGACATTGTAAGTATTAGAATACCTTTTGTCTGGTTTAACTTTATTTCTAACATGTGGGTCTTCAGTTTTCTGACACTGTTTGTTGTATACCAAAGATTCCTATAGTCTAAAAGGCTATAGGATCACCGTGATACTTTTTTATCCTTTGCTTCACCATTTATTACCATGTCTACTGGCTCAGAGTCTGGACATTTTAGAATATATTACTATCCTGGAAATGATGTCAAAGTCTGCAGTGTAGTCTGTGTGACTGATATACCAGATGCCATCTTTGACTTGTGCATTTCTTTGTTACAACATAGCATCTGATCACATGCAGGCTCATTAAGCATCTTATAAAGTCATTATCCCCTCCAGACTTTAAAGTAAAAGTTGGTTTCCTCTTAGTTTCTTAGTGTTTCTATAGTCAACCCCTGCAAATATTTATCCTTGCTGCTTTACCATACATTCCAAAATTGTGTGACACATAGCTCCTTACACATATTGGAAGAGTGACTACACTCAAGGCTTCCTTTAGTTGTTCTACCTGTATAAACACAGACTTACCAAAACATATGCTGGTAAAGCAAGGGAAAGACCTTATGCAGCATATGTTATTAAAGAAAAAACATACCATTGTACTGCCTGCATCATTTGTGTCATTCCCCAAGCAAATCAAACTCCCTTCCATTTTTGACAAAAGTCTTTAATCCTCCCTAAAAAAAACTTTCAAAATTAATTTAATAGACCCACTCAGTGTATCAACTAACTTTATACCAAAATAATTTATGTGATTAGATTATATTTAAAAGGCATATTATGTACCGATTATTTCCAAGTGAATTTCATTTACCTGCATCATTCCTGATTTCTTAGTGTGAACTTCATAATCTGACAGTCTTCCAGGTTTGCCTAATTCTTGAAAAATAACAGCTAAATCCTGTTCATGAAAACAGAAATGTACTACAACATCAATTGCTTACACCAAAGATTGATCTATTTACCCCTGTAACCTAAATCCATCAGTTGGGATGTAACCTAACTTTTTTTCCTAAAGGTTTCAAGGAAAGAGACACAAAAGTAGAAAGATTAAATATTCTTGGCTAGTGTTATTTTTTGCAAAGTTAAAATTCTCCACTTTTATTCTGGTTGTCACTAGCCCCTTGATAGGCTGATTGAAATTATTTGACATCCCCCCTTAGGAAAATTTCAGCTACAGCAGTAGTGGAAGACGTAACCACCAGCCCTGCCATGTCCAGTATCTACTTGCTGCTATGAATTTATTTATTTATTTGTTTTTGTTTACCAGGAATGGCTGTCTGGGAGCTGAAATGTCCATTCTCAGTAGAGGCCTGGGGAGAAAAGCTTCAAAGAAATAATATTAGTCAACAAACATTATTTATAAACTATTTCAAAGCAAACAGTCAACAAATGTTATTTCTAATGCATAGCAGATTACAGAAATATATGTTTTCAAGGTCTTGTGAGTAAAATCAAAAATACTGTATTAATACACTCGTATAGTATCCATAGTGGACAGATTTAGGATTGCATACTTCAAACTGTCGGTGTTACACATGTACACAGTTTATTAGTTGCCAGGTGATATTATAAGATGGATTTGAATGGCTGCAGGTTATTTAAAAGCCTGATGTGGTTTAAAAGTTTGTTTGATGCCTTGGAGCTGGAGGATGGGAATAGTGAGTCACCATAACAATTATTAGATTTATTAGCAACATTTAATTTAAGTTTGGAGGCTGTCAGGGTTCTGTTTAATACATGCCATTGGATGAAATTTGACAGTGGGGGTGTTTTAAGTGGATGGTCAAGTATTTTCTATGCCATGAGTAGCTGAGAAACAGTAGTGTGTTGAGGAAGTTTAAGCCAGATAAGGGTACTGAGTACCGTGACATGATGGAAACAGTTTGGGAGGCTGCAGGTGAATTTGCTAACATTGTAGTTGCTTTCTAGTTTGTGTTTGGTAGAAGAGTTGAGATTTGTGAATATTGTTGAGGCATATAGGAGGGTAAGAAGTAAAAGGGAAGGGGCAGATATTTTTTTCTATGATCACTTAGTGGGTGCCTTGTTCTGTAAAGATAGCCTAATTTACAGTGTGTCATTTTGTCTGCAGAGTCAATGTACAGATCAAATGTTAACTTTTTATAAATGATAACTGCTAGCAATTTTGTGTTGGTGATATTTTCAATTTTTGTGTTGTCTGAGATTAGTATTTTTTGGTTTATGTTGTTCAGAAAAAAATAGGATTTTTTATTTATTTTATTTTTTATTTATTTATTTTACATTTGCTGACCGGGCTAGTCTAGCTGGATACATGTGCATTTTCAGTAGAGGCCCGGGGAGAAAAGCTCCACAACTTAGAAAAAAAAGAGAAGAAACTTGTACCCAATCATAAGCACTTCAAAAGCAATGCTAGTAGGACAGACAACAAAAAATACATGAGGTGAACAAATTATAAACAAAAGATTACAAATAGAGATTTAAAGCCTTTGGAGTCCTGATATCACAAGATATAACATGCTGAAAGAATTACAAAGAGAACTATCATTGAATATAAGAATATTACTATTTTTTTTTCTAGTTCAGTGGAGTTGGTGAAGTTAAAGTAATAAGCTAGTACTAAAGTAATGTAGTGAAGACGTTGAGGTCAAAAGAACAGGTGAGTAACTGGATTAGTTTGGTTGGGTTGGGATTTAATTGTAATTGAGATGCATTTAGCTGATTTTCTATAGAGGTGAAATATTATTTATTTATTTATTATATTTTATTTAACATTTGATTACGGGGAAGGTCCAACTGGGACAGAACCCATTTTCATTGGAGTCCAGGGGAGAAAGGCTCCAGATGTATGTCTTTAGAATGTAGGAGAAAAACAGAGCACCTGGAGGAAACCCACATGAACACAGGGAGGACACGCAGACTCAATACAGAAGACGCCTCAGCTGAGAAAGCTTCCTGTGTGATAGTTTCTAAGGTGGTAAGATTTGGGGTTGAGCAAACTGAGTCATCAGCATATTGTATTATGGTGGTGAGTTTTGATTCCTTGTGCATGTCATTAATGAAGATATTGAAAAGCACTGGCCCAAGTATGGAACCTCACTGTCTCCTCAAGTGATTGGATGGAATGTAGAGTGGGAGTCATTCCATTTTACAGACTGGGTGTGATTGTTTATGTAGTTGGTGAATCTATTTTTGGGTCTGTGTTCCCTATTATTTATGTTTTTGTCCAGATTTCTTGCTCTAAGAGGTTGAGAGGTATGAGCAGGGCAGTTTTGGTCCTGTGGTGGAGTAGTCAAAAGCCAAGCTGAGTAGGAGAAAGCAATTGGTTATCAAGTAGAAAGGCTTGGTATTGGTGATGTATACATTTTTTTAGCACTTTGGACAGGGGAGGAAGAATTATTATAGTGCAGTAGTTTCACTGTTTGATGGATATGCCACCCTTTGTGTAATGGGATTATGAAGAAAACTTTCCATAAGGCTGGAAAGTAGTTTTTTAATGGATTTATTAATTACAATTAATACAGGGTAGCACACGGTGTCGAACCAGCTATACTGAGATATTCAAATGGCAAGTTGTCAGGAGTTAGTGTTTTGAGTTTCATTTTTAATGTATTTTTGATGGTATTTCCCTGGATGGTTGTTAGGTTGAGTTGGGGTGGGGAGCTATGGTCGGGTGGGTGGGTTAGGTGGGTGAGTGTTGTTGTTCCTCTACATTAACATAGAAGAGAAGCAGGTGGGGTATTTCATTTAGATGCTTTAATACATAGAAACACATCAGTATGGATAGCAGCATCATAAAATATGAACAAACTAATTAACAGACAGACCTTATATACATACATGTTTACATCTCAACAGCTTACTACAAAATGGCAGTCAGACTTGCACATGCTCAGTATTTATACACTTGTACAAGCCCTTGAATAACTTCTTAAAGGTACATACACATACATTGATCTACAGTCTCCCTCTTAAAAAGACTGCCCTTTGTAAAAACAATATTACAGATAGACATGTATTACTGTATACATTAGAAACAAAACACAGTGTTCATGTCCACATTGCTTCAAATCTGCTACAGGGTTTAGAGATGCAACCATATCTCATAAAATAACAGTCTGGACCAAATCTATCAACAGGGACAGTCTGCGCTGTGTACAGCTTGTATCAGGAACTTCTGGATTTGTCACAAGAACAGGAATGCCTTCTGGGACTTCCTCTGGAATTGGAACACTGGACAACTCACTTTGAGATAAAGAGTCTTTCTCATAGGTATGTGCTGTGGTATAGGCTTGGACACCAGTCTCAAATGTTTCTGATTCTACCTAAAGACTGCTCCTTGTGATTCCACAATGTATGATCTCGGCTCTGGGCAAACACTCTTCATGACACCAATCTGATAATAACCTTTGGTTGTTTGCATCCTTACCACTTCTTCTTCTCATAATGAATTGAGTAGTTTGCTGGTTTTATCGTAGTAGGACTTCTGGGTTAGGCGTTTCTTCAACAGATTGGTTTTCATTGCCTGTTATTCTTAACACATGGAATGAGTAATTGACTACTGATCGGTAATGTGGTTGTGGTTTCTCTCAACAGAAGTCCCTGAGTAGGTGAACCAAGATGCTTACCATGAGGAACATTTCTGAGATTCAAGAGATTCAGTAAAGCATCATTATTATCTCATCCTGACTTGAACTGCACATTCTGCCAAACCATTTGACTGCAGGTACTATGGACTACTTGTGACATGAGTAAAGTCCCATTATTCAGCAAAATTTTTGAACTGTTGGCTTGTAAACTGCATGCCATTGTCAGAAATAACTGTGTGGACTACCACGCATGCAAAATGTGCTTCACCTTAGTAATGACAGTACTGGATAATAGATTAGGAAGTAGGTCAGTCTTGAACCAATCAGAGTAAGTGTCTACTAGTACCAAATAATTTTGACCATTCCACTCCAAGGTATCAGCAGCTACTGTCGAACAAGGTAGTTCTGGAATCTGGTTTAGCTGAAGTGGCTCCTTCTGTTAATGTGGCTTAGTACTATTAAGCATGGAACAAGATGAAAGTGCTCTCTCAATGTCTTGTGACATTGAAGGCCAAAATAGTAGTTTTCTCACCCTTCTTTTGGTAGAGTCAGTTCCTGGGTGACCATGATGCAAGATAGTAATGTACTCTTGATGCAAGATAGTACTCTTGTTGCAAGGACTTTGGAACAATTACTTTCGAAAAATAAGGTGTACTTCTTGAGGAAAACTACATTGTTTTGAAGGCCATCCTTGATTGATAAAGTGGTTGAGCCTCTGTAAATCTGGATACTGTATCAGCAAAATAAAGAAGTTTGCTTTTTCGTGTAGACAAGACTGAAATTATACTTGTGCAATCACAGCATCATGCATTGCAGTCAGGCTGGAGTTGAATGCATATGCATAGGTTTTCTCAAGATGGTGGCTAGAGGTTGGTGGTCTGTTTTGATCTGGATAGGTCTACCATAAACATGATCATGGAACTTTGAACATGCAGACACAATTGCTAAAAGCTCTTTCTCAATCTGGGTATATTGCATCTCAGTTTGAGTAAGTGTTCTAGATGCAGAAGCAACAGGTTGATCCTCTTTTAGAATGACTGCACCAAGACCAAATTTCAAAACATTACACGAAAGTGTAACTGGTTTGTGAACATCATTGTATCTGAAAGTTGGTAGACTTGCAACTCTCTGTTTCAGGACTTCAAATGCTCTTTAATGTTGCTCTGACCAAGACCAGGATATATCTTTACTTGTCAGCTTTCTTAGCAGTGCTGAAAGTTGGCTCAAGTCTGGAATGAACTTGCCTAGGTAGTTGACCATGCCAAGAAAACATTGCAGGGCTTGAACATTGTCTGGAGCTGGCATCTTGAGAATGGCTGTTTACTTTGAAGGGTCTGGTTGTAGGCCTGGACTTGTAAATAAATGACCAACATAAATAACTTCTTGTAGCCTGAATTTGCATTTCTGTGGATTGAGCTTAAGATTCACTTGCCGTGCCCTTTCTAGAATTTTTCTGAGGTTTTTGTCATGCTCAGCTTCACTATTACCTCCTACTAGTATGTTGTCTACCAGAGTAGCACAAGGATACCCTAAAAAAATTTGCTCCATTGCACATTGAATGACTTGACTTGCAGAACTTATCCCTAACGGCATTCTCAAAAATCTGTACCTGCCAAATGGCATACTGAATGTAGTGAGCAATGATGATTTTTTATCAAGCTGAATTTGCCAAAATGAACTTTTTGCATTTAAGACAGAAAAAAAAACAGTGGCATTTGGCATCAAGGCTGTGACTTCTTTGACTGTCCACATTGGATGATGAAGTCTTTTTAGTGCTTTGTTCAAATCTCATGGATCAATGCATATTCTGATGTCATCTGAGCTTTTCTTATGAGTTACCACTATGGAAGATACCCTTTCAGTTGAATTTTCAACTGGACAAATCACACCTTGTCACACCATTTTATCTAATTAAGCTTTGACTGTGTCCTGCATAGCTATTGGAACTTTACGTGCAGGCCTGTCAACTGGACTTACCTCTGGGTCTAACTTCATGGAGTACACAACTGTAAGTTTGCCTGGTTTGTCTAAAAAAAGATCAGCATAGCTGGGCAAAATTAGAGTAGTGGTCTTTTAAGTTAACATGGTGGACTTCCTTATTAAATGAAAGCACTCCCATTTTCAAACTGTCTTTGAGCCCTAGTAATGACTGGACGTGCCTCTTGCCCACATAGAATAACAGGACGTAGCATCTTCTAGCAGAGTAACATGAAAGCACTACTGAATCTTCGGTCTGAATTTCTTCATCTCCATAAGCAACAAGCTTTGCACACCTTGCCAGATCAAGCTTTTCATCTTTACACACTCTAGCAAATGTTTCTGCTGACATAGCATTGCACTTCGAACCTCTATCCAATTTGGGCTCTATGGGTTTTCCATTTATCCGAACAGCACAAAATACTTTATTCTTTGTCCTTATAACTACTGCATTGACTGTTTCATGAAGCAGTGACACACCATCAACATAAAGAGTAGGGTCGCAGCTTTCTAACTGATCAACTCATTTCTTAAAAAGTTCCCTTTTAATAAAAGAATGTTGGCCTTTTTATTTACAAAACCTTTTGAAATTATTCCAGTTAGCACATTTGTGGCATTGCTGACCAAAAGCTAAACATTTTTCCCTTACAACAGTTGACAATGAAACTAGGTTGGGGCCCATGCTTTGAGTTTACTGAATCACTGTTATGCTTCACTGAGACTGTGCAAACTCTGGAATTTGTTAGAAAGCTTTGGGGTTTACCAATGAGTGCTACAGGAGCTACAGTTGCTGCCATGTGCCTGGGCCAGTTTCTTTTAACCACATGCTGCATACTGTCAACATGAGCTTTATCACTGTGCCTTCTAGAGCTGTTCTCATTTGTAATCATATTTTTGTACTTTTCTGTGAGCTCGTATATCTGACAAATCTCAATAGCCTTATTCAAAGTTAAATCACTGTCACAAAGCAAAATCTTTCTCACAGCATCATTTTTAATAACACACACAAATCTGTCCTTTATCAACTTGTCCTTTAAATCAGCAAATCAGCACATTTTAGCCTTATTTCTCAGGTCAGTAATACATGCTGCAAAAGTTTCACCAGAGTTTTGATCCCTTCTGTAAAACAAGTGCCTTTCCATTGTGACATTTGTCTGAGGGTTACACATTTCTCTAAATTTATATTTTAAGCACTGCGGGTCTTCCCTTGACTCAGCCGGAACAACAATATGATGGTTTTCCCCTCTCCTGTATAGATAGCAGGTACATGCACAAATGAACATTCCCTTTCTATAGACTCTGACCCAGCTAAATTAAGTAGATTAAATGCCTTTGTATGTGGTCGCACTCCTATATATTTACTTATTTGCGCATCAGACGTTAAAATGTTCCAATCTTGTTAATGACATTGGTGTAACATTTTATATCCCTGGAATAACTAAAACATAGCCTCAAGGATTATGAACCTCATTTAATTAATAAAGGGTTGGAGAATGTCACGAAAATGAGACACAGTAAAGCCAAGCCAAACCATATTTTTCTAAACCTTTGGCTGATACAAAGAGCATGGGAAATACAAAAAATACACAACCCTTGAGGCTAGGAACATGACCACAGTTCACTTTTAAGAATCAGAAATCTCTACGTAGACAACTGTGTTATGCTAAGGAAGCAATTACTTCTGTTACAACCATAGGCAGTAGACCTTGTGGTAAATGTAACTTTTGCACTTCTATAGAGACATGTGCATCTTTCCAGCACCCTGACACTGGTGAAACCTATGCTTTTAGTGTTAATGCCAGATGTGATTCTAAGCATATAGTCTATCTTGCTACTTGTAAAACCTGTAGAAAGTTCTATGTAGGTAAAACAGAGAGAACTTTTAGAGACAGAATCAGAGAACATCTGTAACATATTAGGAAAGGTAGTCCCTCAAATGCCTTAGCCAGACATATTAAGGACACCAATATGAGACATATATTTTCCTTCAGAGCTATAGGCAGAATTTTTGATTGAAAGTATTAGAGGAGGAGACATTAAGGTACAGACTGAAAGTCTAGAAACAAGATGGATCATTAGACTTAGGGCAACTACAGGTCATGGATTGAATGAAAATACTCCTTTAAAACCGATTTTAAAAAAGAAACCTTTACATAAATGAATGCTTTATACCCATTTTTTACATATGTTTTATATATACCCTTGAAAGTGTTTTTAACCTTTGAATGTTATGTTATTTTGTTTTATTTAAAATATATCTTTACGAATTCATATGGCAATTAATATAATTAGTATAAATAGGGATGCTGGTACTTTTTTCAGTACACCTGAAGAAGCCTATTTGGTGAAAGTGCTTGTGTTGTTCTGTGTATCTTGGATAATAAATATTTTAAAGCCTGGAGCCTTACCTCAGTTTTTTTGCTGTTTCTACAAGTTTATCTTCTGTTCTGAGGTACCTGGTTACAGTTTTAACTATTTTAATTCTCATCTATCACAGGAAGTGCTGATCTTCATTTGGTGATAGGTAACATGATTCAGAGATATGCAAATTAGATCAAAATGAAATCTTTCTTCATAGTGGCTGATGTCTTTCAATTGCAAAATATCACACTGTTGTAACCGATCCTATTATTCTGCTGGCTATAGTGAATCTTTAGAAATATATTATTTGATTTAGGATCTCGTTACTGTCAGTATAATAACTGGTCTTGGAGTCTGAAAAATTGTGCCAAGTCTCTTTGTATAGAAAACTAAATTATTATAATTATTGCCTTTTTGTATTTGATAACTATTGGCACTTGTTCTGCTGATAATTACATTTTTACAGGTTATATCTGAAAATGGTTCAGGTTCAGCTATAGATCAGTTCACTTTCTCAGTAAACAAGCACAGTATAAACAGTGTTATCAGATGCACGTGAACATACACAGTGTATGTGTTGGTGAAACTTGGGGATTAAGTGTGAATCCTTGGCATATTTCAGAGAAGACATATATTTTAAGTGATTATAAATGTTGCTGCTCAAGATATTATTCTTTTATATATGTAATTACAGATGAGGTATCATAGAAAAAGTAAACAGAGTCTAGTGACTTAAGGGTTTTTGTAAGTGGCAATGCAAGGCCTTGCAGGTGAATGTTTGCCACTTTTGGTCATGCAGTGCTTACAAAAACAATTTATTATACAAGTGATTGTAAAATGGTGAAAAAGGACCTGATAACCCTTAATGAAGTGATAAAGATGTCAGCCTAAATTTGTGAAAGAAGTTCATAAAGGGAGTAGAAATGCAGTGAAAACAGAAAAGTGTCCATAGTTATAGGAAATCAGTAAAACTTGAGCTAAAACAAAAAGATAACCATTGATCTTTATCAAATCAAAGGACTTGAAGTTAAGATTATAATGCCACAAAGCTACAAAGAACGCTGTAGCAATACTTAGAATTATATAGAGGCATCACTGACCGATTTTTTTTCTATAACTTCGCCTAAGAAAAGAAAACAAGTAATAAAAATCATTACACGTAATATGCAAATATGCAAACAACTGGGCTGCAGTGCACTGCACCACTGTTTCAGACATGTCTGTCATCTCTAATTCTCTTTCTGCAAACTAGTTGGAAACTGGTATTTGTCTGCATACTTACATAGATTCTTCTCTTTACTCTTGTTTTATTGCAATGTTATTTTACTTTAATGATTTTTCCATGGAGTTTTTAAGCTACAGGTTAGACCAGAAAACCGTTTTTATTATATTTTGTTGTTGTCGCTGTTGTTATGAAGCAACAGGAAATGTCCCTAACTGCTTGTGAATCCCAAGAAGAGTCAGGAAATTAGTCTTTATGTTTAATGGAAAGAAAAATAGTTTTCTTAAGAGAAATGGCAGAATAAATCGATGCATAAGTGTTTCTGATTTCTCTTCCTAGCCACTCTACATATTGCAGTCATAAAACTCATGTCCCCTGAGCTGCCCAGTCCTTATATTAAATTTAACTTCAAAAGTCCCTTTTAATCTTATGTCATTTTCTCCGACTAGTGATCGGATAACATTTTATTCATTTATTTTTTATTCTTAAAGCCTCCCCTTAACTAAACTTCAGTTATGTAATCATTGACACTTTCAAACTCACTAGATGTACCCTCCATTACCTACAGCTTATATTTAGAATTTCAAATTGGCACTAGTATTTATTAAAATAGCTGCAAACATATAACATAGAACACATACCATCTTTTGAAAAAATACTGTAAGGTATATCAGTTTACTAGTTATCTGTCATTGGGAAAAACTAGTATATAGCTACCACTACACATTTCCCTGATTCATATTTCTACGGGGAAGAAATTAGTTTAGCTTAGGGCTAAGTACCCTTCCACACCTGACAATGTACCCCCCCATATTCTTGTCTCTCAACCTATTCCACTCTACTGCAGTCACCAATACCATATTATCCCCTCCAAAACCTCTAACAACTATTACTTAAACACACACTTTCCTCTTTGATTATACCCATGTGTACTACTGTATTGTATTATTTTTGCTCTGTAGCTAACATGCAGATAACACACTGCAGTTTTTCTGACTGCATTTCCCTGTATCACTCTATGTTTTCTCCATATTATTTTGTACTAATTCACACATTCTTTATATAATTCTATATTTTACTTTATTATTCACATTTGTATAACTGGAGCTTTTCTCCATGGGGTTCCACTGAAAATGGGTATTATGCCCAATTAGAGTTTCTTGGTAAACAAATGTCAATTCATACATAAATATGTGATTCTATTACGTATTATGCTTTATCCCAAGCAGCTACATCATGCTTGGAGACATTGATCTGGCAGTCCTCCACCCACATATGATAGGAAGGACTAGTGGTGTTTTACACCTAATTGCAAAATGGGGATCAGGCTCACAATGGCTCTGGACATAGGTTTTTACCTGATGATGAAACCTGAGGCAGCAGATTAGCCAATTGAAGTCAACGGTTTGTTACAGAAGTGTTACAGATCCACAAGTCCCACATACAGGTAAGGATATGCCCAACAAGATGAGGGAAGGTGCATGGAGGGTGGGAGTTGGGGGTGTTGCTGATGACCATGCACACCCATGAAAAAGTAGTTGGTGACTCATCCTTGTTTCCTGCTAGAGCCAACTTATATCTGATACTTTTAAACATTCAGATTGAGCAGTGTTAATGTGGACCAACAGCATGCCTTTCCACTGTTAGGCCAATGTGAGGGAATGCCAGACTCCTTGCCTGCAGTACTAGTGCTGACCTAAAGGGGGAACTGTGGTAACAGATAGATTTGAGAGAGTGGCGGATGTGTAAAGGCCTTGGCAGTGGTTAGACTAAGTGAAAAATGGTTAAAGAGGTGTGTTATCACAGAGTTTTTGAATCTAATAACCCTTGTTTCACACAGCATATGTACTGTTAATTGGTTCATTTGGTGCTGTAATTGGAGGTGCAGGACATACCCTGCATCCAAATATGATGTTTGGTGCTGTAATTGGAGGTGCAGGACATACCCTGCATCCAAATATGATGTCAAACCTGTGGTGGGATTATAATTAAGACAATGGGTAATATGGTTGGATGGAGCAAGTTGTCTGCTATACAACCCTGAGACTTTTAGAATCCAGACCCTCTTCGTGAAATTATTTCATGAGCTAACTTTCAAAGATTTGATAGATAATACTTATTTCATGCAGTGTACAAGATTTACTCATGCTCATAGGAATTATATTGCTTTTTGCATGGCATTAAATAACTGTGAATGATGTGATCTTATACAGACTGTTTATGCAGCATCCTCATATCAATTTGAGCATGCACATAGACATTGACTACTTTATATGAAAAGTATCTGGAGAATACCCAAGGAACAGTCTTCCCTGTATGGCAGAAAGACATTAGCTTAACAACTAGAAAACCATACATGTAACACATTATACAAGCTTCCATCAGACCACAGTTAGACAAATACAATCACCATACTATAATGGTGTGGTATTCAAAAAACTATCAGTGTTCACAATCAAATGTACACAATCAATATATAATAGCAGTGAGGTGATTTCATAATAATAAAATGCCTGAAGCTAAATTTGAACCATGTCAGACTTGAAAGCACATAAGGGATACCTTGCGATTTGGCAACAACAAAAAATATCCTTGTAGTACATGACTCCACTGTGCACAAAACAGACACATTATCACAGTGTACTTAATAAGGATTTTTTGGCAGCTTTTTTTGCCTGCCTGCTGACCATCAGACCCCCTCTTAGTCAGTGCTGACAGAGATGAGTCATCATTCAGACAGCCATCAGGGGTGGTTCACAGTTTTATTACTTTACTTCTCACTCTTAATTTGTGTGCACTCAGTGATGCTAAGGAAGACGTCCCCCATTTCCACATGGGTACTGTTCCCAAGCAGCCTTGTCCCTCCCCACACAGCATAAATGGTGGTCTTCCATGTCTGCACCAGGTAGATCATACTGCTCTGCATGCCACTGAGTGCACACAGACCCTCACCTCTTCCAGGAAAAGAAAAGAAGGGCATGTGACTTCACTTGTCCACCTATTTGACTGTTAAGCCCCTTTCGGACCAGGGCCACAAACTGAACACCAATCTCTTGTCTCATAGTCAGGGTTCCATCATTCTGTTCCATGGAGCCAGGCTAAAGAAGAAGGCTGTGAAGGTATGAAACCAGCCTAAGAACAGAATCATAGATACCTCAACTAAGTCATAAAGATTAAGGGTAATTATGGCATGGTAATTGTTCACATTGCAGAGAACAATCCCAGAATGCACTTTGTCTTAGATAATGCAACAAAATATGGCAGTATTATCTAACATCCTGACTTGTTTGAACAAAAAAAAAAAAACAACAAAAAAATCTGCTTAGCAAAATAAATCTCCCATCACCTTTATAATACCTGAATATCAAGATAACAGTTTGACATTCAATCATCAGTGGTTAAGGAAGAAGTAACACAGGTAGCACTTTTGGCCTATGTTAGTCTGGAGTGAAACATGCAAATAAACACTGTGTTGCACCTTTTTTTTTTGTTTTGATAAAATAAATGTCTCTCTCTCTCTCTCTCTCTCTCTATATATATATATATATATATATATATATATATACACACACACACACACACACACACACACACACACACACACACACACACACACACACAGTCAGTCTGGGTCTGGTTTCTGCCTCTTTCCCCAGATCCCCAATAAGACTCCCCACTGGCACAGCTATAGAGTTAGACCTTAGCCAGGGTTCCAAGCCAAGTCCTCTAACACTCTCTCTGTCCAGCCAGTGCTTTGTGACCCTTCCCAAGTAGCTGACACATACACTCACACAGTTTGAGATTTGTTTTACACACACACATATCTGGGGAAGGCTGGCAGAGGTTTAATAGCTGTGCCCCCTTCTGCCCAGACTGTAAGGTAGTTGTCACTGCCCCCAGAACCTCTACTTATCAGCTAATATAAGGCCCTTACAAAGGGTGTCCAATCCTACTGTATAATGTTACCATTAATCCAAATGGTAGTCTGACCAAGCAAGGCTATTGGAGTGGCCTATATTGTATCACCAAATAGATATGCAAGTACTCTGAGAATGTAAGTATGTTTCAAAAATATCAGGCACAAAGATAGGTTTAAGTATATTTAATAAGAAATAGTCAAAAAACAAGACAATACTCAATAAATCAACATAGTTACTTCAGAGTTCAAAAATCACAGGAGGTATTTAAAACAATGCAGGACAGCCTCAAATAAATATAGAAAATATCTAAACTAATCTTTACTATATTCCAAACTATATGTAAAAGAGTTACTATGCCTAAAAAACGTACTTACAGAACAAGGCAAGTGCAGATGGTGATGATGAGTGGATGTTTCCAGGTCAAAGACAAAATACAAAATGCCTCTGAGAGAGTTCTTAAATTCATATTGAATATTACTGCTAGGTTAGCTTGGATGACATCACTTTTTGTCACCTGACTTCAGTTCCCAGGCTAAACTAAAACTAACAGAATTTAATATCTCTGTGTGAAAAATACATATCTCTCAGATGTTTGCAGATCATGGAAGTTGTAAAACAATATAACATTTTTACAGTTTAAACCTATTAATTACTTTTCTTTCAAAACAATACAAAACCTTATAGCTCTAGACATTGTGTCTGCTACACTGAAACTGAGAAAGAACTTTTATAGCAGAATCATAAAGCAATTCAATTTCAACTTATTTCTTGATGTTTTGCAAGTCAATCCTTTTATGTTCTAGTTTCTACTGTTAAAACATACATTTTCACAGGTATAAAGTTTATATGTATTTCTATTCTAAGTCAGCAGGGCATGCTGTGGTAACATTTTAGCTCAGTACATAACATACAGTTCTGCATAAATCATATCAATGTTCACAAATGACAGAATTATTTACAAAATTTCAGATAGCTGGGCTGGCAATATTTCCCTACATCACAGTCTCGACCATAAGATCAAAGTTTTAAAACTTTGAAACTGAAATAAAAAAAGGAAACAAAAAATATTGTTTTTATGTTTTTGCAGGGGGCAAGCCCCCCCTACACCACCACACCCCCTGCTAATTAAATATGCCAACACCGAGATCACAGTACAACAAGGAAAACAATAAATATCCAATTCCACGCTGTATGGTGATCTCCATTTAAATCATTTAAAATTTCAAAACTTCAATCTTATGGTCTCAACCATAAGCAATTTCTAGTTTTGAAAGTTCAAAATTTAGAAGTAGACCCATATAAATATATATATATATATATATATATATATATATATATATATATATGAAGTGAGACATAATAGAGCTTTCAGATTATATATTCAAGACAGGTATAAGCCTAACAATGAGCAGCATTGTGTCTTCTCCAATGATAATACCACAATATATACAGAAGATGATTGACTTTAACAATTAGCTTAGTTACTGGTGTCATTTTAAGGGGGTCCAATATTTGCCAGCTTGGGAGGGCATGATCAACAGACCATGTTGCTTTGTCATAGGAGGTCTACACCTGTCACCACTGGGCTTTTGATATTGTCCAAAACATTATACACACCAGTAGTGTCTTTTTCAGGCAATGCCAATCTGATAAAATGTTCCAAGATAGTAAATGTTACACACGATAAAGTAAAGATGCCACTGCTCAGTGTTAAGAGTTTCAGCAAGAAGCTCCACTCCCTGGAAGCACTCCTCATCCTGGAAAGAGTTGACATCTGTACAGTTACTGAGAATTGGTTTAAAGCCATGGAAGGCACCCCAGCAGTATGAGGCTATAATGTCTTCCACACATTTAGACCATCTGTGGCACAAGAAGGGTCAAGAGATAGAGATATATCAATCTACATAAAAAGTAAGTGCACTTCAAGATTAGTCAGACAATGTGACACAACTGAGCTATTCCATGTACAACTAACCTTGGGTAAAGTATATTACAATATCCTTAAAGGGGTGAACTCTGGCTGATATCTACATCTTTGAGGGATTCAGTGATTGCAGCCAGCTTGCAGTCATCAGCAGATTTAGTCAGTGAAAGGCCCTCTGCATTTGCTTTGACTTTAGAGAATCATAGGTTCATAAGTGTGTACTAGGCTAATGGGCCTGGAGCCTTTACAAGCCTAGCCCATAGAAGTGCCCTGGCCTTGTGCCACCAGACATCAGTTCCCAATGCCTCTATCAAGTAGAGCCACTGGAGTGATCACCGGGGTGAACTTTCTATTTCCCATCCACTCATCAAGATTTGTCTTCAAGAGGGCCAGTGAGGTACTCTGTTTGACATGTATGGGAAGTCTATTCCAGAGCATGGGCAGTCGATTGTGGTAATGAGGTTGAGGTCTCTGGAGCATGTGGTGTGGAGGGATTGGGATTTCTTTAGATGTAGCATTTCTAACAGATCTGGGTCAGACATGGCTTTGTAAATCAAGCAGAGATCGTCTCTTAGTAGATGATATGAGACAGAAAATAGCTGTAGTTGTTTTTGAGTTTGTCCATGTAAGACATGTGTTTAAGGCCTATGATCCTCTTTGTGAGGTACTTTTATGGCCTCTCCAGCTGTTGCAGTTTTAGTGAGATACATGCCAAATGGGGCATTATACTCTATGATTGGTCTAATGAGGGATGATTAGAGAGAAATGATGATGACCTCTTTCTTCCTGGATGCAAAACCCTTGGTAATGAGATGTGCCACACAGAAGGACTGTCTGACTACAGTGGCAATGTGGTGGTCGAAGGAGAGGTTGCTGTCAACCTGTGTCCCCAGATCTCTTATAACTCCTTCAGTGTTCAGTGGGCTCCCATAGATGTGGTAATTAGTGGGAACTGAGGTTTTCCCAAAGAGATGATGATGATGCATTTTCTGGCATTAAGCTTAAGGCCATGGTTTTGACACCATTCATTGGTCTCAGTGAGGCCGTTCTGTATGATGTCTAATGGCTCCCAGCTTGCAGTCGTCTGTGAACTTGCTCAGCCGGAGTCCCTCCCTGTTAGCTTGGACTTCTGAGAAGTAGATGGCAAACTTGGGAGGACCCAGGACCAATCCCTGTGGGACTCCACTCATGACTGTTTGTCAGTCTGACTTGGAGTCCTACTTTCACTCTGTGTGTTCTATCTGCGAGTCAGTTTTCAACCCACCTAGTGATATAGGGGTTGATGCCTAGTTTGGTGAGTTTATCGATAATTCCTGAATGAGGAATGGTATCAAAGGCCTTGGCCAGATTGAGGTAGGCTGTATGATCTGCCTTACCCTCATCCACAGCTCTGGTGACTGACTCAAAGAAGTCAACCACGTTGACCAGACATGATCTACCTTTCACAAAACCAAATTGCATGTGATCTAGCGTTTGGAGCTTGTCTACATCCTTGTTAATTAGGCCCATGATGATGTGCTCCATAGCCTTACATATCAGTCTCATCAGGCTAATGGGGTGATAATTCCCAGGGTTTGGTGTCGCTCCTCCCTAATGGAGAGGGATGACTGTAGCAGTGCACCATTTGGTAGGGACAAAGCCTGAGTTAAGGCTATGAGTGAACAGGGCACACAGATGTGGTGCCAGTTCACTTTGTAATTCATGTAGAAACAGCCAGGGATATTGTTGGGTCCCATGGGAGCTATATTCTTGGCCTGGGGCAATGCAGCTTTAACCTGTGCTGCAGTAAAGCTGGGTACCTGACATTCTTCCCATACTAAGATTGGTCCTTTTGGGGGGGGGGGTAAAGTTGGTACTTTATACTTCATATTCCAAATAGGAGAAGTTCCAGTACTAAGTCCAGTGGACACCGTTAATAAAAGGCTTTTGGTGGAGACGGATTCCCCCCACCCTACTTTCACATTTCCTATCGTTAAGTCATTTGGCTATACATCAGGTAACATAAGTATTTATGCCTACATTTATGAGTTTATCTGTAACACCTGAGAGAGGTATTGTGTCAGATGCTTTTTCCAGGTCATTGTAGGCAGTATGTACAGTTTTGTCCCCATCCATGATTTTTCTGACCTTCTCAAAGAAGTCCACAAAGTTTTGGATGCATGCTCTGCCCTTAACTAAACCAAACTGGGATGGGCCCATTGTTTGAAGGTTTCCTATGTCTTTGTTCACCATGTCCACAGCAATTCTTTTCATGGCCTTGCATGTAAGACTAGTCTAACTTATTGCTCTGTAATGCCCTTGGTCTGTTGATGGATGAAAGTCACAGTCTTCCATTCCCAAGGGATGAAGCCAGCTTGGAAGCTGTGGTTGAACAGAGATTCTTGTAGTCCTGGCAGGTCATATTTTAAGCTACTTAAGAGGCATCTTGAGATATTATCAGAACCCACTGGAGCAGCATTCTTAGCTCTGGATAGTTCAGTGAGGATTTGTTCTTTAGTGATATTTGTTGGAGAAATGGTAGAAGGCATTTCCTAGGTGGGCAACTGAGGGTAATGGGGGTGAAATTGGAGCTACATTTATCAGCCAGGAAATTTACCATATCCCCCATTCAGCATTGTCTCTTTATGTAGAGCTAATATTACAGTGGAGTTGTGTGTATCAGAATCGTACACACTTTTATGGCATTGTGGCACCTTATTTAACTCTATAATGCCATACATCACTAATGGGTTTCATTAGCAAGAAATACTTCAGAATCATATTCTCTGCAAAATATGTACCTGCTGGCGAATGATAATACACAGTGCCAATATGTAAAACACTTGGTGAGTCAAGTACAGCAAGAGATGAAGCACAATCCAGCTAAACTGAAGTAAACAGGACAAAGCCCAGATAATAACCTAGAAATGGGATCATTTATGCAGTCCAAGTGCCCACACAATATGGCAGAGGAGTGGATTTATGAGGTTCTGTCTGCTGTCATTAAGCTATCAGAAGGATCATGCACTGTGCTGAGTGAAACAGGTGCTTCATGTGGTCTCAAGCCTTGGTCAAGACTGGAACCCTGACTGACAGCTGAACTATGTGAAGGCAGGCTATGAGGGGGTATTGACCTTTTGGAAGATGGCACAGGCATCTATAAAAAGGGGCCATGTTTAATAACTTACACTCATATTTTTCAATGATGCTGGCATATAGCATAGGGCCTCCTAGCACTGTTTCAATCTATCCTATATTATCTTCAGTGATAGCTCCCAGGCTCACTCCCCTCTTGCACCCAGCTGTTGATCCCAGTACAGAGGGGTTAGTCACTTGCATTATGATGATTAACTTGCTATCAAGTAGAGGAGGGCTTAGAGAAGACACATCAAAAACACTCAGCCCAACAAACATAACCCCCATATATTTGCAAAACAAACAAACAAAATAGTAATCTTGGAGAAGAATGCGCTTATGATGCAGTACTTATCACCAGAGTGAGTGTAACAGCAGTAATATGGAAAACTGGACTTTGCAAATATGATTATAATATCATATGTAGTTATAGTGCATTAGAGTATAGTCATGCTTGGATACAAAAAAGCTGTTAGCATGCTATACTCTCAGCAGTATGAGGGCATGTGTGTACAGTACTGTACCACGTAAAGCAATGGGCAAAAGAAAGTCAGCAGTATATCATGCATGCTAGTGCTGCGATTGTGAAACTGTAACAATACACTCACATACTCCTGCTGAATAGTATCCCAAGCTATATTACTTATCGCATACTATTATTATAGACTTGTCATTCTGGTAAAATGTACTTAAGTGAGTAGGGAGCCTAGAAAATAGCGGTCACAGTTGTGGTTTAAGTATGACTCAATTACCCATGAGTACTTGCTGCATACTTGTAGAAACGTTTATATGATTACATAACAAAATAATTTCACAATTCATGAAAATAAACCGTAAAAATCCAGAAGAGCAAATGAGAAGTGGTACAGAAAGCAAAGGATTAACCAACATTTTAAGCACTTTCGCCCTTTATTAATGGAACTTCCTTAGAAAAAGTAGTCATTCAACATAAATATATTTATATGGATTCACTTTATAATCTCAAATTACTGAAATATCGAATTTCAGTATTTCAAGACTCATCATTCTCTTTCGGCTTTTCCCGTTAGGGGTCGCCACAGCGGATCATCTCTTTCCATTTCTTCCTATCCTCTGCATCTTGCTCTGTCACACCAACCGCCTGCATGTCCTCTCTCACCACATCCATAAACCTTATCTTAGGCCTTCCTCTATTCCTCTTACCTGGCAGCTCCATCCTTAGCATCTTTTTCCCAATATACCCATCATCCCTCCTCAGCACATGTCCAAACCAACGCAATCTCGTCTCTCTTGCTTTGTCTCCAAACTGTCCAACATGAGCTGACCCTCTAATATACTGATTCCTAATCCTATCCATCCTAGTCACACCGATTGCAAATCTTAACAACTTTAACTCTGCCACATGCAGCTCTGACTCCTGCCTTTTTGTCAATGCCACTGTCTCCAACCCATGTAACATAGCTGGTCTCACTACCCCCTTGTAGACCTTCCCTTTCACTCTTACTGGTACCCGTCTGTCACAAATCACTCCTGACACTCTTCTCCACCCATTCCACCCTGCCTGAACTCTCTTCTTCACCTCTCTTCCACATTCACCATTACTCTGAACTGTTGATCCCAAGTACTTAAACTCGTCCACCTTTACCAACTCTACTCCCTGCATCCTCACCATTCCTCTACCCTCCCTCTCATTTACACACATATATTCTGTCTTAGCCCTGCTGACCTTCATTCCTCTGCTCTCTAGAGCATATCTCCACCTCTCCAGAGTCTCCTCAACCTGATTCCTACTCTCACTACAGATCACAATGTCATCTGCAAACATCATAGTCCACGGGCCTCCTGTCTGATCTCATCTGTCAACCTGTCCATCACCACTGCAAATAAGAAAGGACTCAGAGCTGATCCTTGATGTAATCCCACCTCCACCTTAAATGGATCTGTCACTCCCACTGCAGTCCTCACCACTGTCACACTACCCTCGTACATATCCTGTACCACTCTTACGTACTTCTCTGCCACTCCCGACTTCCTCATACAATACCACAACTCTTCTCTAGGCACCCTGTCATATGCTTTCTCCAAGTCTACAAAGACACAATGCAACTCCTTCTGACCTTCTCTGTATTTCTCCAACAACACTCTCAGAGCAAACATTGCATCTGTAGTGCTCTTTCCTGGCATAAAACCATACTGCTGATCACTAATCATCACCTCCCTTCTTAACCTTGCTTCCACTACTCTTTCCCATAACTTCAAGCTGTGACTAATCAGTTTTATCCCTCTGTAGTTACTGCAGCTCTGCACATCACCCTTATTCTTAAAGATAGGTACCAAAACACTTTTTCTCTACTCCTCAGGCATCCTCTGACATTCCAAAATTTCATTAAACAATCTAGTTAGAAATTCCACTGCCATTTCTCCTAAGCACCTCCATGCATCCATTGGTATGTCATCTGGGCCAACAGCCTTTCCATTCTTCATCCTCTTCATAACTGCCCTTACTTCCTCCTTGCTAATCTGTTTCACTTCCTGATTCACTATCCCCACATCATCCAACCTTCTCTCTCTCTCATTCTCTTCATTCATCAGCCTCTCAAAATACTCTTTCCATCTACTCAACACACTCTCCTCTCTTGTGAGTACCTTTCCCTCACTATCCTTTATCACCCTTAATTGCTGCACATCTTTCCCAGCTCTGTCCCTCTGTCTAGCTAATTGGTACAAAGCCAAAAACTCACAAACCTGAAAACCAAAAACGTTAAATTCAAAACCACGAATGTAAACAAAACACTACACCACACATACAAACACAAATACACCTACCTCCTGACACTACAAAAAAGCAAAACAACACACACGAACACAACAAAACAAACACACACACCTACCCCTCCCATAAGCAGGGGGGAAAGCCCCCCTGCACCCCCCCAAATGCCCGCTACTTATATATACTAACTCCGAGGTTGCACTAAACACCAAAAGACAGAAAACCCACCACCACACATTCTACACACCCCTTGCACAAACACACATCACATACATAGAAACACCACCACTTTCAGCACTGACACACTCACACGCTTACCTGCCTACCCTAACCCACACCTAACACTCCACAGCACACTCACATACACACAAACCCTCGCCAAAGCCCATAAAAAAAAACACTTACCTAACGCACAATCAGTACCTCAAGTTCGACATTTCTGCATTCGATATTCTGCAGTTTCACGCAACTGCAAATTCGACAATTTGGTCTCGAAATACTGAAATTCAACAATTCAGTATTTCGAGATTCCAAAGAGAACCCATTTATATACACTTAGACTGTCATACGACTGTCAACCAATCAAAATAATTTAATTTAATTTTAAGAGAAACCATACTGAGCTTATCAAAATACGAATATGAATAAACATGGTGAATGAGTAGTTAAATAATTAAATGTAAAGTTTAAATGTATTTACATATATATATATATATATATATATATATATATATATATATATATATATATATTCAAATATGGGTTTACTTCACATCACCTAAATCTCATTTGACTGACTTTCATTTGACTGAGACCAAATTACCTATCTTTAAAAATATGGAAAACTCATTTGACCAAATCTCATTTGACTGAAAGCTTACAACACTAAATTTCAAAAGACAAAATTTTAAACCATAGACATATACACTTACAACACTAATGACTACTACCTCTTTCCAGAATTTAAAAACTACTTACTTACCCTCTTAACAGAAACCAGAAAATATAAAACCAAACTAGGTGGGGGTCTACACCCCCTACCCCCAACTATATATATACTAACTCCAGGATCGCACTACAGTGAGGAAAAGGGCATATACCTTTTACTTGCCTTACAGTACTCTACACACTGCCACAACTGCTGGGAACACACAACACATCCGCCATATTACTTTAGATGCTTCCCCTAAAAATGTACAGAGACATACCCATGTTTCAAAACACTACACTAGTGTCTACATGACTATCTATATTCTGACAGTTAGCACTGTAAGTTACAGAAATTGTTTTTATCACAAACAAGTCACAGAAGAAGGGAAACCCACATCATGTCTATGGTTTACAATTCAGTGAAATGAGATTCAGTCAAATGAGTTTTCAGTATTTTGAAAATTAAGTGATTTGGTCTCAGTCAAATGAAATTATCTCAAATGAGATTTAGGTGATGTGAAGTAGACATATATATATATATATATATATATATATATATATATATATATATATATATATATACCTGTATATACGTATGTATGTATTTATGATATTATTTAAGTACACTCTATCTGCAGTATTTTTTAAGTTTTAATAAACTGATTATTGAAACCATTTCATTTAATCCTGGTGGTACTAAACATGAAAATATAGTATCTGCCTTGAGTGAATTAAAACTACATGTCAGAAAACTAAATTTAACGTTAATGTTTGGCAGTTCAGTTGAATTCAATCCACTTCTTCATAACACATTGGAATAATTTGAACAGATGTTTGAACTTAGATAGAAACAATTCAGGCTCACATAGTGTATACCTTGAGGGTGGCCATGGTGGTGCAGTGGTTAACGTTCCTGCTTCACAACAAGATGTTTTCCAGTTCAGTCCTCAGCTGGGATATCTTCTTTGCAGAGTCTGCATGTCCTCCCTGTGGTTGCATGGGATTCCTCCGGGTGCTCCAGTTTCATCCCAAAGATATGCTGTAGGTGGACTGGGCAATCTAAATTGGCCCTAGGCAGGAGTGTGTGCATGTGTGTCCCTTCTGTGGAAGGTTGGGTGCTGGACTGGCAACTCAACACCATAAAACTTCACTGCCAATCTTTAGTGGACAGGTGATCCACTGTGGCAACCCCTAACTGGGAAAAGCCAAAAGAAGAAGAAGAAGATAGTGTAAACCTTGAAAACAGATCTGTCAGATCACAGATTCTTAGATGGTGTCTCCAAAAACAGGAAACACTGAATGTTGATAAAATATTCATTTATTAAATATCACAATAATGTTGTATCCTTTCATCCCTAATACAGTGCGGGACTTCATCAGAACATTACTATCACATATGTGTCAGTTTAAATGTCCTTTTCAAACAGTCACATGTTAACCTCTATCCAATCGCAAAAGTGAGGCCATTGATTAAAAATCATTCATTAAAATACAGAGATAAAAATGGAAATGGTGGAGTAATGACAATAAGCCAAAACATAAAAAAATATTCAATGAGTAATAAAAACCGTGTTGCTATAAACACTTTAAAAGCAATATAAATCATTCTGTGTAGAAGAACATTTAAATGGCACTGGCCCTCAGTTTTAATATTGGAGCTATAGTGACCTGCTCATTAAGTCCCAGACCATGTGTAGTACCTAGCTTCAGTTACCATATCAAGTCCCTGTATTTCATATTTGTCTGGCATGAGCCACCCTGTATGTCAGGGAAAGCTACTTCCAAGAGTGCAAACATGAATTCAGAATTATCACAAACTGAAGCCGCAGTGATACAGTGGTAGCATTGCCTCACAGCAAGAGATTCTCCTATTCGATTCATGGCTGGAGTGCCTTCTGTGTGGAGTCTGCATGTCCTCCCCGCGGTCAAGTGGCCTCCGAAAGACATGCATGAATGGGCATGCCTTCGCTGGAGATTGGGCATCAGGCTGGCAACTCGGCACCATAAAAAAATCTACTGCCAATCATTAGCGGACCGGAGTTCTGCTGTAGCGACCCCTAACCGGAAAAAGCCGAAAAGACAAACAACATCAAACTAAAGTATGTTTGTACAGGGCATTATTTTGGTTACTTTTCAAGACTTCATTAATTCCCAATCATTAATACCCAATTACAACCCAATTAACTTTTTTCAACACTCTCACTAGCACAACTCCTCCCACCTTATACTAAGTCTCTACTTAGCCCTACCTAACACTCATTGTTTCATATCTCCTACTAAAATACTTACACACAAGATTCTGTCCAGCCTTTGTTCACTCACCCCAATTCATGCTGCTCTTTATAATGCCACACAGAACAGTATGTTTACTTTACATTGTACAGTTATCTTAATTCTCACAAATACAGCTCAGTTAACCTCCTACCACTCTAAACTCAATCGCATTATGCCATCCCACACTCCCCCTCTCCCTACCTCTTCACAATCAAATCTATCTCTACTCATGATATCCTCAACAATCTACAATTAATCCTTCATTGATCTTGCCACATTTGTAGTACCCCATCAACATTTTCATTCAGATGTCTCCCTAAATTATGACAAGCTTATTTCCAAATATCTAATAGCGGTTATATATATTGCATCCCAGCTTATTCTTAGCAGTGACATATATTCAAACCCTGGCCCTAAAAAGAATTCAAACAAGTCTATCAGCTAGCAGCAGACCAGTAAACCTCCCCAGGAAAGGATATGACTTTCTAAACCTAAATATAAATATAAGAAGCATACTGAACAAAATACACAAATTACATATCTGGAGCATTTCTCCCCAGCCCTCCGCTGAAAACAGGCTCTGTGGAACCTAGTCGGACTTCCCCGGTCAACAAATGCTAAATAAATAAAAAATAAAAAAATAAAAACATGCCACCCTTTAATCACCAAAACCTAACTGAAACCAGAAATAAGTAGCAACAAAATAATTCCCCCAGGATACAACATATTAAGACTAGATAGGAAATCCAAAAGCAGTGGAGGCATTGCTTTTCTGTTCAAAAAAGCCTCTCCCTGGAGCCATTTGACCATATCACACTTATGGTCAATAATGCAGAGAACCTTTTCTCCAGACTAAAAATCAACTCAAAGAAAAACCTAAATATAATTGGAGCCTATATTCCTCCTGGCAATTGCATTGCTAAATAAGAATCCATCCTACACTGGACAGCTAATACCCACCCCCAAGAGACAATCATATTGGGAGACTTCAATATTGACTGGTCCTCCTGTAGCTTGCTATACCCCACTAACCATAACCATCTCCGCAGCTTCACTCAAATAATTCTAAATACAACTAGAGTAGACAAAGCATAAAAAAAGAAATCCATTCTTGACTGGATTCTCACTAATCATCCCACACTATTATATCACTCTGGCTGCCTCCCAGATAATCCTAGTGACCACCTCCCTATTTTATTTATCTGACACTAAGTCAATCCAATAAAAGCTACCGCCTTCCTACAAATCAGAAGTAAAAAAAAAATTTAAATCTCAAGAATTTGTTTCCACACTCTAACTCTGTAATTGGAAACCACTTAAATTTCTCCCCCTAAACACTACAGCAGAATATTTCAACTCTACCTTTGGCAGTATCTTAAAAAACTGGCTCCCACTAGAACAATAAGAACAAAGTCCAACTATGTCCCTTGGCTTACCAAAGAAATAAAATCACTTCTAAAAGAACGAGAGATAAGGCCTAGGAAATGTAGGTCCAGAACAAAACGACAGCAACTCAACAGATATACTGTGAGCTAAGGAACAAAACAAAAAAAAAATCAGACTAGACAAAAAAAAGTATACAAACATGCAGTCAAAGCATAATCATAACACACAAAAGTTATGGTCTACCATTAACAAACTTCTGCAACCAGGACAAACTAGCAACCCCCCTTCTTCACCAGCAACTCTAATGATAGCATTGTCACTCAGTTTAACAAATGTTTTACTGAATCTCTATTAGCCCTCACTAGTAAGAGCAGCCCATCACCTCCTCCTAACTTCTCATCCACATCACAAAGCAACAATTCCTTTTTGTTGTAGCCAGTCCCAACAAGTACTATATATCAATATTGCAATAACCTCAAACCCACAACCCTAGCTGCAGGCAAACTACCTGCTGAATACCTCAGAATTGCAGCCAGAGCCATCTACTATCCAGTCTCTATACTAATCAATCACTCTAGCTCTGAACAATACATCCTTGCCCTCTGTTAAATGTCACATATAATGCCATTACATAAAGGTGAAAATGCTACAGAACTGAAAAACTATTGGCCAATAGCTATTTTATCCCCTTTATCAAAAATTTTCGAAAAAGGCATAGCTAACAAGCTTTTGTCTAATACACAGCATGGGTTTCAATGTAATCACGGCACTACTACAGCCCTGTCAGCTTCACCAACACTGATAACCATTTCCAGAATGAAGGAAAACTTGTTTCTTCTATGTTTTTAAGTCTGTTAAAGGCTTTTGATACTGTTTCACATAATAAACTCTTAAGTGTGCTTTCTGAACTCAAACTAAGCTACTTCACACTTGCCTGGTTCCAAAACTATTTATCTGATCAAAATTAGACTGTAAAATGGCAAAACAACCTATCTCTTCTTCTTGCTGATACTCTAGGTGTTCCACAAGGGTCTGTCATTGTTCCTCTTTTTTTATCTTGTTTACCAGCAACTTTCACACTGCCACCCTACATGCCACCTTAGTTCAATATGCAGACAACTCAACCCTCATCTGCTCTGCCTCCTCATCGAACAACTTCAAAAACTAACACAGGAATCCTTTGCTGATGTCGAATCGTGGCTATCCAGTGCACAGCTTATACGCAACCCTAACAAATCTAACTTGGTGTTATTTCATCCTACAAAAGCCATAGATGCCATCCTTCCATTCAAAATAACCCCAAGCGGCAATGTTCCCATTACACCAGTCCCCCATACCAAACTATTAGGCATCCTTATAGATTGCAACATGAAGTTTGACTTACACATTGCCCGAACAATAAAAATGTACACAAAAAACTTGGAACACTATACAGATGCCAAATATACTAAGCCCATAATTGCAAGAACCACTTTGTTTCCAGTCTTCTTTATGCGCCACACATAATTGTCAGTCTTCAGAAATCAGACTTAACCAAACTAAACAACTATTACAACAAAATACCAAAACTTGTAACTGATTGTCCTCATAAAGCTGTCATGGCTAGAATTACCCAATCTACTATCCCTTTACCAACTCATAATAGCCCACCAAATACTTTACCAACTGGAAAGAACTCCAGCACTACAAAACCTACTAAATCACTATTCAAGCAATTGTTTGCTAAGATCCAGCAACAATTTTATTAGTTAACATAACGAGAAGTAAGAATACAGTGGGAGACTTCCTGTTCACCAGCTGCATTGCAAAGATCTGGAATGCCATGCCTCTAAATATAAAGTCCACAGCTAATAAAGCTAACTTCAAAAGCCTTCTTAATCCCAACTATCTAGTTCATGGATATGCTCCTGCTCAACCCCTGGCTAGAAATAACATAACTAGCCATCTACCCATAATAAAGTTTGCTACTGTCAGTTCCCCTTTATGTACATAATCTCCATAGAATACCCAAACAGAAGATATACATAGAGTTTCCTCCCTTCTTATGAAGCATATATATATATATATATATATATATATATATATATTTTTTTTTTTTTTCACCCTTTGAACCTACATAGGTTCATAGGTTCATAGGTAGGTACTAGGCTATTGGCCCTAGGGCCTATATAAGCCTAGCCAAAAAATGTACCCTCGCTTTCGCCACCCAAGAAAAATTATTTTCCTGTGCCCCTGTCGAGCAGAGCCACAGAAGTGATCCCTGGGGTGAATTTCCCATTTCCCATCCATACACTCTGTGTAATCTCTGTTACACAATGTTATATGTATATCTACTGTTCTTATTCTGACTCATCAACCTCAGATTTTAACCCCTGTTATTTGTATGCTTCAATTTGTTTTTGTATTGTATTTGTTGAACTGTCTTACTCCGATTGCAAAGACTATTGTTCATATGAGGCATTAGTTTATATTGAATTTATTTGGAACTTTCCTCCTATAAAGGTATCTTATTGTATTCTTGTTACTGTTATAAACTAATACTGTTCATATTGGAGCTTTTCTCCTGGGACCTCTGCTGAAAATGGGTAACCCTCCCAGTCGGGCTTTGTGAGTAAACAAATGTAAAATAAAATAAATAAAATAAAAATAAATTTAGAATATCTGACTATGTGTCTAGTAGTTGCAGTTTCTAGTTCTAAAACACACACCTTAGCATACTATGTTGACAGGACTTTTAACAAATTTTTTCCAGATATAATTGTTTAGTTAGCCCAATAAGGGCATGAATAAATGTGGGGTGTGTTCAGTGTGAAGATACATTTACCAGGGTGTAAGCTGTTTCTACTGTCTATTGATTATGAGTTTAAGACTACAGATTATTATGATTGTAATATGAAAGGAGTACTATACTTAGCTTTTTGTGATTCTTGTCATGCCTACTATGTAACAAAACTGAACATCCACTCAATAGAAGAATATACGAGCATTGCTATGATATTAGTAAGGAAAATGCTAGTAATGCACTATATACACATAAAGAAAAATGTAGTGAGAACATCAGATTTTTTTTATTGTAGAAAAAGTGCTTGTAAATCCCAGAATGCCAAAAAAGCTGAAAAGTAATATGTACAAAACAGGGGTGCAACCAGTACTACTGTATGGTATAGAAACCTGGACAGTAAAGGCAGAGCAGTTGAGGAAGCCAGAGGTGATGGAAATGAAGTGCCTAAGATTGGTGTTAAGATGACAAATGCAGGCAGATGAACATAAGAGCAAAAGCCAAAGTAGTTCCAGTTGCAGAAAAGGTGTAAGAGAACAGATTATGGTAGTTTGGGCACATGCAAAAAAGCAGAAGACTATCTAGCGAAGACTATTTGGGATAGACAGGATGAAGGTAAGATAAAACAAGGACATCCAGCAAAGAGATGGATGGATTATGTGAGTGAACTATGACAGTTAGGAGAGTGGTATTGAACAGAGAGATGGCAACAGTTGATGCAAGACCCAAACCCCATGTAGAAAATGGGAAAGGGGGGTGGATAAGAAGTTTACTGCTGTTCATACTTAATCTAGTTTCCACTGTCAGTGTTTTGCTTATAAAATCACTAGAATGATTTTGCTATAAAATTCAAAATAAAACTTTTAACTTAAATCCAAATCTCTGATCACTGTTAAAGTAGGGGAGAAAATAAGATGCACACTGACAGATATGAGCAATGTTTTATGGTAATGCAGACTGTCAGCTAAGTGATGGGTATTGCTATAGTTGGAAGTTCCTAGGTCATAACCCTTCCTAGGGCCCCCATCTGAACATGATCCAACACCTCATATCACAACATTGAAAAGTCAAAGGAGTTCAGATGCTCTAAACACCTCCAGGAGTGATACAGTAGTGCCAAGTGCACAGATCAAAGAACAACAGTTTAAACACATCTGCAATATTCTGCTACTGCATGCCTTACAGAGCTCATGAAAATACAACAAACCAAAAGCACATGTCAATAAACAACAGGTACTTCCCAATACACACTGATACTGCAGATTTTCATTAAAAACAGAGACAGCGACCTGTTATTTTACAAGTTCATAATATTGACTACACATGTGGTTGCTGAATGGTTTGGGTAAACATAATGCACGTTAAATAAATTTCATTTTACCTATGTATGCAAATACTGGAACTTAATGAATATGACATGTCTCCCATCATGTAATCATATAACCTTTCCTACAAGTATGCAACAGGTATGCATGGGTGACTGGGTAATATGCTAATCATAATTGTACAGTTCCTTGCATATTAATAGCTACCAGCACTCTTTAGGAGTACTATTTACCATATTGTTACAGTTAACGTGTGCAGAGTAATTGCATTACTAACATGCTTTTTGAAAAGCTCAGACATTTTATTAACTATTGTTTTGGCAATATGTGTTTACCTGAAGGACTTTGTTTCTTTTTGTTAATCTGTTGTGGTTCTACTGGATGAGATGACTTCTGATGAAATGTAACTCTTCTGAGTCCTCTTCCCTGTGATAGTACAGTTGCACAACAACACCCAAGTGATTAAACTCCTCCAAGTCAGGTTTACCAGCATGTGTAGACTAGTGAAGGCAGGGGGCAGGAGAAGAGTGAGATTAGGGTCCAGCACTGCTGGTTACAGAAGATGACTTGACACAGAACTGGAAGGTCCAACCCTCTCTATGCTGGCATCATTCCCAAGAGCACTGTGAGCTGTTAGGCATGAACATCTCTTTAGGTGAGATGTCTCTCCTTCTAAGTTGAGTGACTACACATTCATCTACTCTGGACACAGTTCATGGCTCTGGGCTTCAATAAGGCTTTGTGAATGTCCTGCCTCACTCCATCATACCATCCCCATACCTCCTCTGAAGAGGTATGAGCTGTGATAGCCTCATTCTTCTTCCCTCCCTTTTATCCACCTGCACTTACAGGTCTTTGAACTGTTAATTGAAACAAGGCTTCCCAGGTCAGAGTAAAGAGATCATCCCTGTACACTAACAGAGCTGGCTTACTCTGTAAAATGTTTGGGTTTCGGTGTGTACTTTTAGACTTAAACATATATATAAATGGCAGACACTGGCACTGTGTGCTACCACTCTCCAAAAATTCTCAAACATTGCAAGCAGATTGAATCCATTAATGATATATAGTGCTGAAAAGTAAAATGTGGCATCCAAGATGATTTAGGTCTGTGTTTAATATGTACATAACTATAGTACTCCTGCTAAAGTTTGCTGAAAGTGAAGACTTACTTTTAGGATGCTGTCTTTATATTATGATATTGCTCAAATTTTGAGGCTTCCTTTGGGAACCACTGTATTCAGATGGCAATATTTGCACTGTAATGCTTGTTGTAGGGAAGTTTTGTAGACATTGATTCATATTTTTCCACATATGTATGTTCTATATAGCTATGTTATGTTCTTAGCACAGAAAAATGTTTGCTGCCCACAACTGCCCAGAACAGTATACTGTATACTGACTCAGTCTTCAAGTAGTTGCATATCTTAGTGGCTGTACAGAACAATGAATCACTGATCAATGTAAGTTTATGTTCTTTCACTTTATATACATATTGTAATTCTATTTATCTCAGTGGTTCTACTTCTAAATTTTGAAGTTTCAAAACTTGAAATTTTTTGAGGTTGAGACCATATGACTGAAGTTTTGAAACTTTGAACCTTTTAAATGGAGATCACCAGATATTTACCATTTTCCTATCTATAGTAAATCTTGGAATTGGACTATTTAATTAGCAGGGGGCGTGGGGGTGCAGGGGGACTTGTCCATTGCAAAAATGTGAAACAAAAGATTTTTTAATTTAAATTTCAAATGTTTAAAACTTAGATCTTATGGACTTGACCTTTTTTTCTTCAACATTACATTTCTGATAATAGGGAAGATAAACTTGTATGGGTTGGGGTGAAATTCATACTGGAAGCTGGTATACATATCCAAAAAATTCTAGCTATACCTTTGAAATAGTATTATCTGGTCATCATGTGATTTTGAAAGAAGCATTTTGAAGTTTTTTCCTTAACAGCAGTCAAGAGTGCGGATACTAGAATCAGAATCTGAGGGCAAGAATATGATTGCATAGAAGCCTGAGTATTTGGAGTTGCAAGTTCCTTCATACAGATTTTTAACATGACTTTCTGGTCTCAAAAGAAACCTAATACAGAATCACAGTTTTATCTGTGTGTTTTGAAACAAATCTTAACTCATTCAATAACAATATGCACGGTTCTTGCTTTCTTACTGCAAAAGCCAAACGTCAGGTTCAGTAGCAGTGAAATTACAGTTCACAAAAATTATCAGAGATTAATAGTAGAAATAGAAAGAAAAGTCCAGAAAATAAACATATGCCTTGAGACAATAAGCTCACTTAAGAGGAAATAATATTGTTTTTTTGTTTTGTTCTGTTTTTAATTCTGATGCTGAAGCTTTTCAGTTATTGAACGGCCCAAAACATTAATGACAGCTATCAAATATTTGGTAAAATAAACAATATATACACATTCAATTTTAATACAAATGCCACTTGTCTTAAAAAGTAAACAAGCACAATTCTTATTACTATGTAATTTTTATGATATTTAACATTTGTAGCCAATTTTCTAGCCTGGTGGAAGACATCAAAATTTCACATCAGAAATCTGTTCATTGTCAGCTTTGTAGAGAGTGGGTAGCATTTCAGTGATCATCCTCCTCTAAATGTTAAGTAGGGGCTATCATAACCTTAAGAAATAAAACATGGTTCTATCTCCAAAACAATTTGCACTTTGAGCAAGGTACTGCCCCAGGCTTATGATAAGTAAATCATGTAATGCACAGGGAGGGCTTGCACACTTCCATCTCCAATGTGTGCTGTGAGGAAGTGATAGAGTCTTTAGTTCCTATGCCTATTTACTCTTCCTTAAAACTAACTTCAGAAAAAGTATAAATTGGTAAAGTATACCTAAAAAGTCAGGTGCGTCAGGTGCGGCCTGTCTAAAGTCCATTTAATGTGTACATAGTAATAAGCACAATGGTATTTTGAGATACAAATCAAAAGAATGTGTTTTCTAAATATGTACTGTTTGTATGAAACAGTAGTAAGGGCTGCTGCTGCACTCATTTGCTGTCAAAGCCCATGGAAACATAAACAAGCAATGTCCGTGACTGTGCAATATAAGGCTTTTCATGTCTTTATGTGAGTATTGTGTTCTGTCACTGTGTTTCTGTGTACATTTGAGTTTGTTGGTTTATATTAAATTTTTTACATCGAGATAAAAAAGTCAGTATGTGTAGCTAATCATACCCTACAGTTTCAGCTCTCAGTGCTATAATATGATATATGATGTATAATTTCATTGCCATGATACATATGCATGCAAAACCTGCATTTGTAAGTGCCAAAGGTGTGTGACATATAGCTTAATATGTTCACTATCCCTGCATTCCACCGTTGCTGTGACAATACTACAGTGTTAGCCCTGCAAGGCACTCCTGTGCAGATATGATGATGGTTATTTTATTTATTTATTTATTTTTGTTTACTGGGGTAGCTCACTGATCTCAGTGAACTATTTGCAGGCACAGCCGTGATAAATAGGATCACATAAGAAATAACCAAAACATATTTACAGATACAAGGATATGCTAAAAAGTATACATATTTACAGATGCAAAAATATGCTACTACATTTAGTTCAAGAAGCATTTTACAAGGTCAAAACATGGATGGAAAAACTGAATTATATTAATGTTTAAACAATACATATGCATGCATAAAACTATATTGGTCTGCTGCTGCTATTCATTAAGTCATTGCCTAAAACCCTTATTCAGTTTTCATTTATCCTTTGTTGGCCAGGTTAATCTCACTAGGCTAGTAGTCTCATTTGAGGCTAGACCTGAGGTGGTATTCATAGTACTAGGGGAATTTGGCCAGGGCATTGAGAAACTTCCCCTACTTGTCATTGTTACGTGTAAGAACCATTTTGGAGGAGCACTTCCTGTTTCTGTTCCAGCCATAGAGGTGGCCTGGGGAAACAGGAAAGCAGGCAGAGAGAAAAAAAAATGACGGGGTAGTGAATAAAATGAAGGAGAAAGCAAATATTGAGAGCAGAGAATGTGGGAAAGATTTGGAGAAAATGTTTCAAAGAAACTTGTTTGATGTAAATGAGTCAGCAAATGACAGATATAATATTTCAACCCTTCAGTCAGGAGGGTTGTGGAATGATTTACTTAAAGAAATTGTGGTGCAGATTGAGCCAGAAAATGAAGGAGAAATTTTCTGGAGGGGATATTATGGATAAAATACAAAAGGAGGAGGGAGAGACAATCCTGAAGAATAGTGGTAAGATGGAAAAGAAAACATATGCAGGGAAAGTAAAGAAGGCAAAATTGGAGTAGCAGAAAAGAAGGCAGAAAAAAATGAAAAACAGAAGTATGTGGTAAGAATTCAAAGTAAAGAAGACATAGAAATGGACAGGTATGATGTGCGGGACAATTTAATAACTACTTCTGGTGTAAATGCTTGTGAGGTATGAGCATTTATTCTTATTAACAGAGACATTTTGCGACATTATATTTGAGATTGTTTTTTAATGAAAAATTTCCTTGGAGAATATGAAAAAATAAACACTGTAACCCATAGAATATTATGTGCAAAAGCATTTAACAGGGAAACAAAAAATATTCATGTACAATTTGGAACAGAAGTAGAAAGAGAGACTTTGAAAGGACATTTGTAAGCTTTTGTAAAGAAGTACAGTACTTTGCAAAAGTTTATGACAAAAGGGATTTATGCACTGGTGGCTAGGATTGTAAGATCGAGTTAAATGTAGAAAGATAAAAAATATACATATATCAAGCTTGATAAATATGGAGGAGAATAGGGATGTTGTAAAATACTGGGGAAAACCCAAATGTTTTTTTTTTTTTTTTTTTTTTTTGTAGAAATGAAGGACATTTGGTAAGTAAAATTGACAAAAGAAAATGTTATATTTATGCAGAAATGGGACATGATGCAAAAATGAATATTGAAAGGTTATAAATGTAACAAAATTGGACATTTATGAATAGATTGCAAAAATTAAAATAACAGTAAGGAAAAAGAAAAAAAAGAAATTTTAGAAGTAGTAGAAATAGAAGAAGAATAAAACAAAGAGGACATAGACAAGGTTCTAAAATAAGTGATGAAGAAGACGTAAACTGGTATGTCATAAAAGGAAGAAATAATTCTATTGATAAAAGAGTAAAACATAGAAAAAAAAACTTAAAGTGCTAAGTACAAAAGAAAAAAGAAAGGAAATGGATGAAAAAGAATGTATACAACTAAAGATTGGGGCTTGGTATAATTCTTAAGACCTTTGACTTATTAACACAAGTTACGGCATTCGATTTTCACATTTGAGAAGGAAACTGGTTAGGCTTAGAATAGCTTATTAAGAAAGATAGCCTAGTGGTTAGCTATGAACTTATAGAACCACAAATCTGAGGAAAAGGGGAAAAAAATGAAAATTGTATAGTGTTTTTTTAATGAGAATAGTATTACAAATATTGTAAGAAAAACGGGAATTTTGGAGAGGTGCAATACAGTACATGTCATGTAGATGTAGTTATATTAGAAGACACAAGATTTTTAACAAATGAAGAAATAATACAAACAGAGAAACTCTGAGGAGGAAAGTTAATCTGGAATTCTGCAGAAATACAGCAAAGAAATTAGATGTAACTTTAGCAAAAATGGGAAGCTTAACCATTGTATTTAAAAAGGAAAGAACAAGTACATACAATTATAACATTATATGTTTATACTAACTGCAAAGAAAAGGAAAGCTTATTTCATCAGATTTTAGATTAAGTAGTGATAAGTATGACTATTATAATAACAGGAGACTTTGAGATTTAAGAGGCAAGCATTAAAAGAAAGGTTAATTATATAAGGAAAATGTTATAAGATGTGATAAGCTAAAATGTTGGGACAAAAAATCATGGACATTTAAAAGGGGTATGTATAGAAGTGAAATATATTATTTTATAATATCAGAAGGTTTAGTTGTGGGGTAGCTGAAACAGAATTTTTGATCATCTTGCAATATGAATAGAGATAAAAGAAGGCAAGGAATATATAAAAATAGGCAAAGGAATAAAAGGGATAAATGGGAAAGCATGGAATGAGGATGGGACAAGATTAGTGATACAGTTATGGAAAGATCATATTACCATGATAACATTTTATAAAAATTGGTCTGAATGGTGGGTGATTTTTAAGGAGAAATATACATTTTTTCCCAGTAGGAATATGATATGAGAAAAGTCGACAAAGAAAAATGTAAAAGAGCATATAACAATGCATTGGAATATTTAGAACACAGTAATAGAAAGTACTTTGACAATGAAAAAGAATTATATAAAAGAAAATCAAGAAAAAATACAAGAACTGTTACATAAGCAAAGATATTTTTACAAGGAAAACGAGAAGTATCAAGTTACTTAAGCAGATTAGTAAAGGAACATGGTAGTATAATAAGAAGAATAAAAAACGTAAAAGGAGAAATAGAAACAGCTCAGGAAAATATTATGAATAGTGTAGCACAATACATAGAAGGAGTATTTCAAGAAAAGAGAAGGTAGTGGAAAAAACATGGAAAATAAAAAAACAGAAAAAGAGTATAAAGAGTTGGAAAAAGAGATTATTATTTTAAAATAAGCTAGATAGAGTATTAGAACAAGAAAATATAGATTCAGCTGCAGGCACAGATCGAATAAGGTGAGAAATGTAAACAAAAAAATAAGGGATTGGAAAAAAATATTTTTTAAAGATTTTGAATGAATGGTTAAATGAAGTATTTATGTATAATGAATTATGTAGTGGGCTAGTTAAATTTGTATGAAAGAAAGAAGATAGAAGAGAATTAAAAAACACTTAAGACCAATGGTATTGAATAATAATAATTATAAGAGCTTTATAAAAATAATAGAAAGAGATTTGTAATTAAAATGGAAAATATTATGGAAGATAGCATATATAGTATAAAGGGGAAGGGTTGTCAAGAATTATTAATGATAGTTAAAGACATTGTGGATGATATTATAAACAGAAAAAAGCAAAAATCATGATAGGAGACATTAATAAGGCATTTCACTCAACTGGGATATGAAATCTTATGGATAATAATGAAATAATGAAAAAGTTAGGAAGTTATGTATGTCAACATATTAATAATAAAGTAAAAATACTTGTAAATGTCTGTTAAGCCAAGAGGTACATATGAGGAGTGGTGTAAGACAGGGATGTCCAATGAATCGTATAGTCATTGCATTAGTTATTAATGTGATAGTATGCAAAATAAATTACAAAATGAAGGAGGTGGGGTATATAACACCTGAAGGGTTAAACATTCCAGTTGTCTTAACATATGCAGATGACATTATAAAAATTGCAAAAAACAAATTTGGCTAAAAAATAATTATTTACACAAATGGGTGTTTAGAGATGACAGGGATAGCTTTAATTAAAGAGAAAAGTAAAGGTTTAGGTGATGTAGTACAGATCATTGGTACATATTTTACAATGAATGAAATTTCTGTGTTAGGTATAAAATTTGTGAATAAGTGAAATTCAGTGGTAAAAAAACAATAGAAAAAATAAATCAAACATGTCTTTTCTGGAGAACATATAAATTATCGTTCAGAAAAAAATCGTATTTAATAAGTTCAGTACTGATGGGAAAAATAACATACTTAGCAAGTGTGTTTATGTTGCCAACAGTATTTGAAAAGGAATTATTGCAGATTTTTTTTTAATTTATATGGGGTTCTAAATTAAACCCAGCAAAAAGAGGAGTTTTATATGTAATTAAAGAAGAAGGAGGTTTAGGGTAAATTAACCCAGTGGTATACACTGCTTCATTAAATGTGTACAAAGTGTTAAAGTAGATAAATGAAAAAGATGAGAAATCAGTAGCAAAACAGTATAAATATAAGCATGATACATTTGGGAGTTATGGTAAAAAGAGTAAAAGAGAAAAATAGTGTATAAATTAAGAAATAAAATGTTTCTAAGAAAAATATTTTAATGGAAAATAAAAGTTGCTGATTTAGAAAATGAAAAATATGGTATAAGAATGTAATTGATAAAACAATGTTATGTAAAACCATGGGTTTAGCCATAGTCAAATTAAAGCTATAAAAATAAGAAGCAAATGGTGTAATCAGAAGGTAGAATGTCAACATTTTAGTGGAGACTGGTAATAGATTAATTGCTAGTAAAAGAAAAAAACAAAAGTGATAGAGTATGTTTACACTGTCAAGAAAAAGAAACTACAGAACATGTTTTTGAAAGGATAGTAAAAAAGTTATGGGGAAACTATGTACACACAATTTTTTTGTAGATATAAAATAATTGGATAAAAAACACAAATATGATTAAATATGAATATTATATGAATGGAAGTAAAGAATATGGCAAAAGAATGTTTAAAAAGTCATGTTATATTATATGGGTTATATAGAATGAAAGAATAAATTAAATTATGTTTAATGGTAAATGGGCTTTAGCAACAATGTTAAGTGAAATCAGATAGTGATTATAAAAAGGAGTGGGGGTCTAATAGAGGTACAATTTTAGCATATTTGTAAAGGAAATTATGAATATGTGTAAACAGATTTGTATATTTATATATCTGTATGGGTCCCCTTTACATGGTTGACATTCCAAAATGTCGAAGACCATATGGCCGAGACCATATGATTGACATTTGAAATGCCGACCATGTGGAACCGGCATTTCCGTACAGTGCAGAATGGAAAGATTTCCATCTTCCGCAATGTAGTGCCATCTCAGAGTTGGTATATTTAAGTTACAGGGGGTGTGGGGAGCAGAGACCCCCATGGGGGGTGCAGGGGTGCTTGCTCCCCTCCCTCTAGCAGTGTTAAGGTAAGTGTTTTTTTTATTTGTTTTGTTTTTTACATGTTCAACATTTCAAATGTTCATTATATGGTCTCGGCCATATAGTCTTTGACATTTTGGAATGTCGACCATGTAAAGCAGACCCATCTATACATATGCAAATATTTGTAAATGTGTAAATATTTTGCAAATAAGCATTATTTTCTATATAAATAAAGGACCCCTATTATTTTCAGTAGGTGCCTTGTGATCTTTTACATCCACCTGAGCTCATGCCACACTCCAGTGTCAAAAATCAACTTACCTAGTGTGGGAATACATCTCACAGCCATCTGCACCAAAGGTAAGAATGGTACCTGTTGTACCACTGACACTGCTACTGATACAGTTTTTTCACTACTTCTTGGTGTGTGTTATAGCATCTCATCCCTTTATAGGATAGTGGAGGAGGAGGAGTAAAATATGTGATTTCTCACATTAAACACCACATTCCCTTTAGTATACTTCTTGAATAGATAATGTAGTTCATTAAAACAGACTGCTATGGAAATGCATTATTTCTGGCATTATCAGACCGTGTAGGCACAGCATTAATGTAGAATGTTGTGTTTTACTGCCTCTTCTGACACAGGAAAACTTTATTGAGTGGTGTATATCTGGAATTATTCAGATAGTTAATATTATAGAAGATGTGCTCTGATTCACTTTGGCTGTCCTTTTGGAATGTCACCTAATATATCACCACCTGTTGTTGATGCTGTCTTAAGTTTTAAGGTCACAAAGGTATTACATAAGTTCTGAAATAGTCATTTACAGGGACCGTTGTGAATGTTTAGCATCTTAGGACTTCAATATTTAAACTAATCGACTTATCACACCTTGAATAAAATCCCAACATTTGCAGGAAACAGCTTTTGGCTGGCAGAAGTTTATAACTAGACTTATAAAATCCTTCTTTCATTTTCATTTATCTGTTTGCCATTTAACTGTCACTAATAAAAAACACAGTTTCTATGTAACATGAACAAAAGCAGCTTATACCTAAGTAAATGATTTTCCATTACACGTTTCAGTTTTACTTTTTAATCTAGACACATCCTAACAATATTTTTATTATAGAATATAATGCATATTGTATAGCTTACAGGTTCACTTTTGTTCCTCCTTCGAATTAGTGCTCAATCCCATCAGTGTTTGCTTACTTAAACATTTTTGGCTGAAATATCATCTGTGTATGTAGTGCATAAGCTGTTTGTATTTTTATGTAGAAGAGTATCTTTGCTACTTTTTGGTGCCCTGGCACAAAAGGATGTAGCCTTGACTGGGTATATATAACAGACTGAAAGCTATTATTTCAGTGACTGCCTGATCCTGTCCTTCTCTTACAGAAAGCTTTGCAAAGAGAATTTAACAAAAGGAGAGAGTGCTGGCAGTGTCTGGATGAATATGCTATCAGATTTAAAAGACCCCAGGGCAGTATAGAACAACAAATATGGCTTCTGTGTTTGTTGCCTTATAGCTCAGGGGGTAAGTTATTTGTCAAGAATACTGGTGTTTGTGAGTTTTAATAGCATTAAAACCTGTGTATATGTATTAAATGCTATAGCACACTAAGTGAGAGGAATTTTATGTACATTTTTCCTATGCAAACTGAGACACATATGCAAAACAAACAGCACCTTAAACAATCACTCAAAGGAACTAAACTTCCACAACAGCATAAAAAGGACCTACTGGAGATAGACATTTCACTCAAAGAATCCCTAATTTTGGATTACACTTTCCTTAAATGTAAAGCAGAAATAGCCCCTTAACCATTTTCAGACGCAGCTTTGGCAAATTGATGGGAAACCTTAAATTTGGCTCTGTTGCAAACCCTCAAAATCCTAATTGAAAGGTGAGAAATTAGGTAGTATTTACTTCATATTGTATGGTGCTGAGGAAATGGGATATTGCAGCGAGGCTACAATTGATCTGTTTGAGTAACAGTCTAGTATGAACCTATGAAATGGCAGCACAGATCTGCATATAGACCCATGCTTGCATAGTACTTGCAAAGATCAGCATAGCATGCACTCATGCAGGAACTAGCATGACAGGGATAGAGACAGTATGTCCAAAACACTCTGCAGTCATTAATAGTGCATATGATGGTCAACTGATTCTGACCCTTGATTGCCTGGAAAAGAAGATCTGGTTATTGATAAGGTGAACCCCCTTCCCCCACAGATCATAAAAATTATATCCTCCAGACGGTGATGTTTGGATGTATAAGGGTATGCCATGTGAGATAATGTGGAACAAATTAGTCAACTGAGGTCGAAAAAGGCTAGATGTTCAAGGTGACAGAGCTAACAAATGAAATTATTTCCCCATGTCTATGTGCTCACATCTGGAATTCTATTCTGGTTTCATTAATGGTCTCCTAAATCAGTGTTTGAAATGAAACTACTGGTGAAACATTTGTTTTCAAAGTTGCCAAAGCCAGCCAATAAATGAGTGAGTGCTGTATCTTTCAAAATTTCTTGATGAGTGAGACATCTAAAATGCCAAAGGGTGTTGTTAATGTTGCTTTTTCATTCAGCACTTAGTATTTTGTGTGCTTTAGCATTTCTTTGATAAAAGTAATTGAAAGCAATCCAGGTGCAAGGGAAGTCAGTAGCCTTGGGCAACTGACATCAATGAAGATGTTTCAGCAATTCTATGCATTAAAAAAATCATATGCATGTTGAAGTTGAAAGCTTTTGTTGTACAGAGTCCAGAGTTCATAAGATAGCTGATTGCATTAAAACCACATGAATGTATGGTTTCTGAAATAAGGCTAAAAGCATACACACATATCAACTAGGTGTATTCTCTAAGCAATTCAGTTTATAGACAGTATCTTATTAGAAGGCTTCAAGAGAAACTAAAGGTTCATGAACCACTAACACCCAAAGTCCACAGCTAAGAATATGATAACTCATTAGTTAGGGAGGCACTGTCAGAGTTAGCTTACATAGCAAGGACTCCAGATATATTTTGTAGCTGTCTAAAACCAGATAAAAACCAATAAGTTACTGAACACTATATTAGGTCAAAGAACATTGTACAAGTGAGCTGGTATTTTACTGGGACATTAATAAATATATGACTACTTATCACTTGGCTATAATGAGCTTATTAATATACTGTCTAAAGCAGACAGCAGATATGCAAAACATATAAAATAATAATAATAATAATAAATTATCCAAAGAGCTTCACAGCAGCATGTGTACAAGCCTACCATTTGAACAATCATCTACCAATATTTTGCTATCTGCTAATAGACCCATCTTCCTTCCACACAATTATCAGCTAGGAAAATATCTAAAAGCTGTGGTATTGTCACAATCCTCTGATGTGCCAAACATTAATTCATGTTAGGACTTCTACAACAGAGTACTAGTCATAAATTTTGACAGATGTTTATCAGGTCAGCAAACTACTGCAAGTTTAGACAGGATTGCTTGATTTAAAAAAAGGCAATCGGAGTATCAAACTGAAATTTCCAGCCCATAATAAGAACAACTAGAGACAAAATATATAAGGCTTTATATTGTGCTATTAGAAGCAAATTGCTGTGTCAAATATGTCATTATAAATTGGATTGCTTCACTGTACCTCGGCATAGTAATGTCAGGAACCAGTCAGACATCAAAAGGGGTGTAAAGTACCTGCCAGAATAATGATAGAAAAGGAATGATTATCTATTTTCTCTCAGCTTTTACCTGGAGGTAGGAAATCCATTTAAGGATTACTTCTCTACAGCTATAAATCACTTAATCAGAAAATATGTTCTCACATTTGTCTGTAGAGTGTATATATCAGGACCTATCATGATAGCTTAAATTGCATTTCCACCAACAAACACGACAGTGAAAAGATTTCTTGCAAAGGCTTAAAACCTCAACATCTATAGAATGTATAGATAACTAGCAACCAGAACACAAAAGACAAATGCCCCCCTTTATTTGTATTTCAACTAATATAAACATATCAAAGAGAATAAGTTGTCCTGGGCATGTGATAGCAAAATAAAAGCATTCCACTGTCAAAAGGAGGCAGACAAAAGAAAAAAGAAAAAGGAATCAAAATTATTGACTCGTATGTATCATTATTTATTTTTTCAAATTCTAGAAAAGTTGTAGTCTGACAAATTGTCTATCATTATACTGAACACAGTGTTTTGACTCTGAGATAGTGTGATTTCAAGGCAGGGATAGCAGAGGACAAACGCCCCCCTTTATTTGTATTTCAACTAATATAAACATATCAAAGAGAATAAGTTGTCCTGGGCATGTGATAGCAAAATAAAAGCATTCCACTGTCAAAAGGAGGCAGACAAAAGAAAAAAGAAAAAATTGACTCGTATGTATCATTATTTATTTTTTCAAATTCTAGAAAAGTTGTAGTCTGACAAATTGTCTATCATTATACTGAACACAGTGTTTTGACTCTGAGATAGTGTGATTTCAAGGCAGGGATAGCAGAGAAAAAAAAACAGTGATTTCTAAGCAAAATTGCTATGACTCCTCAAATTAGCACAAATGTCTTCAAGGTCAATACACAGCAACTACTGTTCCTTATTTTAAAAATACCTTTTTTATGATGATTCATAAGACTACTCATAATATTTTGTGGGCTTCAGCTTATATTTGCTAATATCATTTAATTGCTACCTCCTTCAGCATAACACACAATCTCCACAGTGTTTTAGGGAAATGTAGGTTTACCTCAGGGATCTATGTATATTTTTGAAGAGTGCATCGCAGAATCAGGGGAGGGCATACATTAGTATGGCATGTTGATGACTTATTTGGTTCTCATGCAATTATACTGTGGCTGAAACATACTCAGGGACTAATAAAAAGACCAAAATCATACACTTTGGAAACTATGCTGAGAATATCAGTGGATGTCAGTCACAAATTATGGGTAACAGCAACATTCTGTCCTATTGGAAAGGAAATGTCTTCAGATGTTGTGGTCTGATTATTAACGATAAACTAAGCTTCAAGGATCACATAGATTTTGCAGTCAAGGAACTATGGCAAAATCCTGGTGCCTTAAGTAAAATGGCCAATTTACATATGAAACTAGGTACTCAGTGTGACACCTGGATAAATGGTTGGGGTTTGAATCCCGTCCTGCCAACCAAATAGTTAAAGAACAGCGACATGCCCTACCACAAAATATGAAGAAATGGGTCATGACAGGCACTAGAAGGATTGTTTCTTGAGTTACATGACAGATACCTAACAGTTTAAAAAAACTTGTCTATGTAATAAATAGAGCAAGATTAGAAATGCTAGGCAGGTAATAGTAAATAGTAAACTTGTTTATTTAGAATACACAAAGCCAATGCCCTTCCTCAGTGTGTTACATAACATACTACATTTAAACTAAAACCTTCATGACACAGCCCACTCAGAAGAAGAAAACAATTAACTGCATATTCATATTTAGTATATATTTAGTATAGTCGAGTTTTCAGGCTAGTGCTGAATTCAGGGCTGTGTTACAAGTTTCTGTATTTGCCCATACCTTACTTGGATAGAAGGAATTTTCTCTGTTCACCTCTGAGAGAGGGGAGCTTTGAGCAGCCTATCTGTCCCTGGAGGAGTAGTTCCAGCCCAGAAGTTAGTAATTTATTGGCCATTTTGGGCTCATTTCTATCTCTTTCATTTCCCTGTTATAAAAACTGTGTTTGCATGGTTTTGTGCACTGGGCAGTGCCGGTTAGCTAGGGTTAAAATATTCTTGGCTCCACTAAGTCTCCTCTTCATGTTTTCCCTTGAAACTAGTCTAACTCTCAACCTAAGCACTCAAAAAACATCCTACAGCCCAGCATTTGCTCAGACCTAATAGCAAGCACTAATATACCCTGACACTTGATTACCCAGCAGGGCAAGGCTTTTTATTCACTCCTCACTAACTAAGCGACTAAGCAACTCACCCTACTATTCAGGCATGACTAAAGGGCAATTTCAGGTGTACTCTCCAGTCCAGCTGGTGAATCTGGGTATCCTGAGGCAATGTTACAACTGCCTCATGTACACAGACAACCCTCTCCTCCTACCAAAAAACACTAACATATGCGAGAGATGCAATTATACAGCAAAACTGGAGGCTAAGCTGTCTCCACCCAAGACTGGAACAGACAGTCAAGAGGAGAAGGTTAACACTTGTACCACACCTCCACCCAAACATAGACCTACTAAACCAGCACTGGCAAAAAATACACATAAATACACAAAATCATACTCAGAGGCTCTAAATAAAAACCTGCAAAAGCATCAGAGACCTCCAAAGCAGACACCCAAACAACCTGCACCTCCTGTCACAAACCAGCAAACACATAAAACACAAAATCCATGTGCCACACAATCACAGCCCTTAAGGCAAAATAACATACGTAACACACTAGTAATAGATGACTCTATAGTCAGGCACACTGACGTCCCACTCACTAGGCTGGACAAGCAGAAGTTTACTGTTAGCTGCCTGCCGGGAGCCAGAATCCGCCACATAACACAAGCACTCAGGTCACTCCAGAACAAGTACAGATATGACTCTGTCATTGTTCATGTTGGTGTGAATGAACTGAAGTGTGCCTCCTTGGGCTACATGAAAAGAGACATGGAAGAGCTCTCTGATCATGTAGCCCAGGCTGGTATGACCCTGACCCTGACTAGCATCCTGCCCTCACCAAGAATGATACCGCAGTATAAAGAAAAAAATGATCAATTTCAACAATTGGCTAAACTTCTGGTGTCATTCAAAGGGGATCCAGTGTCTGTCAGCCTGGGGCGACATGCTCGACAAGCTGCGTTGCTTCACAAGAGACGGCTTGCACCTGTCACCCCTAGACTTTCGAATACTGGTCAAGGGTCTTGCTGCCCCCATAGTGCCTTTTTTAGGGAAGGCTCAAAAGTCAAACCCACTTCAATAAACAGCACAATTAACAAAAAACTGAGGGTTATGCTACTGAGCGCTAGGAGTATAAATCTCAAAATGCACGTGCGCGAAGCACTCCTCAGTATGGAGAACATCGACATCTGTACAGTAACTGAAACCTGGTTCAAGTCTCCAGAGAGCACCCCAGCACTACTGGGCTACAACTGATATCACACATTTCGGCAGAACACGGGCCGAAACACAAAACTAGGGGGTGTATCCATATTCATCAAGGATACCTACACCTCCAGGTTAGTGGCGCAGCATGATACCTCTGAGATCATCCATGTGCAACTAACATCGGGCAAATCTGCAATGCAAATTGTGGCCTGCTACAGATCACCCTCCATGACCCAGGACCACCACTCCACCTTTCTGGAGACACTGGAAAACATGAAGATCCTTCCTAACAACCTGATATTGGGTGATTTCAATTACCCTACCATTAACTGGGAAAACTACTCAAGTACAAACTCCCAGGCTCAGCACTTCCTGGAATTCATCAACTCAAATGCCCTGGATCAGCTGGTAAACTCCCCTACCAGAGGTGAAAACATATCGGACCTGGTCATCACAAACATGAGCGACAGGTGTTCCCGGAGGTCAACCCATCACTGGTTTGATCAGACAATAAACTAATCACTCTGGATGTCCACACCCCCACCACCACCCCCAACTAAGGAAACCACAGTAAAAAACTTTTCTAAAGCAAACTTCACCTTACTTAAGACAGAGGTGGTAAGTTTTACAGCCCACATGCTAAAGGATAATGCTGCCCAAGATGCAGGAACCTTTACAAATGCACTCTATGAGCACCTACAAGGATGCATGGATTGTGCCATCCCTAGCAAAACCAAGACTCACTCCTCTAAGAGAAGGAAACCAGTCTGGTGGACCCCTGCCATAAACGGGCTATGCAATAGAAGGAGGAAACTAGTTCAGAAAAAAAGCAAATCCCAAGAAGGAAAGACACCCCTGATCAGTATCAGTAAGAAACTAAGGTCCTTCATAAAATCATCCAAGGCTAACTTCGAAAGAAAAATAGCCAAAGATTCAAAAGGTAACCACAAAGCCTTCTTTAGCTATGTTAAGAATCTAAGTGGCAACTCACAGATAAGCACTGAACTAGTGCAAAATAGCACAAAATATACTGAACCTACTGATATTGCCAACATCCTAGCAGATAGATTCAGTGCAAACTTCATCCCCCCTCTCACCCCCAAAAGGGCCCACAACAATACCAAAAAAGTGTAGTGTCCTGGAAATCACAGACACACAGGTGAAAATAGCCCTTTCAAAAGCCAAAAACACAGCATCAATGGAGCCAGATGGTGTCCCAGGCTGCGTCTTGCATGAATTATAGAATGAACTAACCCCCCACCTAAACACGCTGTTCAACCTCAGCCTCTCCACAGGCTATGTGCCCATAGAATGTCACACAGCAATGGTTATTCCACTCCACAAAGGAGGGACCGCAACTGACCCTGGTAACTATTGCCCCTTAAGCCTGACTAGTCTGGTCTACAAGGCTATGGAGTGCATCATCATGGAACTCACTAACAAAGACATTGGGAACCTCCAAACACTTGACCTGACCCAGTCTGACTTTGTTAAGAGCAGATCGTGCCTACTAAACTTGGTTGACTTCTTTGAGACAGTTGCCATGGCCACAGACGAGGGAAAGGTTGTTCACACAGCCTACCTTGACCTTGCCAAGGCTTTCAACACCATTCCCCACTTGGGTATTACAGAAAAACTCACCAGCCTGAACATAAACCCCTGCATCACGAGATGGGTTGCCAGCTGGCTTACAGACAGAACTCACATGGTAAGAATAGCGGGCTCCACGTCTGTCTCTAAACCAGTCACAAGTGGTGTCCTGCAAGGCTTGGTCCTGGGACCCCTACTGTTCAGCATATACTTCTCAGAAGTACAGGCAAACACAGGAGGACTATTGCTAACCAAGTTCGCCGATGACTGAAAACTGGGAGCCATAATTGACTCTCCGGCTGACACGGACATCCTCCAAAAGGGCCTTACTGAGACGAACACCTGGTGTCAAAGTCATGCCCTCAAGCTAAATGCCAAAAAATGCATAGTCATCCCATTTGGGAAAAACAAAACACCCATGAATTACCACATAGGTGGTAGTGCACTTAATACGAAAGAGGTAATAAGAGATCTGGGGACCCAGGTAATCTCTCCTTTGACAATCATATTGCCAAAGTAGTTATGAAATCCTTCTCTGTGGCCCAACTAATTACTAAACGGTTCACATCTAGAAATTAAGAGGTTATAGTGCCCCTCTACTCGTCACTCATCAGACCCATCATAGAGTACAATGGCACATTTGGGATGTACCTCACAAGACACTTCCAACAGCTGGAAAGACCACAAAAGTACCTCGTCAAGAGGATTACTGGCCTCAAATATATGTCCTATGCAGCCCGACTGAAAAAACTCCGGCTGTACTCTGTGGAATATCGCTTACTCAGAGGTGATCTCTGCCTGACTTACAAAGCCATGTCCAGCTCAGAACTGATGGACATGCTCCACCTAAAGAAATCCAAGTCACTGCAAGCCACGCGCTCTAGTGAGCTAAACCTTGCCACAACAATAAATAGAACATGCTGGAAGGATAGAGTCTTGTCACAGAGACTCCCCATGCTTTGGAACAAAATTCCAAACTACATAAGGCAGAGCCCCTCACTAACACTCTTCAAGAGAAACCTTGACGAGTGGATGGGTAACAGAAAATACACCCCTGGGATCACTTCACTGGCTCTGCTTGACAGAGGATCAGTTAATTAATCAATGGGGTGGTGAAAGCCAACACACTCCGGCTAGGCTTATAAATGCCCTCGAGCAGATAACCTAGTACCTACCTATGAACCTATGAACCTAAGACATAAAATACATGCACTTTAATATACAAATGTGCATATTTTTATATATTTTTTTTATAATATTAGAGCGCAAGACTTGGTTTAGACAGGAAATATTTCATGTTAAATAATGTATTTTTATGTCTTTAAATATGAGTATGCAGTTAATTGTTTTCTTCTTCTGAGTGGGCTGTGTCCTGAAGGTTTTAGTTTAAATGTATGTGAATAGTAGTTTGGTATATAACATACTGAGGAAGTCCATTGGCCTAAAAGCTTTGTGTATTCTAATAAAACAAGTTTGCTACTTACTATTACTGGTCTAGCGTTTCTGATCACTGGACTTTACCTTGCTCTATGTGAATATTTTGTGTCTGGAGTGACAGTTAACCTCAGAGCTGGTCGTAGCTTTTTTCCTTGTCGCTGTAATAAAAAGACCAGCCACAATAGCTTAAAAGTGAATAAATAAAGTTTACTCAAACAATAAGGCAAACAGTGTAGTTACAGGTTAAATATGGAGGAGACTGAGAACGTGCACAAGAAAAAATAAAAATAATAGTAAATTACACAGAATGGAGTATGTAAAGAAGAAACTGATATACAGATAAGCAAATGTACCTTTCTCTTAATAAAATACTGGCACTAAGTACTGTAAATTAGAACAATGTTACAAATAGACAGGCAGACCATTTCCAAATATGTATTGCCAATTTCTTCCAAGCAAAAACAAGACAAAATAAGGGCCAGTGTCTAATATTTTGTATACATTTCATGTTCTCAGTCAAGCTTCCTAGGAACCATTACATTGTTTCCTGTTGCAAAATGTATTACATCAGCTTATTTTAGGTTTGGCTTTTGCTTCCCCACAGCAAAAGCAACTTTATCAGTTCTCCCACCTGTAGATTTCTCAGGAAATATGCATTTATAAGCTAATGATTACTTCCTTTGAAGTAAATGCAGATTAATTACTTAATATAATTGTTGCATTTTTCTGTCTCCAGCCTTTTGTGGCCTTTTCCTGTCTCCAGCCTTTTGTGGCCTACTGATATACAAGCACTTGTCCTTTTTGGGCGACCACCAAAATTACAAAAGACATTTCACATCCTTGCATGACATATTATGTTCAAACAGAGAATGCTTTCTCAGGCATGGGAAACAAACAATTTGCAGACCAAACGTGTTACTAGTTAGGAGAAAAATAAAAGTGCATAACATATTTAAATCAGTTTTACAAGCCTGACATTGTCTTGGCAAAACAATTCTCACCCCGCAAGAACTCAAACAGTTGTTCTGAAGACATCCCTCAAGAAATAAAGCTGTAGACAAGTGTACAGTCTTTTGATGCATTATCCCATTCTTTTATGAAGAGATCAGCTACATTAACATTAGCAGCACCAACTCTGTATTCAATAGTCATACTGTCGGACTGCAATGTTAAACCTTCCATTCAGCCCACTTAATCTGAGTAGCAATTTTAAAGGGTTGTGGTTTGTAACCATAGTGAACATTCTCCCATATAGCTAGGATTATAACTTTTGCAAAACCCAGATTATACCCAGAAACTCTCTCTCCCCTGTGGAAAATGTTTAAGTATAGCTCTTACCCCATAGTTCTTCAATCTATACAATGAATTGTTGATTACAGTCAGGACTAACTAATACAGGAGGCCCACTCATATCCTCGTTAAGCTTTAAAAATGCCGCACTCCAGGCAACCTTTCTGGAATCTCTTTTTATTGTACTGTCTGTAAGGGGAGTAAGTACCATATTATATTTGGGAACAACCTTCCTATGATACACAACTGAACCTAGGAATACCCTCACTTTTATCCTGGTAGTAGAGGTGGGCTATGCCCAAATAGCCTAAATTCTGGCAGGATCTGGCCAAATCTTTCAACCACTCACTCTATGACCTAGAGAAGATACGTCTTCCATACCCAAATGACTCTTGTTGGCCCTTCTAATCAGTCCTGCCATA